>NC_138554.1:95310961-95650961 GCF_964273705.1 Natrix helvetica
ACTAACAAATGTAATCAAGTCTTCAATCCATTGAGTAAATGGAACAATATTATTTATATTTCCAATGTTTCAAATATCAGTCTTTTAGCTAATAAGGACATAGGAAATCCATTTAAGTTGCCTCAGTGTCAAATTCCATATATTGGGTATGTAATTTGAGGGTATATTATCCTCTGAAAAATTTAACTTTTGTCACATAGTCACATTTATATACTAGTTACTATTTTCTCCCAGAATCTTATAGAAATATGTGTTTTAAAGAACCATTATCCACATTATATCTTCAATTAAATGCTATCCTATGCAATCCTTTTCTATACAAATGTAATAGAAGCCAATAAATTCTAAATAATTTTTTGTTGTATAAGTCTGTAGTATCCATTGACATTCTAGGTATAAAATTAAGACACTTTCCCAACATATAGGCAATATAGAATAACTCATTATTTCATTCATCTCTTAACATGTGCTTATCAAGTTGATTTATTGATAATAAATATTTATAGGAACTACTAGTAGGGTTTTTTGTAACTTTAAAAAAATGTTCTAATTTACCCTCATTTGTTCAGACACCTAGCCACATATGGGAGAAAGCTATCTTCTTATTCAGCACTCATTCTGAATTTTAGGAAGGGAATCATGCTGAAAACTAGTTTGATCTAGTTTAATTTGTTTTGTTTTCTGTTTAGGCTGTCTTTCTTAATTTTTCAATAAACTAATATGGAACACCCTATAAATCACTTAAATCAATCTTTTTTTAAATTTTATTTTTTTAATCATTTTTTTAAAATTATGTTCATTTATTCTTATTTACTGGTACTTCTTAATTTAGAGTTAATGACTTTGAGTTCCTTTTGGGTAGAAAAGTAGGATACAACTCCAACATCATCATTGAAAAACATTGTTTTAAAATGAAATCAAACAATATACAATTTTATTTTTATTTGGATGGGTTGAAAATTAAAGCAGCAAACATTTTCATGACCATATCAGTTCACACCTAGGTCAATAATTTCTAAATATGCAGTCACCAAGGTTTTCTGGTCAGTATATTTCAAAGTTTGTCATACAGGTTCTTATAAATGGTTACCAAGAGAAAAATTTTAGTAATACAAAATTAGATATTAGGGTGGGAATGATGTATGAGATGACAAGATAGAGAATCTGCTACCCACCATCTCTAATTTGCAGGACCAGCTCAACATTTCTCTTTAGGTGAATTAGAAGTGAAGCAAAGAACTGGTTGCAGCCTCACTGTTATTTTCTAAGACTGCCTAGGGACTTCATGTAGAGAAACAGAGGCACAATTGGTTACAAAAGTAATACAAGAAGATAGTGTTTTTTTCTGCAACATTGCAGTTAGCTAATTGATTTGTTAAAATCAAATATTTATTTTTAAGAAACCGGGTAGTCTGGCAGTCATTAAAAATTGCTTCCTACCATCAGTCCTTTGGGCCTCAGAGCCACTCCAGAATGGGCACCTCCAAAGCAATTACTCTGGGGGTTTAAATCTTATACATTCTTAGAAGGATTAAATTTTATTTATTTATTTATTCTTAGTGCTTATAGACCGCCCCCTCTCCCGAAAGGGACTCGGGGCGGTGTACAGTCCATATCAGAAATACATCATGAATAACTATAAAATTTAGACAATTAAAATTATTAAGTAGATAGATAAATAAATAAGAGGAGGATAAAAAGATATACAGAACTGTACTGCTAAGTAAATAATTTAAAATTTAAAAATTTAAAACCCCAAACAAATATCCTAGAAAATTAAATTTAAAAGAACAATCCCCTTAAAAAACCAGTAAGAAATATATATGCCAGGAGGTAGACGTTATAATTATACCAGGCCAGCCAGTCGGAACAGGTGTGTCTTCAATTTCTGTCAGAAGGAGCGGAAGTCAGTGGTGGTTCTAATGTCGGGGGGGAGGTCATTCCAGAGGGTTGGGCCCATCACAGAGAAGGCCCTACTCCTTAGTGTCGCCCGTTGGCATTGCCTAGTGGACGGCACCAGGAGAAGCCCCTCCCTGTGAGAGTGAATTGGCCGCAGGGATGTGTGTGGGAGGATGCGATCCCGCAGGTAGCTAGGCCCTGTGCCATGGAACTGGAAGGGGCAAAATGTATGTGATAAAAGCCAAGCCAAGCTGCCAACTCAGAGCTATTCTGAACTATAGTCTAAGAGCTGGTTCCTACACATTATTATTAAGCAATTATTCATAGGTGACTCTGTTGTCAGCAAAACACATGTTAGTTTGCTGGTTTATCAGAAGACTGCTAGGGAAAAAAGTCCAAGGTAATAGGGATACATTAGTTCTTGCTGAAGAGAATTCTGTGACAACCATGCTTCAGAAAAAAATGACTTTTGGTTTCAGCAGCTTCTGAAGTAATTTTCACCCCTTTCTAAGAAGTGCATTAGAATTGCAAATCCCAAAATTTGGTAGGGCCAAAGACTGTGAAGTCCTATTTGGTGCCTATTCCTTCTTACAAAATCCTAAAAGGCAGCAACTGCAATTTTCTTTCAAGATATTCTCTCTTTATTTTAAAAAAAATGTCAAAGATATGTAGGATACACGACTCCAGTTAGCATCCTGGAATTAGAATAAGCTTCTTTCCTTATAAATAACTACTTGGACTGGCCAGGTTGACTACAGCAGCTATGAATGTTGATAATTAAAAATGTATTTCTTTCTTAACTCCTTGATTTATAAGCCTTTTACAGGGTGGTACCTCTTGCATGCATACTGTTAGATTGTTTGAATAGTTAAAAAAGAGAATAGAAACATTGAATGATTCCTTTCTTAAATTCTGGGTGATTTCTAACAAGATTACAATCTACCTATTTAAATTTTATTTTGATTACTGGGAATTACAATTACTAGTAGAATCAGGAAAAGAGAGGAAAGAAAGAATTGACAAATGAAAATAAAATAGCTCACTTGTCTTTGATCTATTTTAATTCAGTTCTAAGTTCGGTTCTGCCTGCATCAGATAAAAGGCCCAATAATAACCTCAAAACCCACTGTCCATATTTTCGAGGGCAAAATAAATAACTCCGAAAAAGGGGGAAATCTGAATTTCCCCCTTTTTAATGTTCATTAAAATAATTGTTTATGTTTATAACTTTGTAATTTGCCTTACAAAGAAAAATTCAAGAACAAAACAGAGAAAAATAATTAAATTAAATTAAAAAACATCTTTTTTTGGGGGGGGGGAAGGACTGTCCATTGTAAAGGATATCTGGACACTGAAGCTAAAAAGGAATTGTACGATTTATCAACCCTTAAAAGAATCCTTGTCTAACTGAAGAATTTTTACCTTTTAAAAAACCATGGGCTATATTTAGTTTTAAAATTCCCTCCCTTAATTATTTGCTTTCTAAGGTGGCGCTTGAAGAATACACAGAATTAACACTCTCCCCCCCCCCCCCCTAAACATAGATGATTTGGATCACCTGGCATGATTGATTTGCAACACTGCAGGAATGAAAGCCTGATTGATAAAAAAAAAAGATAATTGACAATGCATGCATGAATATTAATGAATGCTGGACATAATATTGCTCCAATGTTCTTTATTAAACCTTTTTATTAAGAATTTAAGAAAAAGGAAAAATATCCATTGATGCAACATATTACTGAAGAAAGAAGATTCAGGGGAATCAACTGCTTCAGGTTAGCAATTACAAAACTATCAGACATTTCTGTTCCAAGTGAGAAAACTGTTTTCTGGTAATATAACAACAGCAGCATTGATTTTATGAATATGTCAAAGGGTTTTTTTTTAAGTGGCATTTTTGTGGAGTTAGAAAGAAAGCAGAGTTATGGTTGCCAGTGTGACAAGAGTGCCATCTAGTGTGCTTTTTGTGTCTTGCAGATACTAAAATGTAATGTGTAAACACAATTAAGGGTGGTTAAGGTGAAAAAACTAAGATGGAGTTAAATGGCCTTGCTTGTTAAAACTACAAATGAGCTCAGGGCTGCTGGAATAGTGTTTTAAATTGTCAGTAGTTTAATTCATCAAACTAATGCAAAAGGAGATGGAAGAAGATGGTCATTTTTTTTCTTGGTTTATACAAGTAACTACTTATCCTCCAACTTCCCATATATTCCTTGATTATTGACTTTTGAGCAACAAATGAGCTAGTGATGCTATAAGTTTTTTACAAATGGCATGAGTAATCTATGTCTGGGAATTTTACACACAATGATTATTTGATCCTTCAATGCACACAGCAAAATTGTTCAATAACATAAAAGCAACTACCACATTTTTAGGACTATAAGACGCACCTGACCATAAGATGAACCTAGGTTTAGAAGAGGAAAACAAGAAAAAAAATATTCTGAACCAAATGGTGTAGTAATATATTTAATAAAATATAGCAGAATAATATTTCAACCATGTAAAGTCAACAGCGGTATTAAGAACCATCATCACTGTCATTAACAAATGATGAAAAACGTTAAGGTTCAAGCACTCCTCTAATTTTCTGAAAACCCCAAGAACACATCATCTCTAGTGTCAGAATTTAGGAAGCTCGGTTGCTCACAATCACTGATATCACTTTCTTCGCTATCTTCATATATGATACTATCGTCAGTTCCATTTAAGGTATTGCTAATGCCACATTTTTTGAATGATTATGCAACGATTTCGTGCTTCACTGAGTGCCATGATGCTTTAACCCATTCACAAACTTGAGTGATAGTGGGTCTCTTCGTCCAGTAGGTGTCAGATCATGATTACCAGCAGCCATCTATTTGTCCCACTCTTCTCACATATAGACTTTAAATGGTTTGTTGATGGAAACATCAAGAAGTTGCAACTGGCTGGTAAGACCCCCCCAGGAATTACAGCTAGATGAGTCACATCTATATTTCCTTCACATCATTAAATCTCTTTTTCGTGGTTTCGCTAATATGTGCTCTAAACTGGTCAAGCACTAATAAAGCAGGTTTTTCAGAAGCCCTCCAGGACATTTGGACCACTTTTTCAACCCATACTCTCATTCCATTTTTGTCCATCCATTCTTTCTCATAAAAATGGGCAACTACTCCTTTTGGAATCAATTATTTTGCAAAGGTTTTCCTTTTGAAAATTAACATCGGTGGCGATTTGGTGCCATTTGCACAGCAGGACAACACAACTGTGTAATGTATTTTCTCATGTCCTGAGGTTTTCACGGTTATGGTTTTTGCACCTTTCAGTTCACCAGTCTTACTATATGGCACATCATAGGTTAGCGGGACTTCATCCATATTACCAATCTGGCAAATTTCGAAATCATTTTGCTTCCTAGCATCAATAACAAATGTATGAAAAGACAGAATATTAGATCCATATTCTTCTGCATTTTTTGCACAATTCTAGTTTTGGTGCGCATAGCAAGACCACATCGCCTCATAAATATGTAGCATCACAATGATGATCCAGTAAAATCCTGAACGCCTTTGTCTACAGCAATGCATTTGGCTTCATATATTATCATTTTGTAGAAACTGAGAAACCATTATTTCGGTGACATGTGATCCATTATTTCATGTCAACCTCTAACTGTGCCACTTTGCAGCATGGCCACAAAAATTTTGCTTACTTTTATTTTTTACTTTCTGCAGCCGATTCGTTTCCTCAACTCTCTTATCATTTTTTCAGTTGGAGGTGGCCCAAAAGTCTCTCCGCTGCTGTTTCCATCTTTCTCAGCATATTTTACTACTTCCAGTTTAAAATAAATTTTATATGTGTGTCTTTTCTACTTTGATATTTTTGTATGTAGCTTGAGGAGGTACCATAGTATTTTGTTTCTGCAGTGCTCCCTTACATCCGTGTGTGTGTGTGTGTGTGTGTGTGTGTGTGCATGTGTTGTGTGTCAGTGAGTGAAACTAAAAAAAGGAATGGCTGATTGGAATGGTAGTCAGATTTCAGATTTGAACTATGCCAGGTGAGCAGATGAGACCTTTTCCAATGGACGCTTGCTGGACACTTGCTTAAATGGATGCTTGTTCCAATGATCAGGCAGCTGGGACTGCCTCTCTTGCTCGCCCCAGTGTTTCTGCCTTCCATTGCTGCTGGAGTTACCACAAAAGCACCAGCATGCCTCCCGAAAGTCTTTCATGAGCCAGGAAACTGAAATCACCAACTCGCCTTTCAGGCCTGTGCATTTTTGCACAAGGCTTCCCTGCTGCACCCTGCTTTGACTGCTTGCCCTTGGCTAACAGATTCTGGGTTCTGCACTGCAATGGAGAAGCCGGCATGAGGGAAAGATGAGGAGCAGGGAAAGAGGAGAAAGCAGACTCCTTCCCTCAAGCTGGCTGCTCCATTGCCCATTTCTCCATTGCAGTGCAACTCTTCTGCCCACAAAAGCCTTGTCTTTGATGGCCAATGCTGAAAGGCAGAGAAAGAACTGCAGAGAAGAAGCCAGTTGGCCCGGGAGTTGGGTTCCTTTCCTCCCCTGCCCCACCCCACCCCATCCATCCTCACCTGCCACCCCCAAATTGCACAATGACTAAGTGAGGGGCAGGAAGCCATGCCATGCCCAGAGATAGAAGGGAAAGGGACGTCAAGAGTAACCCCATCTCACTACATGATCCCCAATGAAAGACGCTTCCCTTGGCCATCCTCTCCAGCACTGAAAGCCAAGTGTCATCCATTCTCTTTCTGTTTATCTCTCAGCTCACCCGGTGTCATAGTCCACCAGGCAGGCCGGGAAGGGTGCACTTGCGGCGGGGGGGGGGCAGGCGGTGGCAGGGAATCCTTGGTGAACTGCTTGACAAACTCGTGCAGGGCAGGCAGACATAGAGCACACCAGGACAGCCAGTGATAGGATCAGCCACTTCTCCGAACTGCACACACAAAGTGAACAATCTGTTGAATCCCACCTGTGCAAATGCTGGAGCATTCGCAGTTGAGCAGCTGATTGGCAGTTGGATCAGCCTCCTGGAATACCACCAATCAGCTGTTCCAGGCAGCGGGTATGGTTGCTGCCTGTTGCCGCTACTGCACCAACTCCCTTCCTCCAGGTATGGCAAACCCCCAGCTGATGCAATATTTGCTCTATAAGATGTACAGACATTTTCACCCACCTTTTTTTTTGGGGGGGGGGGTGCATCTTATAGACCAAAAAATATGGTAGTTCTCTTTGCATGACAATCCAATAAGTATTATTTAGAAGAAATAAGATTAGTTATTATTTGTTTCACTGGTGCCCTAGAAAGTGAAATAGTACTTCATCTTATGCTAACATTCCCCAAATTCAGACTTTTGCCAAAATTCAGTAATACAAAGTAAAGCTGCCTGCTGGGGCCGATTTATGGTCCACGATGGGCAGTTTTCTCATTCCTGCACAAAATAAATCTTTAGGTCCTAATGATGTCACCAAAAGTTTGAACTATAATTCTAGCTGTTTCCAAATTTTCCTACCAAACATAATTTTTGGATATATTATTTATGCAGTGTATGGCATTGTTACATTAGCCAGGAGACTACACTGCTATTGCAGAGTAGTAGTTTGGCTGCTAATCTACCAGCTCTGATGGGTACATGTTTGCATGCTTCCCAAGTTGTGCCACAGGAGGGCGAGCTAGCTTCACACCAGAAAGAAAGATGAGTGGCTCTTCCTGCAGTGTCATCCAAGGCTCCATCATTCTACCAGATCCACCTCACAAACAGATATTGCAACCAGGAAGATTCAGACCTAGCAGGAATCTGACCACAATCTGACTGCCTGCAATCTGACAAGTTGGAGCACCAAAGTGATACCTATTTATCTATTTGCAAAGAACTTTCTTTTGAACTGCGAGATAAACAGAAGCTGAGGCAAGTGACAGGATCTCAACCTGCGATGCAGTGCTAGGACTTCAGTTGGAAGGTAATCATACTAACAAGTATATATGGATATGATCAATATATCAACTTGGCTCACATCCACAAAATGGAGATAATTTCATTCAATTGACCAATTCCATTTGATAAAAGTTATTGGAATTTTTATTCACTACTCATGCTCTGTTATTAATTGAAGTGAAACAACTGTTCTGCTCCAAAAATCAGAAGTAGACTTCCATTTCACTGTGCATCTGAGGGGAATATCAATCGTTGAACTAAAGTACCCTTTCAAAAATCAGCATATCTATAACATTTACTATAAAGGCAAAAACAAATCAATTTTATTTTCTGTTCTAACCCCAATTACAATATTTTGTAGCAGAGTTTCAATCTTTACTCAATAGCAAGAAGTGACGTCACAATAGAACACACACACCAGAGGTGGGCTTCATCCAGCTCTGACCTGTACGCCCATACCAGTTGAAAGAATTTGGTGTGCCTTCCTATACCGGGGCTTCTGGGGCCCAGAACTGGAATGGTCCCTCCCCTGGCCTGCCCCTCCCCCCACTCGCCTGCCAGTAGAAGCCTTCTGGGAGGTTTTGGCCCTCCTCCCCTCCTGTTAGTTCTTCTGTTTGAACAAGCCACGTAGGGCGCGCTCCCTTGCTTTGCATTTCCAATTGGGGGGGGGAAGAAGAAATCCATCTTTTCCCTCCCTCTCCATGGATCTCCCTTCCCCAATTGGAAATGAAGGGCTGTGAAAGACAAGGCAGCATGCCCTACATGGCTGTTCAAGCAGCAAAAGAACGAACAAGAGAGGAGTTCCACGTGGGGGCTTTTTAAACAGCCGAACTCCCCTCCTGTTCCTCAGGCAGGCCAGATCGGGAGGGCACACCAGGCTGTTGCTCCGCCTGCCACCACTGCTGTTGGTGCAACTCTTGTGAGGGGAAGAGAAAAAAATAATAAAAGGCTCCCACCCACCCTGTTCCCCTGCCCGGCAGAGCTTTTTTTCATCTCATCTCGGTTCTTCTTTACCCACCAAAGTGCTGCCCCCACTCAGCTGCCCTTGCTGTCACCACACATGCCCCCTCTGCCTGCCTGGCTGAAGGCCTGAGGGGGAGTGAGTGATGGCAGCACAGGGTGGCGGCTACTGCTCCTGGGCTCGCTGTGGGTAGTGTGCAGCACCCCGCCACTCCTGCCGCCACCACCGTGCTGCCTTAGCAACAGCACCTCCCACCCGCACAACCGAGGCAGGGAAGAAGATCGAAAGACGTGGAGCCACAGACTCCCCCCTTTCCCCTCCCCACAGCTCACCTCCTTGGGTGGGACCAGGGCGCGTGCAGGGTGAGTGGAGTTTGCGACCAACTTTAAAGTGAATGGGGCTGTTTGTGACTAAATGGGACAGAGAACATAGAGGAATGCAAGGGAACATGGAGGTAATCTAGTCTAATTCCTTCCCAAGGCAGGAGTCCTTCCTTCTCTTTGAGAGCTGTCAGTGACAGACATGAGGGAAATGGAGTGAGTGCGAATGAAAGAGAGAAAGAAAGAATGAGAAAGAGAGAGAAAGAAAGTTAGAGAAAGAGAGACAAAAAGGAAGGAAGGAAGGAAGGAAGGAAGGAAGGAAGGAAGGAAGGAAGGAAGGAAGGGAAAGAAAGAAAATAAGTGGGGTAGAGAGCCACAAGAAGGAAGGGAGAGAGAGAGGGAGAGAGAGAGGGAGGGAGAGGGAGAGAGGGAGATAACCTATGATCACAATTGAGCCCAAAATCTTGGTTGCTAAGCAAGAGCATTGTTAAGTGAAATTCACCACATTTTCCAACTTGGCCATGCCCACCCGGTCACATGACTGCCAAGCCATTCCCACCCAGTCACATGACTGCCAAGCCACTCCCACAAAAAGGCCATAGCTACAGAATAGGTTCTAAAAAATTTTGAAACCCACCACTGACACACACATACATATATTTACTTTTTCCAAGAATACAGAATAATTCTTGACATTGTCCTGACGCTTTTAAATTATTAGAACATAAAGATACATTTTCAAGTTTCCCTTCTGTTGAGTTAATACAATGCATATTAAATTATTATGCATTAACTTATGTTTTACCTTTAAATAAAAAGAAGCACAATATTTTAAAATATTCGGTAATAGGCACATAGGATTTAAAACGTATTCCAATGAAAAGCAGAATTCCTTAAATGGATATGGGTAGTTACATATTTTTAAGACTTCAGGTAAAAAATTAGCCAACACCTGTTTCAAATTTTATCTTTTGCTTTCTTTGTTATTATGATAGGCTCTGTATTTCCATTCTTATTTAATAACTTTTAAACTATCCCAGACTATCATAAATTATTTATGCATTTCTGATGTGCTCTCAGTAATGATAAATTGTCTCTCTTTTATTTTTAGGGAGTGGATGTTATAAAAACAATACAACTGCAGGATAGGTTTGCCATAGAAGTAAATGGATGAATTGCTATTAAAGAGAACTTTGAAAATCTTTCCTTAAACTTACTGAAATGCATTGTACATTTTGATTGCATCCAAATGATTCTCCCAGGGCATTGATTGACGTAATAATAGAAACCTTGCTTGAGATACTTTAATGGAAAATGTGTATACACATTGGACTGTAGATAGAGTTTGCTGCTATGAACATTTTCTATTTAGTATTAATTCTTACTCCTGCTTGAATTTTCACAATGAAGAAACTTGTCTTTGATTCAGTTGCTTCCAGATACTGCTGTGATCAATAAGGTTTTATTTATTTATTAAATTTCTATGCTGTCCATCTCCCCAACAAGCTTACTCTGGGAAGCTTGCAAATTACAAATGATTAAGGCAACCACCAATACAGCTGAGCTGTTTACAGACTCTTATAGCCCATGCCTGTAGAGTGCTATTTGGGAAGATCTTCTGAGACATATTGGTTGCTTGACTATTGCATCATCCCAGTAGCCGTAAAAGCAGAGTACAACAGTACCAGCACAGTGGGAAACATACCATTTTTTTCCATGAGACTCAGAGGGAATGTGGCTCTGACATATGGTTGGATGTTAAAAAATGGGCAGTGGGCTAGCACTCTTTTTGTGTTAAATGAGAGGGGTCTGTGAGACAGGAAGACATATCAGCCAACATATATGAAGCTCCTAGCAGCTGCTTTCAAATGATAAATATAGATACAAAAAGTAACTTTTTCTTTGAGCCATGCTCCTGATGACTTTCTGGACCTGATGATGCTTTGTAACAGATAAGTATATTGGACTGCTTTTTGAATTTCCTAGTTTAGTTTAGTGTATTGGGATTTACTGATAATCTCCCATCCAAGAAGTAATGTGTTAATTTTGCTTAGATTTTTCAAAAGCATAAGTGCTTCCACCTGCTGTGATAAACTCTGCAGTGAACTAAAAAGTGTAGAATCACATCTATTATATTTGGCAGCTGCAATTGCACTGCAGTTAATTGTGCAAAGCTGAGAACAAATGATTGTGGCAAAGAAGACTGGACAGGAAGCTCACTCTGACAAAATATTTATTTTGTACTGAAATGTAAATAACAATATTCCAAATGAGCTTTATCTTCCTTTGTGTGTGTGTGTGTGTGTGTGTGTGTGTGTGTAATGTTGTATTTGTGCTGATAAATAAATAAAGGGAGACTAGTATGGATCCATTTCAAGCTATTTAGCTCTCATCAGCTAGCCATACCCTTACTGGGATTCGAACCAGGGCTGTATTACATATTAGGCCGATGTAATTGCCACTAAGTCACAGGCTCTCTTCCTTATCAGCAAGGCCAGGGGAATAGGTATGTATTTGTTTACATACATACATACATACATACATACATACATACATACATACATACATATACACACACACACACACACACACACACACACACACACACATTATGTATATAAATATGTATGAATACATATGTATATATACCAGGAGTGGGTTGCTGTCAGCGTTGCTGCCAGTTTGCATCGCAGTGCATTGCTCGCACATGCGCAGTTCAATGTAAATTGTTCTGCGCATGCACAAGGACCATTAGCAACTAATAAAAACCTTGCTGGCAATGTCAGCAGAGATCAGAGAACCGGTTTGGGGGTGTGGCCAACCTGGGTTGCTGCCAGTTCTGCGACTCAGGCCAATATACCACTACCAAACCATTGTGAACCGGTAGCAACCCACTTCTGATATATACACAGATACACACACATATATAGCATCTTAGCTGCTGAGCCATCATGCCCCCTCTCTTGCATATAAGTGATCATCAATATATTTTTTCTTTGAATGAATTCCTTCATTGGCAAATAGCTCTGGTTTGTTGTGAAAATGGTATTTGAATGTTGACTTCCAATTATCTGTTTTTACTTGCAAGTGCAAAAGTTTTGTTTCAGGACATATATACAGTATCACTTCTGGAAGCACTTTTATTATGTAATACGTTTTAAAACAGAAGTAGCTGCAGATTATCATTTTAAATTGATTGCTGCCTTTTGCTTTTCATTAGATAGTAATTCACCTCTTCGTGCTTACAATACCCTATGCTTTATTTTAAACTGTTACTCAGAGTTATAATAGTTTAGTAAACTTGTATTTTGGGTAATTGGAAGTACTTCAATGATAGATCAGGAGAAACAAATTAATCAGCAACAGGTCAAATGAACATTTGTTTGCAAGGCTTTATTGCTCTAATGTCAAGTGTGGCTAAGAATATAATTTACCTTCAACAATTAAGGAACACTTAACAAGAAGTCTTCATTAAAGATAACATATTGTGATAACTTATGGTCTGAATGCGAAGTAATGCATGGATTTTGAATAAATTTAAATTGGAATATTTTACTTCCAAGAGCACTTATACATTCACACATATTTATCCCTAAAATGAAGCCATTAGATTAGGATATTAATAAAGTAGATTGAATGTTAAATTCTACTATGTGCTATCAAGTCAGTGTCAACTCTTAGCAACACAGATATAGATTTTCTCCAAGACAACCTGTCCCCAACCTGTTCCTTCAGATCTTCCAATGGTTCAGTCATAATTGTGGTCATCTATCTTGCTGTTGCAGAATATAGTTTAATATAATTTGATGATATAATACAGTGGACCCCAATCTTTGGGGCACCAAGGACCAGTTCCATGGAGATTGGTTTTTTCATGGACTGGAAGGGGCATGGTTTCATGTGCTGCCTGCATCCCGTGGATGGGGCTTTGCTTGTACGGCCCAGTTCTGGCATGAGTGACTCAATGCTGGTCCAAATACCGGGGGATTGGGGACCTTCATGTAATACACAGATCTGTGATATGTTATCTGAAAATATAGATATATTTAGTGCTACCAGCAAACATCCAAAGCTCTGCTCTGAAATCTTTCATGAAAAGATTTTTCCCCTATTGCCACACCCCAATTTATATTTTACACAAAATCTCTAGAAGGCCTACCTTTTCCTCTAATTACTTACTTATTAAATATAATAAAAAAGATAGCAGACTACATTAAATGACTACAGTGTTTCCCTGAAAACAAGACCCAACTGAAAAACAAGCCCTAGCATGATTTTTCATGATGCTCGTAATATAGGACCTATCCAAAAGATAAGCCCCAGTTAAAATTGTCAGCCAGACAGATACATTTAGTACTGTATTTCCCTGAAAATAAGCTCTAATGTGTCTTTTGGAGCAAAAATTAATATAAGACTTTGTCTTATTTTCTGGGAAACACAGATAATTAGGGCAATGCTTACTTGTGAAATGAAAATGAAAAATAGTTAATCATGCAGGCACTGGAAAAAAACCGAGTAAAAAAATCTGGGGCTGCATCATTTGAAGATACATAAATATAATCTCGTCCAGGAAGGATTGACCAAGGTATTGATTATTACATCCCTGGTACTTTTTCATAGAATTTAATTGAGAGATGCAAAGTATTACTGTTCCATCTTTATAAAATAGAGAATTCTTATAATTATACATTTTTGCACTGGGCAATTATTTTAGGAAAAACGGTTACATGAAAATATCTGCATTCCAGTTATAAGCATGAGAGCCAGTTTGGTCTAGTGGTTAGGACACCAGCTACAAAATGGAAGATTGTGAGTGTTAGTCCCACCTTAGCCATGAAAGCTAGCTGAGTTATCTTGGGCCAATCATTGTCTTTCGACTCACCTCACAGGATTGTTGTTATCAGGGAAAATAAGAGGAGCACGATGTATTAGATATGTTTGCCACTTGAGCTATTTGCAAAAATAATGAAGGCATGATACAAATGTAATAAGTAAGTAAGTAAGTAAGTAAGTAAGTAAGTAAGTAAGTAAGTAGTGTAGTCTGTCAAATTCTGTTCAAGAAAATATTATGTTGCCTGCGGAACTAACTATTCCAGATTGTCAGATATCTGCAGACCTTATAAATCTATGAACTGACTGAGTAGGCAGGTTATAAAGGAGTGATATAAACCAGGGATGTGCGGTCAGGGGAGGCAGGGGAGGCAGAGCCTCACCGCTCTCATCATGAAAAGAAAAAAAAGGGGGAAAGGGAAAAGGCACACGTGGTCCGATTCCCTGCCTTCCTGAGTCAACATGAAGGAGCGCGCTCCGCGGTCCCCTTCATGTTGACTCAGGAAGGCGGGGAATGGGACCATGTGTGCAGGAGGCTGAGGCAGCCTCAGCCTCCTGCACACGTGGTCCCATTCCCCACCATCCTGATGACGTCACCAGCTTCACCAGCCATAAACCTCACCGCACGTCACTGATATAAACTGGAGATAATCAATACATTAGATTGAAGAAGTCTGTTCTAAACATTTTTATGCTGATTTCCTAATTTGGAATTCTGAGACTTAGTATCTGCCCTTGCATGCAGCTATCTGGCTGGGGAAGATGAGAGCTCATTGAACACAAAACTGTTATATTTGAAAAGTATCATGAAATCTGAAAAAAAAAATCCTAATTCACTCCACTGTAGAGAGGTAGATTGGTATCTGGGTGCCTTTACCCAGCCAGACCATTCTTATTTCAATTAGGTTTTATGTCCATTCTGAAATGCTTAATTATGAACATCATGGATCAGGATGTTCCACTCCCACAATTGAAACTTGTACATACATTGTTGGCAAAGTCTGTAAATTGGCTTCATATTATCATTGCTGGAAAACATGTACTATATGTTTACAACTAAACATTCTTGAAATGGTCTCCATTATTCTCTTCTGAGGTTAAAGTATAATTTTTAAAAATATATTTAAATAACTATATGATAGGAAATACCCAGACACTTGCTTCTTTTAATCTATATATTAGGAGGAGGCTTAGAGTGTGCACATGTGCCTGGGAAGAAAACCAGAAGAATGTGATGTAATAATCACATAAATGAAGAGCAGGCATAGCAATTCACAGAAAGGCATATAAAGAGAATCTCTAGTTGTCTATTTGTCCACCCATCCCTTTCATTATTAGGCTGGGAGGTGTTGAGTGGCCAGGTCCCTCATTGCAACCATCATTACATATTCTCTTTTATGTAAACAACAGCAGATGTCTGCCATATTTCCATAAAACCAAAACCAGTAGAGATTCATAACAAATAGCATAGTGATTTCACTGTATTAATAAAAAAAATCCATTTCTTTTCTTTCATAACCTTTTAGATCAAATATTTGAGCCAGAAGTACCTCAAATGTTTACACTGATTATCTCATTTTGAATTTAATGAGTGAATTAATTCAAAAGGCATTTACATCATAACATTATTCACCAAAAGGCAGAATATTGGTTCCAATAGAATCCAAGATATGTTAAATAATAGGCTCCATTCTGAGAAACTTCACTTTTTCTACTGATAGTATAGGTAGTCCTCAATTTAAACCTTAATTATGTCCAATTATGGTTGTAATTCATGCCAATCATTAAGCAGATCATCATATGTCTGATCCAATTTTACATTTTTTGCAAGAGTCATAAAGCAAATATAGTAATTATAAAGTGAATGTAGCAGTCATTAATTTTTTTCAAAATGGACATTTTTTAACTGAAACCAGAAGTAAACACTGATTTCCAGCAAAAAATCTTATTAATTGCAGTTACGTGACTATGGGATGCTCCAAATGACCATAATTGTAGGCCAATTTTCCAAATATGATCACTACAAGGAAGAGGCAGACATCAGAACTTCTGGTTGTATATATCTTTTTTGGGGAGGGGTCTGTTGTAACTCTGAATGGTTACTAAGAGGCCAGTCATTAAACGAGGACTATGTCAAATTTGTATTTCTATCCATCTCAGCTTTGGTATTGCAAAATTTCTAATAGTAGCTTCTTCTAACTTTTCATTATAAAGCCAGAACTTTTGCAACCAGATTCAGCTATATCATACACTTCCAATATCTAGTTGTATCCATTTTTAATTTTATTAATTATTCCCAAATTGTATTTCAGCCATTGACTTGCATAAATACATGAGGAATAATGAGCACATTGTTTTAGTAATATCCTGTGATATACAGCTTGTGTAAATAAGCAGCTACACATCAATATGCTTTCAGTATAAACCTGCAGGGCATGGAAGCACTGAAACATCAAAGACTGGCAACAGGGAATTACTAATTCTTTGACAATAGAGAATGCTATTTATCCCACAGATGTCTTAGATATGAACAACAGATATATTATGTCAAGCTCCAATAATACAAGTTGCATAATAAGGCACAGACTCCACTATTAAATAAAAGAGTTGGGAACATATGCACAACATAAAGGTATATACTCTTAGTTTTAAAGTATATACTGCTAAAACCTAAACCAGAGGTGTTAAACCTGTAGCCAGATGCGTCACGCTCTCCCCCCGCCCATTTTAATGAATTCAAAAAGTTGCGATACATCACGTGATGACAACATGTTGATGTAAATCTGACACCCTTGACCTAAACTGACATAAACATTCAAAGCCATAAGCATACATTATACGACACAATTGCTAGATTTGTACAGCTCTCTAAACAAGCCACATTATGGCTTAATGCAATGTTGTATGGTACACACAATCAATGTTTTTGTGAAAAATCAACTCTCCATTGGGTCAAACTCAGCTCCAGAGTATGGGCAACCTGTGGATTGATAAATTGAGGGTTCACATAGATCAATGTGTCTTAACTTTGGCAACTTTGTTTGGCCTTCTTCACCTTCCATAATTATTCAGCCACTATATTGCCTGGAGCATTCTGGGAATTAAGTCCAGATACCTTAAAGTTGCTAAGGTTCAAAAACATTGAATTAGAACACCAAATTGAACAGCACCAAATGTCAAGAGGGAAAAAAAGAAATCTGCCCTGAAGTTTGGGGATAAGAATACTAACTAAGTGGTTGCTAGGGCTGCTAGATTGAATAGTGTTTATTACTAGTGACATCATAGGAACTTCTTTTTAATTTTCTGGCCAATGTACGGAACTGATTTGCTTTTGCTTCTTTCAGAATCTTTTTTTCAACTTCTCAGTCTAGACTAGGGTAGCCTTAGGGTTTCCTAGTCATCTCCTAACCAATATTAATGCTAATAAGCTTTTCAAGATCAACCAAGACTAGCCAGTTGCTGCCACCTTATTATTTTATGAATATAAATAAATTCAAAAATAATTACTTTATAACCATTTCAAAACATATATTCTGCTAAAGAGAAAGCTAAAAGTGTTCTCTCTAAATCAGAGGTGTCAAACTCAAGACAACCTGTGCTTAAATCCGGCCTGTGGGGCTGGCCTGAAAATATCCATTCCCGGTGGCTGCAGTAGTCCTACAGCCTGGGTACATTATGGTGAATGTTGAGTGGCCACTGCCACTGCCCTCCTCACAGTCTGGGATTTGGGCAAGTTTGGGCTCTCTTCTTAGCCCAGACATGACATCCCATGGAGCACTATAGGCAAATGTAGACCTCACCAAGTCCCAGGAGCCTGTGGAAAGAAGAATCATCAAGCAGCTGAATACTTTGCATCATGGCTTCCACCATAGTGGAGACCCCAGGTGAAGCCAAAGGAGAAGGCATGCATGAGGCAGCAACTCATTGAGTCCAGCAAGAAGGAGGGAACTTCAATCAACCCCAAATGGGTCCAGTCATCTATGAGAGTGACAGCAAGGAGATAAGTGGCATCATTATTCCCATGATGGCCAGAGTGGATATTGCAGTGCCTTCCTCAGGGGCAAGGGGACTAACACAGTCTTTCTGGACTTTGGATTTATCCAGTGGATGGTCAGCACCCAAGTCGTGAAGAGGCTGAGGCTAAGAAAACTGAGGTGGCCCACGGTGTTTTCCCAATTAGATGGGTCAATATTAGGCATGTACCAGCCACCTGTCAACCAAGCCAATTCAGCTCAAAGGTCAGGTAGAGACTGTTAAGTTTATTGTAGTCTCCAAGATGATGAACCCATGGTCCTAGGACTGGCTTGGTAGAATAAGTGGAACCCCTCTGTGAGCTGGCATGGAGAAAAGTGGCAGATGCAAAGAAGAGCCAGTAACCGGCAAGAGCCATGGAAAGTGCAAAGAGCCACTTTGTGCCTGTAGCTAAAAAAGTGAAAGTGAAAACCATGAGGTTTTCTTTCCCAAAGGTTCCCTGCACCAGATCGTTGGCAATGCAGTTCATTCAACATATCTACAGAGTGTATAGTGTCCCAAAACACATCATCCCAGACTGTGGGGTGCAGTTCACCACAAAAAAATCCTTAAGTTGATCGGCTCTTCTCAGGGCCTTAGTTTCACCTACCATCCCAGTACCTGTGAATTTAGTATTACAGCAGTACCTGAGGTACTATGTCAATTGCCAATAGACCAACTGGGCTAAGTTCCTGTCTTTTGCAGAAGTGGCATATAATAACTCTGTGCATAGGATTTATTCATTTCAAGATAGCTAGTGGGGTGGAGTTTGTACCAATGCCAGAGACCCTTTAGGGACAACTATCCTCACTATCATTGGCTGAATGGATGGAAACTTTAAAGGAAACATGGAATATGCAGAGTATTTCAGAGACATAAAAGAAGCAAGCAGACAAGAAGAGGGCACCACAGGGCAAAATTCATGGTAGGAAATAAAGTATACCTGTCTACAAAATTTCTCAACCTGAGGCAGCCTTGTAAAAATCTGGGTACCAAGTATGCAGAACTTTTCCAAATTGTCTGGTTTGTAAATCCAGTTACTATAGAATTGCAGCTGCCAAAGAGCCTTAGGAAATCCACTCAGTAATTCACTACAGCCTGCTAAAACCTTTTCACAGGGATTAAGACCTGCCACAGAAGTGCCTCCTCCTCCCCGCAGTCTGGTCAAAGGAGAGGAGCACTATGAAATTAAGAAAATTCTTTTTTTTTTAAACAAAGTTTTATTGGTTTTTTGGTATTTTTCAAAGGGAAAAGGTATGGGAAAGGTTACAAATTTTGGCAGCCGCGAAAAGCAGTAGGTGCACCCCCCCCTCCAAACTCATAGTATACATTTGCATAATATTCAAATATTACATAATAGCATATAGTCAGTGTGGTAAATTCAATTGGTAATTTTGGTCAGTTTATATCACAAAGATTTTCTTACTTATTTGTGTGATCTGAGCTTTCTTGATGTCGCCCCATCTCCCCCAGCTGGCAGTGCTCCGGCCCCTCCCGTGTCTTGTACATCTACTGTTTCTGGTTTTTCTAGGAGTAGTTTATTTTTTTCCATAAAGGCCTGCACCTCTATGGGTATATTAATTCTAACTCTTGTCTCCTCCCAGAATATTAGCATACCTTCAGGCAGTAACCATCGAAACCACACCCCCTTCTGGTATAGTTTATTCGCCAATTGCGAATAAAGTTTTCTTTTCTCCCTCACTTTCTTGGGGATTTGTTTCAGAATGGTTATCTCCTTATCTTTGTATGTCAAAGCTTGCCCCCTTTGTGCATTCAAGATTTCATCTCTTGTGCTTTTCCTAAGAAATTTAATGTGTACCTCCCTGGGGACATTGTGTGTTCTAGCATATGCTGAGTTCACTCTATAGGCCAGATCTATTTCCCACCCCATCTGTTGTTTTTCCCTCTGAATATACTCAGCCAAAATGGTTGTCATGATGTCCCTTATATTTTCATCATCTGTCTCCATCACGTTCTGAAATCTAAGGTAAAAAGACATTCTCTCAAACTCTATTTTCATTTGTTGGGTGTCAAGTTCTTTGTTTCCCCTCTGCACACCCTCTGTCCCCCCCTTCATCTCAGCCACCCCATCTTCCAAAAAGATCCAGTCTCTGTGAGTTCTTATTAATTTTTAAGTTCTCTCTAATATCTTCTTCCATTTCCTTCAATTGTCTCTTTATTTCCTCTTGTCCCTGTAGAAGTTGTTGAAGCATTTGGTAAAGCTCCAAGTCCGTAGATTTAGTTTGCTTGAAGGCTGTTAACGTTGACTGTGTGCTAGGACTGGAGGTTGCAGATGTTGGGGCAGAGGCAGCAAAGCCTGATTTTCCAGGAGGTGGTCTTTTAGATGCCATTGTTTATGAAATAGAGAGTCCAGTCAATATAAAGATGAATCAATCAGAAGGACAGAACAGCCAAGAGAGTCCAGGAGGCAGAGAGTCCAGGCACAGGGGAGTTTTCTAATCACCCTAGCAAAAGAGCAGTCGTTTTTCACTCCAGGGGGTTCAAAAACAAACAATCCACAAGAGAGTCAACCAAGTAGCACGGAGACAAAGACCGGAAGCCTGAAGTTAAAAGGTGGAGTCAGATTTCACAGTTCATGAAGACAATGGAAGTGTGCCATCTTGCCCTGCCAGCTCCGGGTATTGAGGCAACAATAAAGTTTTCAAAATTCAAAGTTCCCAAGGCTTCCAGATCTCATTATCTTAAACCTTAAAGGTTAAAATCTGAAAATCCATTTAATAGGAGTGTGACATCTTTAGATTTAGCTCTCCCCCTCCTCCTTCCCTTGGGGCAGAGAGCTCTTGTTTCAAGCTGCTTGTCCAAGGGGGGGGGAATCCCCCTCCCCTCCAGCCACACCTCTCCAACTCTAGCCAAAAGTTCAAGTTTGCACAACTGGCAAATTTTAAAGTTGGTAACAGGAATGAAAGGAGTCTACACCTCACCGCTCCACCGCCGCATCCTTCAGCTTTCTTTTACACTTCGGACAGCCTGTCAGCGAAGACGCCTTACGCACCCTCCGATCTGCTCCCCGGTGCCTTGAGCGCGCAGGGGACCTCCTGCCAGCCGCCGCCGATGCAGGAATCCCCCGCAATGCCACCCCTCCGGCAGGACACCTCTTTGGGGCGTCCTGTGCCCCCCAAGGAGTGGGGAAGCCCACTGGGGAGCCAGAGCGGGCAAGCGAGTTGCCCGTCGCCGTCAGCCGCCGGAACCGGAAGTCGAAATTAAGAAAATTCTTAACTCCCTGTATCATGGAGAAAAACTACAGAATTTAGTATTATGGAGAATCTATCCTTTAGCTAATGGAGAATGGGTGGCAGTGACAGATGTGAAGGCAGCTAGGTTAGTCTGCAGGTTCCATGCCAAGCATCCAGGTCAGCCGAAGTGAGGGAGGTCTTAGAAGAGGACAGTTATGTTTCATGCTGAGTACATTGTTGTGTTTTCTTTTCCAGGGCTATAATTCTTCTGGAGGGTCAGCAGGTCAAATCTGACTTGACTCCATAGTTGCCTGCACCTGCTTTTGCTCGCAGTTCGCCAAACAATGATGGGAGGGGAGTTGGTGAATTCTTGGGAGTGGGGAGGCTATGGAATACATGAGGGCCTTCTGTTGCTGGCGATGCATTATGCACTAAAGTTAAAAATTGTCTGAGCAGCACAGACAGTTTTTCTCAAAACAAAAGAATTGAACTCAATTGATGAACTATGAACTTTGGGTGATCCAGAGGGGGGGGGGGGGAAGAAGTTTTATCTATGGTGGTTTTCATAGGAAAATCCCAGAACTGACTTTGTTTCTGCTGTGCCTAGATGGATCTTTCAGTAAAGCGACACTCTTGGTAATCCTAAAGAGCCAGCAGTTTCTTTTGTTGAATGTGCCAAATGGGATGGTTGACAACTAGCATTTTCCTATAAGTGTAAGGTCTCCTTTTTTTCAGATCAATAAAGTGTTGTTTAATTAGTTGTAACAGGAATTGATTGACCATTTGTCACTCAAATCTAACATTGTGGACTGAGAGAGAATGACTATCTCTAAGTCTTCTGGCTGACTTTCATACCTAATGGACAAGTAGAATTCATTATCTCCCATTAGAAATTCTTAATAAAAATTATATATATATATGTAAAATACTTGCTTTTTTCATAAATTCTACTACTAGGAGAACATGCAAACTTTTAACATAAAGCAATTGTGTTAAAAAACCCTTCATAATTTTAGCATTAATGAGAAAAATGTGAATTACATCAATTATACCTTCTCACCCTGATGGGATTGGCTTGCCCCACTCATGCCGGCAGTAGGGGCAATTCCCTGTTGGTCAAGGAATTATTGATGGTGAGATCCAGGAGATGAGACTTCTCTTCCATGGCTCTTGCCTTTTGCAACATTTGCACCCAACCATTTGACTTTCTGTAAGGGCCTAAAGACCTGGCTCTGCCAGATGGCCTAGGGCCCCAATGAGAGTGCATTATATTGGAGGTGGCTGACAAATTAAGACAAGACCTCAGTTCTATCCATGTGTATCCTGCTCCTTCCTTTCCACCTTTTAATTATAAATTATTACTATTATGATCAATTATTACTATTATGATCACTTTGTGAATGTGTGTGCCTTCTGCACCGGTACTTTACTCACGTGTATGGCTTGCACACATGCACACAGCTTGGAAAGCATGGCTAAATAGGAAAGCATAGTACCAGGGCAGGTGGATGGGCCCACCCACAGGTCGCCACTACTGGTTCGCTCAAACAAGTCCGAAATGGCTGAATACCACCACTGATTATGCTTTATTATTGCTTCAATGTTTGTAAACATTGAAGCAATACATTGTAGGGTTTCCTGCCTACAGGAAGCAGGTTGGAGTAGAAGACCTGTTATATGTTTTCTGTTTCAAACCTCTCAGAGCAACCTCTACGTGACAAAGTCACACAAACAAACAAATAAAGATCAACTCTGAATTTCATGCATTGCTAGTAAAATTTCAATTTTAGGAAAAAGTCATGTTTAATATCCAGTAACCACATCACCAAGTGGTGAGCTACATATGTGAAACGTATACTTGTGTTTGCCACAATAACTGTAGGATGTAGCAATGTAGCAATAGCAATAGCAGACTTATGTACTGCTTCATATTGCTTTACAGCCCTCTATAAGCAGTTTACAGAGTCAGCATATTAATTACCCCCAACAATCTGGGTCCTCATTTTACTGACTTCGGAAGGAAAGTGAGTCAACCTTGAACCACTCAGAATCATATTCCTGGAATGAACAATGAGTTAGCCTGCAGTACAATGAGTTAGCCTTCAGTTAGCCTGCAGTACCTCCGCTCCTTCCGTAAGAAGCTAAAAACCCACCTGTTCAATTTAGCCGGCCTGGCCTAATTCCCAATTTTAGTCCCTCAAGCCTGCATTTTTAAGTTTTTTAGGGGTATGCTTTTTAGTTGCTTTTAATTCTTACTTTTCTGTACAGCTGTATCAGGTTTAATTCGTTTTTAAGGGGATAGGATATTTATCTTTTGTATTTGTTTTAATGAGACGCCTGTACACCGCCCCGAGTCCCTTCGGGGAGAGGGGGCGGTCTATAAATCCTGGAAAATAAATAAATAAAATAAAATACTGCATTTTAACCACTGTGCCACCACAGCTCTTTTTCTATAATTAGCTATTTTTTTGTGTACTGTAGTATTTATCCTATAGCAAAAGATGTAATGGCAGACTTGATGGTTGACTAACTGATCCAGCAACCCTGGATGGGCTCTGACAGAATGGAATGATGTCAGTGTGATAAAATGGTGGTGGCAATGATTCTGATTCATCTAATTTAAAAAGCCCTTAGGCTTTCTTCTGTGCCATAGTTCATATAAGGTCTTCATGTGTTGGTGATACTGATTTTGTAGCTATGTGACTATGACTACCACACTATACCAACATTCCTCCTGTTGTCTTGAATTTGTAGCATGCACCTGACCACTACAATAAGTGTGATATTATTTTCAGCTTTTTCACTTTGTTATGAATGTGGTGAACATGGATCTTTATGGACTTTTTAGACTTTGGGATCTATTCCATGGATTGCCAGAAAGGCCTCCATTTTGTTTCCTAGAAGCTCACATAATTTCTCAGTTTGACACGTGGCATACACTGAAATCTATTATTTGACATGTCCATGTAGTTTTGCTTCTTGTTCAATATTTCTTCCCCATTTTTCCTAAGATAAATTACAATGTATCTTGTAAAGTCATCTATGAAGATCACAATTCATCTATATTGTCCTAGATATTTTATCTTCTTTGGACAATATATAATCAAAGGTATTTTTTGAAAATAAAAACCCGTAAGACATCTTGCAAGCCAAGCCACATATCAAACTGCCCTTTTCTCACCTTCCTCAGGTAAAAGCCTCCTCTGACCCTCATGCAAGGTTATAAAAACCACTTAAAGCCTTTTCTTAGCTGAAATTGACAAAGCACAGCCAGCCAATACCAGCAAATCAATCAAAAAGCAAGATCCCCTAAATCACAAAATGGAAACCTCCTAAATTACAATACTGCACACCCATGCCAGATCCCTAATGCCAGACACTCTCTTCCCATAAAAATTCCACACAAATAAAAGATTTACACACTTTAAAAAGATCAACACATCCTGCAGGGGGAGAAATGACTTTTCTCTTGAACTTCACACAACTTCATAGCAACAACTCTTCAATCAATATGAATATGCACCTCACAATCAAAGCCTTCTCTTTTAATAAATATTACTGCCCTTTCAATTGATATAGCCTATTTTTTGATGCTGTACTTCACATTGTGCTGTCAAAATAAGCTACCTCTGATCCCAGTGACATGCCCTTTATGTTCCATGGACCGAGCTAGATTTGAACCGAGGATTTTCTTCCAACAATATGAAGTCCAATAGTTTGGAAGCACTAGCCTGGCTTGACTTCAAAGCAGCTTTTCTTTGAGTTTTCCTTTCAGATGCATTGCACCTGAATTGTCTTATGTTTTCCATGATTCAGATATTTGAGCCCCAAGTAAATGCAGGTATTAGATTGGTTATGCACAGTGAACTTTACTTGTAGCTTTCCTATGTATGAATAAGGCAATTCCATTAACCATTATGCTGGCCCAGATTTCTCTTCCATTATAATTTGTGTACTTATCTTCCTTTAATTGAATGTGAGGACTTTTCTTGGCCAGTGATTAACAGATGGGAGCACATTCTGCAGACTGGGAACCTACCAAATAACTTACACAATATCTTTCATTGGAATACTTAATAATGTAGCCATTTAAAAAAATCATGCACATTTTTTTCTGCAATGAGTCTGCTTCTCTTTCAAATAAATCTTTTCTTTGATCCACATCCATGTTGTGAAGACTTTTTTTTTTGTCCTGATCTCAAATGGAACAGTCTTTCTTTAAGTGGCCTCCTGTCTATACCAGAAACACGTTCTTGTACCTTTTTCTGTGTTCTGTAATCTATGGTTTTCAGTGTGATTTCACTGACTTGCCTGGATTGTTCTGCATTATATTGTTTCTAGTTTGGAATTCATCCAGAGGTTTTCTTTTATGAACTTCAGAATTAATTCTGCTTCTGACCTTGTTTCTGTGGCATGACATCTGCAAAGAATAAGTCTTCTATGTGATGGCTCTTTATGCCTTCCCCAATGCCATGCAGCTGTGCCCCCATTCTAGGATAATATTTATGGGCTGTTTCATTGCTTTTCTTCTTTTAAGGAAAAATAACTTTCTTTAGGAGAAAGAGTTTACAATTTAAATTTGTTCTTCCAATACATCCGTATGAGTTTTTTGTTTTGTTATTATTATTTATTACTTTGTAAAGCAGGTTGGATCTACAATCATTCCTAACCTTACTCCTAATGTAGAACAGGCAGAGGTGGTATTCAACCAGTTCTGACAGGTTCTGGAGAACCGGTAGCAGAAATTTTTAGTAGTTCGGAGACCCGGCAGATAGGCTGGCCCTGCCCCCACTGCCTCCCAGCTGATCTTCTTTTGTTGCCCTGAACAGGAGAATGGAGCTGGAAAGCAGGTTAGTGGGTTGGGGAGGGAATGGGAATTTTGTAGTATCCTCCCCCTGCCATGCCCACAAAGCTACGTCCACAAAACCACACCATACATGCCATACCATACATGCCACACCACACCATGTCCACAGAACCGGTAGTAAAAAATGTTGAATCTCACCACTGAGAGATTTCCACTAAAAGATTTGTGACTTTGTTTGCCAACTTTCTTATCCCAAGCCCCTCAGTTCTTAGCTGTCTTTTCTGTGGTTCCTTCAGGCTATCTTCAGAAAAGAACATTTCCAGTATGAAACTTTAAAACCAGTAGATAGGGGTTTTGTGGTTTTATTTTACGTTGCAACTGTCACCCATGTTTGCTTTCTCCCTACTGCTCAGATATTCTTATGGAATTTACTTAGACTTAGCATTTCTTCTGCAACAGTCTCCAGACTCCTTCTGTTTACAGGCTTATCCTCAGCTTTGTAACTGTGAAGGATGGACCCATTATTATTGAAGAGGGATATATATTGTATGACACTTGATGAAAGCTTTCAAAGCCATTTTACTTACTAAAAGTAAGCACCACAAGTTTCATGAACAGACAACATGCTTGTGTTACTGGCTAATTTAAACTTTGAAGGATGGTTACAGAAGCAGAAGAAAACGTAGGGAGATCCTGGGACAAATAGCAAAATGTTTATTTGCATTGTCCATATTAATTACATTCAGCATCAAGAGACCATCCTATATCAGTCATGGTGATCCAGTATGGTAAAAGTGGTCTCTGGAATTTGACTTACAAAATGGTTGTTTCCATTTGGCAAGTTTTATAGCCCTGCAACTTCACTTCCCCCTCCACCCCAAAGCTGCCTTATATAGGCATCAGGAAAGGAAGGTTAGATATGTGGAGTCCTCGCAATGCACTAATGATCATATAACCTAGTTGGGTAATGAAATATCTGCAAGAAAACAAAAGTCAGAAAGCATTAAGAACCCCACAGTTCAACCCTGAGCTACAAATGTTCCCTTTTAAGATTAGATATGAACACACATTAAGTGTCTAGCAGATGCTTGGCACCTGCTATGACAAAAGAGGAAAATAATTTATATGATTGGACTTACAGCTGGAAATTTGTTATCTCACAGCTTGTACCAGTAAATAGGAAGAGCTAGGTTGTCTAAGCAGCCTCTTTTCCAGGTGTTAATATAAAAATGCAAGGAAACAATTGGTCCATTGCTGGGAGAAAGTGGCAAGAAGGTGACAAGCAACAGGGAGAAAGCAGAACTATTTAACTCATTTTTTGCATCTGTCTACACAAAGGGAAAAACAGTCCAACCAACCTATCAAAAGCAGCACCACAAAAAACAGATTAGGAACACAAGTTAAAATAGGGAAGAAGATGATAAATGAGCGCCTGTCTATCCTAGATGAGTTCAAATCACCAGGACTGGATGGATTACACCACAGGGTTCTGAAGGAACTGGCAGATGAGATCTCAGAACCACTGAACTATATCTTTCAGAGATCTGGGAGTACCAGGGAACTGCCAGTGGACTGGAAAAGAGCTGATTTGGTTCCCATCTTCAAAAAAGAAAAAAAATAGATCCAGGAAACTACAAATCTATCAGCCTGACCTCAATATCAGGGACGATTCTGGAAAAGATTATCAAGCAACTAATCAGTAAACACCTACTGTGTTTCCCCGAAAATAAGACAGGCACACTATTAACAGTACTAATTTTTCAGTGACGAATAATGACCTTATTAGCTCATAGTAGAGATGACCTAGACAGAGATATGAAAAATCCATTGCCTGGATAAGAGGGGTTTGATATAGTTTAAATCCATAATAAATAATATTCAGAAGCAACTCATAAAGACACCTACCTAATTAACTGATATATTAGTAGTAGGACGAGAATGTACAATATAATCAGACTTGGAATATTCTTATAATATAACCGGTTTCAATAAAAGTAGTTGTAGTCTTCTTGCAAAGCACTTCTTAATCCAGTCTGCATAGTGTAGCCAGCACCAGTTTATGAGGTCTTTCAATGCAATTTGTCTGCAACACCCTGGTTTTTAATTCTGTTAGGTTTATCTCTACATATTTCTATTTATTTGTTGATTATTGTAGAATTCCAGTCAGAATGAAAATAAATCACAAACTTGGCTTTATAGTGAAAAAGAAAAATTTATCCAAAGAAACATTATTTAAATGACATGTAGAAAACACTCTATTCTATCAATGCTGATAATTTCCCAAGTGACAAAAAGAGATTTATAGACACATGCTGGGATATTACTGCAGAGTTTGTGAATGTGCATGATTGTGTGCATTATTAATACTGCCACAGTAGACTCATGCTGTATGCTCAGCCGTACTGCAGGTGTTACCTCCCATCTTCAATCTTAGATATTATTTCACACGTGGATCTAAAGATCTAAAGCAAAGCATGCTTCAGCCATGCAACCATGCCAGATTGTGGGTCAACCCTGTTTTTCTTTCTCGGCTAATGCTTCATTGTCTCTTCTCTGCACTGGCATCAAGGTAATTTATGCAGGTATTTTGTATGCACAGCAAATAATGAGAAACACCTGCAAAATGTTTCCCTTCCTGAGTTCAGCAACTAATTATATTTTTAAATAATGGCTACCATTGAACACAATTATCTAAATCATTTAAAGTAATGGAGTCTTTTTAAAGGTGTTTTCAGAAGAAAAAATGCAATTTTAAAACACTCTTTTTATTTGCAATATGGGAGACTAAAAAGTTCAGTAAGCTGCTAAGCAACCAGGGGGAAAAAAAATAAAGTGTTCTATCAGTTTCAGATCAGCTTGTTTCCATCTTTTCTTATTCTTCTGAGTCTTTGGTTCTCTAGCAAAGTGAAGATAAAAAAATAAATAAAGTCCATCTTATAATGTATTAATTTAGTTAATATTAAATGTTTATCTAGTTTACTGGGCATCCTAATGAGATAGGTGACAAAATTACTAATATATGTGCCTAAATGGAAAAGATAAAACATTACCTTTAAGGGAGGCCAAATCAACTGCAAAAGATGGAACTTTTGTAATTGTTTTTGTGTTCATACTTTGCCTGTCTAACACCATCTATATGTCATATTTGTACCACTCCAAACCAGCTCTAGACCATACTGGTTCAGTCTAACAAGTGAATAGACGTGAACTATTAGCTTGGTTTTTTACAATTGTAATTGCGTGGAGCTTGTGGGTAGGTAATTTTCTCGCAGAAATGTTCACCTTTTTTTGATTTCCCAGTTGCTAGGTTGCAGCCATGCTAGCAAGTATTTCAAAGCGAAAGATGATTTGAGAAATTTTTGCTTTCTCCTTCTTCAGAAGAACTGATTTATTTTCATACAGCCAGACATATAAAAGGAACTGTAAGATGGAGAGAACAGAAATATTCATTGCCCATTGGTATGAAATAGGAGTGAGGTTTGTTGAGGTGGCTTGAAATCTGCAGGATGATTTTCATTCCTTGTTTTTAGCGTATATAAACTGGCAGATGGGAAAATGATTGAAGAATATTTTTCATCTGACAAATTGCTTTTGTGGGATTTGGGAATAGATAAAATGTTCACATGCCTCTTGTGAATTTTAAAAATCATAGAATCCCATGTGGTCACTCTACTACTTATAGTCTGATATAAAATGATAAACCAAATTACAATTCCTTTGAAAAATGTTCAGCTCCTATCTTCACTGGGAAGTTATTTGGTTATAAAACACTTTTGGATTATATGTAGACATCTCTATGATGTTTCACCATCTTGATCACACTTTTATCATAATGAGATTTTGTAACGTTGGAAAATAAATAATACATTTGTATGTTTAAGTAAGGAAACAAAGGCATATATTGAAGATATGGTGAAGAAATGTACTATCATGAGAGGGGACTTTAGTAATATTAAAATCTTAACTATAAAAGCAGTGGTAGTATTTCTAACCTTATATTTCACATTTTTAATAGTTATGAGATAATCTTGGACAGTGATACCTAAACCAGATCATTCATATGTAATAGGCAGGGGGTTGGACACGAAGACCTCCAAGATCCCTTCCAACTCTGCTATTGTATTGTATATGTAATTCAACAAAATTGGAAGAAACAGGTGTATGAAACTATGAAAGAAGTTCACCTTGCTATACACCTATAGAAAAAAAAAGAAACCTATGTTACAATTCAAATTAAAGTCCTTCCTTTATATAATTAAAGAAAATTGTAGATGTAACTGCAAGCAATGTCTACCTTTTTTGTATGGAGAGTAGAAAGAAATGAGGGCAGGCATCAAATTAATCTTACTTAACGAAGAATCACATGAGCAATTATTTCTACAATCTATATTGGTTGGGTTGGAAGTTGGCACATATCATTCTGTATGGTATATATTGTCTTTGAGTTGTGGAAAACAATTTCATATATACTGCACATTTCATAACTAGTTGTTTCTTGAGGTGGCCCAATGATCACTATGAAAATCCATTCCAGTGGATTTTTTTTCCTTTTAAAACATAGGATAGAAATATTGAGCACATATAGCATGACATACAGAGCTAGGCTTTCTCTGAACACCTAGAAATGATGATTGAAATTTTGATCACATGAGCTGAGTCTGATTACAATACAACTTTCAGGGATGGGACAGGAAGTATAATCATGCTTTCTTTATGTGCACATTCATATCCACCTACATTTCAAATGAATGGTCTTCAAATTCATCCTGTATCTCAACTATGTGACTTGATGTAAACTTTGAAATATTTGCACAATTTTGCAGTGCTAATTCCTTTTCATTTATTCTTCCTGACTTCTATTTGTCAACACTATATATTTTCAATGTACATATATAAATACCCAACACACAGTATCTCTGGGTGGTATACAAACAAAATCCATCATAAAAACAACGTGTACCAAAACAAAATAGATTGGCAGATAAGGCCACCAATCAATATTACTATTACATTATTTAGATACCTAACACTATTTAATTCAATATTCTAGCTTAATACCCGCAGGAACTGCCAAGTCTTTAGAATATTAAAAAAGACTCTGTAAGATTGGGAATATCTAAATTTTTGAGACAAGCATTCCACAAAACAGATGCTACAGAGAAGGCATGTTTCCTGAATCCTATCAATGATAATACTTAATAGAAAGGATCCAGAGTATATAAATTCTGTTGGATCTAGTGGGATTATGGTAACTAATGTAAGATAAGCATTCCCACAAATAGCATGCAACTCGATTTGCATCTAAACGTTTACTGGAGGCCAATATAAACCACAAAGCAGAGGTGTAATGTTAGTTATCAGATTACTTTTGAATTGTTGTGACTTCACCCAAGTCTTCCACTCTTTCATAATAAAGTAGGTATGTTACACAGAAATTTAATTTTAACTATATGCTTGATATTTGGTTATTAAAAAGCTCACTGAAGAGGGCTTTGTCTCTCATGGTGATCCTTTTACTATTTTTCCTAAAAGAAAAGCTGCCATGATCGATTCACAGTTTTGCTCACTGAGTCAACTCACCGAGTTTCAAATGCTAACCAAATACAGTTTGGACACAGTACAATGAACTTTTCTGTAGTATTAGGTTGCATTCTGTACTATAATTTGACTGAAATGTAGAAATAAACATCAGGTATGACAAAATGCAAAAATATTGCTACAGAAAACCGAACATTTTATTTTCCTTTTGGAAGCTCCCTCCCCTTGAAAAAAAGAAAATAGGTTCTAAGACAGTGATGAAATATTCGGCTCTCTCAATAAGATTAATAATATTCGTTTTAACATTAACTTGATTTTTGTTTCACGTGATTTTTTTTTTAAAAAAGAAACCTTACTGATAGTGCAGGACTCATCCATGACCAGGAGAGGGATCCATTGGCTAAGAGTTGGCAATTGTTCTGTTCTAATGTCACCAAGCATGTCTAGAATAATATTAAATGTTTAGAAAGTAAAATAATATTTGGATGTTCAATTATAAAACCTATAGATTGTTTCTGGAAAATGAGTTGGGAGGAGGCTTAGTACTTCTAAGAATTTGGTATGATATTTGGAGAAATTTTCATGGAAAAGTGATACAGAAAACTGTCATATTTATATTACAATCCATTAATATTATATATCCATTTTCTCCGGTTTACCATTTCTGGCCTGTTACAATTTTTTTTAAAGAAATTACCCGGAAGATTTGATGAAAGATATATAGAATGGTCTTTCAAAGAATTTTGCATTGTTTTGTCCTTCATCCAGCTCATGTAGTAAGAAAACTATAAAAAAAAGTCTGAAGATGTATGTATTTTGGATGGATGGATGGTTCCCTCCCCAGCAAAATGCTTGAGCTTTATTCTTATTGATCTTGGCAGTTTCCTGATTTATTACAGTGTTGACGTCTGCTTCTTTTGTATCACTTGGCAAATGATCAATAGCTTTATTCTTGGTGCAGTCATTTTCAGATTGACTCTGGCAGCAGGTATAAAAGGAAATAATACCAGATTAGGGGTTTAGGTGAATTAACAGCAGAACTGGGACTTCCGTTTCAGAGACTTGATTGAAGAAACATAAGTAGGCTGACAATTATGATAGCCGGTCCTGGGAGGAAATTCTAACAGCATGATGCTCCCACTGTCGGAAAGGATTTTTGTTGTCATTTGGTTTGGGTTTTTTGTTTTACAAAGCAAAGCTACTCACACGTAGGAAATTTTTTCACAATTTGTTATCACAGCAAGTATACCAATATGTTTCTTTGGAATGTGAAATGACTATGTGAGGAATTGTGATAAATAAATGGTAGCATATAAAGCTTTACTCCAAAGTTGTTCTTAATATTAGATGTGTAGATCTTGTTGATTCAAAAAAAGTGCTTTAGTAAGTGAATTTAGAGTTATGTTCAAAGGGATGGATGAAAGAACTAGCTGTAATTTTGACCAGTGCAATAACTTAAACATCGGACTCTACAAACATTCCTGTTGGCAATCATTAATACAGTCAATTATTCATCTAAATTCTTATATATAAAAAAGCAGTTTTCTTACCATGATGTCATTGAAATGAATATTATTTATACTCTGTAAGCAATTGCCTCTAAACAAAAAAAAAACAAGCTGTTTATTAGTACAATCAATTTACAATTTTTATAAAGGCCTCATTACGAGGCTGTACTGGAAATTATATAAAGTACATGTCCAGCTGATATATCCCAAATGTCTGTATTAGTTAATCTGTATTTTATTTGAAATATTTTAATGTATTTAGACTTAAAATGATGTAAATGAAAATGAATCTCTGCATCTCTTTCACGACTGATGAATTGTGAAATATACAGCAATCAGACTGAAGATGCTGTGTTAAAGACACCAAGTTTTGTATTGCTAAACTAAGCAAAATTAGTCAAATGCCCTAAGTAATATTATTTCTTTCTCTCCCCCCCCCCGTTTAAATTATTTCTCCACTTGTTTTGTGTCTATGCATAAATTAAAAATCTGCTGAAATTTATTATTCATCTGAGATGTAATTAATATGCAAAATTATGCAAATTAAGATGCAATTAGGTTTCAATTCTCTAGTGGAATTTTCCATTATAATTTAATACAAAGTAATAGAGTAATTGGTGTCACGTGTAATTACTGCAACTCACGTGTATATGCAGACGTGAAAATGGTTTGTATATGTTAGTTATCCTATGCAAATGTACCATCTAGTTTGTCATCACTAGAAGAGTAGGTAAACAAAGAATGCCTTACAACAAGAGAGAGTAAGTGACCCTCCCTTTCTTTTCATGTACTGTCATTTTGAAGAACAACATGAATAATTGTAATTGATATTGCTGCATTTATTCTTTAGAATTCATAAATAGGTATAGTTTTGTATCATATTCTCATTATTTTAGACAGTACTTATCTCTAGCAAAATAAGACATAATAACTATAAGACAAAGAGATTTTGATGTTCTACTGACATACTGAAAATCAAAATAACAAATGAAGGCATTTCAGGCCAAATCATAACCAGCATAACACTACCTAAACCTACTCTGAGATTTATCCTTTCATAAAGACATAAATATAAACTTAAGCTCAGAAAGCTTGGAAGAAACTGCATCATGTTTACTAAAAGCTGCTTTTGCTTTTAAGCAAGGGCAGCCACATTTTTTATCCTAACTAATATATATCAAAGAATAGGTGATACAAAAATTTCTAGATGAAGGGAAGGTATTTTTTAAATAATAGCAAAGCAAACAGAAATTTTCACATTGGGAAGAAGATAGGTTCTTGGATGTCTGTTTCTTAACAAACTAACATTTGTTAATCTCCCCCTTTAATTGATGGGTTCCAGTAGGCTGCCTTTGAAAAAGTGTCAGGTGATGAGAAAAAGGAACTTTCTGATTGTGACATCATTAAAAAAGCAATTTCCAGAGAAAAAAATAAAAGACAGGTAGAGGATTGGAGTCAATAAATAACTAAGAGTTCATGGGTTTCATATTCTGATATTAGGCCTGTTTCTGTATAATAATGTAATGGCCAAATGGTTTTGCCTTTTACCCCAACTAAGCACTATCTAAGGACCTGATATGTTTTCTCCCACTTGATATGCAATAAGCATTAAAAACTAGGTAAATTTTCTTCTATCCATTTTAGCTTCAGATTGTTCTGCACTAGCCAAGATGATGGTTTTCTTTGAGCAAAAGAAAGATGATGCTCATGTTTCTTACTCTACAAAGGACATTTCTAAATGAAAGGGTGCCAAAGGCAGTCTTCAAAAAGCTTCCACTCTAAATCCCTTCTACTCTAAGGATAATAAATTTTGGAGGTCCTATCGGTTAAGATGGTTCAAGTCACTGTCCTACATAAACTTGTTATTAGGAACTTGCATGTGCTAATTTGTATTGGCATGTGATAATTTATAAATAGCAGGGTTAATTTTAATTTTATCAAAGGCCAACACTTTCTCATTCAAATTACCCAAATAAATTCCATTAATTTATAACCCAGCCTTTTTTATTTCAGATTGGTCAGTTCTATTCAATTAGATGTTCAAGACAAATGGGGTGGGTGTGTCAATCTCTAATTAATTTCCAATCCCTTTTCATTGTAAAACTGTGTCTATTAAATGAATTATTCCACTATATTCCATTACTAAATCCATATATGAAATAAAATAAATGCAGGACAGTTTGGAGTATTTGTTTGTTTAAATTTAAATTGTAATGAGAAGAATGTGGATGAAACAATGATGATGATGAAGAGAGATAGGAGAAAGGAAAATGAAAATGAGATATTTGGAGAAAAGGAACAAGAAATCAGGTTTTCAAACTGGAGAGATCATTCCATTATGCTGGAGTAAAGCACAACGTGAGGGTTTTTTTTTTTGCAATAAATGTAAGATTGACATTCAAGTGTGTATGTATATACACATACAAATACATAAAACATGCATATGTATGTATGTATGTATGTATCAGTGGTGGGTTCCTGCCGGATCGCACCGGATCGCGCGCGCTCCCTTTCAGCGCTCCACCTGGTTCGCGCGCTCCCTTTCAGCACTCCACCTGGCTCGCGCGCTCCCTTTCAGCGCTACACCTGGCTCACGCGCTCCCTTCCGGCGCTAAAACCGGAAGTACGGTCTTGCCCCGCCCCTGGCGAAGCGACGACGCCTGCCTGCGCTCCACCAGCTCGGCTGGGAACGGAGATGTTTAGCGAGAGGAAACATCTCCGTTCCCAGCCGAGCTGGTGGAGCGCAGGCAGGTGTCGTCGCTTCGCCAGGGGCGGGGCAAGACCGTACTTCCGGTTTTAGCGCCGGAAGGGAGCGCGCGAGCCAGGTGTAGCGCTGAAAGGGAGCGTGCGAGCCAGGTGGAGCGCTGAAAGGGAGCGTGCAAGCCAGGTGGAGCGCTGAAAGGGAGCGTGCGAGCCAGGTGGAGCGCTGAAAGGGAGCGCGCGCGATCCGGTGCGATCCGGCAGGAACCCACCACTGGTATGTATGTATGTATGTATGTATGTATGTATGTATGTATGTATTTGTGTTACAACCCTTGGTATGCCCAAATATGGGAGGGAGCTCACTACTCCCTCTTTCTGTCATTCGGCTCATCACAGAAAACCATCCAGACAGAAACCCATATTTTTATTTTTTATTTTGCCTTTTTATATTTGTGTTGTATTTGTGCTGATAAATAAATAATAAATAAATAAATAAATTACATCGGCCTAATATGCAATACAGCCCTGGTTCGAATCCCAGTAAGGGTATGGCTAGCTGATGAGACCTAAATAGCTTGAAATGGATCCATACTAGTCTCCCTTTATTTATTTATCAGCACAAATACAACACACACACACACACACACACACACACACACACACACACACACACACACACATATATATATATATATATATATATATATATATATATATATATATATATATATATATAAATTACATATGCTCAGATATTCCATTTATGTATTACAACAAGCTGTAAATAATAAAATATCCCTGATTATCCTTACAGCTGATGATTCGAGTGAAAAAAAAGTTTTTTTAGGGGATTCAAGGATTTATTCAAAGGTTTCATTCATGTAAGGAATACCTGAAACTTAATACTGTAATGTCTTATAATATACAGCTCTTTGGCTATATGTTTAAATTCAAAGAACCTAAATTTTCAGTTTTGTCTAGCTATTTATTTGAAGTAAAAAAAAAAAGGAAATAAAATTTGCCGTTATCTCCTGTGTTACAACCCATACAGGCTTCGTCTATTAATCCATATGTAACTTCCCATTCTCTTCTGTAATACTACCAATTACTATGCAGTCAGGATTATTCGTATTCATATTCATATCTCACAGTGGACATTTAAGCTACACTCTGAGCAACACTCATACCTTAAACTATACCTATTATACAGCTGTTGTACAATTACTGTAAATGAAGTGCACAATATGGGGCTCAACTTACATAATAACTTGCAATGAGTGATAGGAAAGGGGCTACAATTCACTGTTCTAAGCTACATAGATAGCTTGCCTCTGTGTAGCTTTTTTGTCTCCTGGATATTTAATCAATAGTTGTTGTTAAAGAAAAAAGGAAAGGAATAATCAGTAATGCTCCACAATGCTGCCCATGCTTTGTGGAACATCTTGCTCTCAGAAGTGAGAAAAGTCCCCAATCTTTTGGCTTTTCAAAAAGTTGTCAAGACTTGGCTGCTTGGCCCTGCATGGAGGGTACAGCCATATAGAGGCATTCTGTCAGTATCTCATGTTACGACTATGTTTCTTTTATGTGAGGGATGAACAGTTCATAGTAAACTCCAGGCAAAAGGAAATGACTATCAACCAGGTAATGTAATTCAAGCCTTACTACCAAACCTTCTTTTTATGTAGAAATATCTGATGATCATTGGAAACAGAAAGGACCTCCATATACTCCTTCATTTGTCCTTTTGATATCCCATAAGGTCATTTATCTATATAGCCTATAGTCTATAACTTCATACAATATTATTTCACACAAATAGCAGTTGTATAGATTTTTTGAATTTATATGGTACATGCTGGTATATGCTTTGATATAAGGGATATATCCAAGACATGCCATCTTTGATATAACCCTAAAAGAAATGATTTTTTTTCATAGATCTCTAGTCCTGTTTTCCATTCATTTCTACAGTTTTATATATTTCCATTCCTTTTATGTCTGTTAATTTCCTAGAAAATGTTTGCTTCATCATTAAAGTTGACTAACTCTTCCTCCTCCTCCCTACCTGCCAATCACCAACTCCATGCTAACCGAACATGCCTTATACAATTAATTGTGCTGCTTTGCATTATAGCTCATCAACACATTTAGAATTAGCCGAAATGAAATAATGGGGGTCAGTTCTGTAAAAAAATGAGTTTACTTTCATGCCAGCTGCAGAAAATGAACAAAACTGGCTTCATGCCAAGTGAGGGAGTCTCACATTAGGAAGAGACAAGGGAAATACTTACACAATACTGCACATCAAAGGAAATATTGTATTATATATTGCAATATTCCACCCATGTACCTAAAAAAGGTTACCAACTATAGCTGGCCAGCTTCATCTCTTACATATCTCTCACTAAAGGAAGACTAGTTGTTTTACTTTATTTTGAAATAAATGGTTCTACCCAAAAGCTGAAAGATGTTGCTTTACAAAGCATATAAATCTTAGTCTTATGAGAAAGAGAAATACTTGGAGCCTACTGGATCATCTGTGAAGAACATCTAATTATAATCCTTTTGTATGTTAAAATGTTGTTCAAGTAAAATGAAATAAATCCAACAGCAAAATAAAATATCATTGTTTTGTACTGGAAAATAATAATTGATTCTATCTCTGTTGACATTTACATGATTTCCATGTTGCCATTGGCACTCAGTTGGGAACAGATCTTGCCTTCCAGGGTACCGTTTAATTCATTTCAGTTGATGTTACAGCATTCAAAGGGGTTTATGTCCAGAAATATGCCAAGATAAAAATTACCAGAGGAAAATGTATGCACCAGAGGTCCATAAGCATTCTTGGAATTCATTATCAGGATTAAATGAAATGCTATGTATACGTACAATTAGTATTGCAGTGATTTTATTTTTAATTTTTTTAAATAAAATGCAAAAGGAACCTATTTGTAGAAATAGGTTCTGAATTATCTGACTCCACTCACATACGCAAAATAGCCATTATTCCCAGTTACTTCAATATCTAGATTTATACATGAGTAGCAGATCCTGCTTCCAAAGCCATTGTACTGCTTAAATCATTTATTTTCCTAGGCAAAGGTATTCTTCCATATTATCCCTACAACATATCTGTAACAGGTGCAGATAGAGGACTGTAGATAGCAGGCTGTAGATAGCCTTAGACCATGATTGTATAATGCTGAGATAAGAAATTGTAATTATTCACTATTATGAATTTGAGACTTTTGTCTTCATTGAAGAGGCATGGGATCATGTCATGCTTTGGTAATCTATATACCAGTCAACTGTGTGTTGTAATATATTACTTTTAGTAACTATACTGTATTAATTTTATTCATTATATTATTATATATATACACTTACACGCGTACACACACACACACACACACACATACATACATACATACAGTGTATATATACTGTATATATACTGTATATATATACACACACACACACACACACACAGTATATATATGCACACACACATACATATACATCTATACATAATGTTATATTCTTAGATATCTTTCAAATATTTTGACTGCAATTTCCATTATCCATGACAATTACCATATTGCGCATATTCTGAACTTATGGAGTTCTCCAAAGTATATGTAGGATATAGCTGCACACATAAAGTTGGGCACAGAATCAACTGTTTGATGTGGAATGCTTTCAGAATACATGTGATTAAATTGCCTTTCTGCTGGTAGATTGGTGGATAACATTGAGTGATATATATCCATTTATATTATATGGAAAATATGTGTAGAAACCTGAGTGTAACAATTCTGGATATATGGCAGTCCTTTGAAATAAACATTTTTCCCGTTCTTGGAAACCTAGAGAGAAGTAGAGGGCGGGGGAGAAGAATTCTGGCTATTAAAAAAGCAACTAAGGCAAGAATTAAAAGCACTATTGAAAAGAAGGTAATTTATAGGTGAATACTAGCTTGAATGAAGATGTATTAGGGATTGTATTTTTTGTATTATTTCCATTATATTGGGACTAATTCCCATAATAACGATGTTAGCTGAAAAGCTGCCTTTGTCTATCAGGTCTCAGCAGAAAAAGCAAACATGAAAATGGCAATATTTTTAACAATATGTCAGGATTTTCTTTAATAAAGCTAATGTTTTCAGATCTGCTTTTATTAAAACACGGTAAATGCCATCAAATTCCTGATATAAAATTTCATTATATACTGTAAATATTTATCACTTCCCAAAGAAAACTTTACACATGAGCTGAAGTCCTACACAGTTGATCTTAATGCAAGCCTTCTCTACTATAGGGCATGTTAATTTAAAATAGGGAGCTAAGACACCATTTGATTTCCTTAGTCCTTCCTAATCAGATATAATGATATAAATGAAATGAAAGATGGTAACATAGACATAGCTTTTCTTTAATTGTTATGTTATGTCTCTTTTCTTACATGAAATTGACAGTGTAGCTACAGCACTAAGAATTACCTGTCAGACACATAGGAATATTCCAGGATTTCACTGAACCAACCTAATTTCACATTTTTCGGACTAATTTTGGACTTTAAACATATTTGAATTATCTAAAACACTCTTAGCCTTAGATACCTCAGATATCAAAGTATAATTCAACATTTATGTTTTAGAAAAATGCATTAAAATTGCATATTTGGAGAGAGTGGTTAAAAAAATGATCTAAATAGAACATTGAATATGAATTTTCATGCATTAAAAAAAATAACATGATTGAAGGAACTTGAGAAAAACAGAAATGGACTAGGAATACTTTGATTCACCAAATATATGTATTATATTGTACTTCACTATATTATTATTATTATTATTATTATTATTATTATTATTATTATTATTATTATTATTATTATTATTTTCTTTTACCATGTTGTATGGGTTGGCGAGTTTTTTTATGGGGCCAGGTTGCCAACCTGACCCCAACCCTCCTCCTTTCTCATCCGGGCTTGGGACCGGCAACGGCGGAGTTGTTATTGTTATTATTATTATTGCATCAACAGAATTGTATCACAGCAGCCAGTTGTTTCGCCGGATTTGGCATTAATTACTAGTCGGGCCCCACCCAGGGGCCTAGGACGTCGTAACATATTTTCGTAATATGTGTGCGGATCCAAGCAGTGCGGCCTTTTGCATTTGACTGATGGTGATTTTGTCAATTTTTAACTGTTTTAAATGTAATTCCCGTGCTTTTGGAATAGCACCCAGTGTGCCGATTACCACTGGAATTACCACTGCTGGTTTGTGCCATAATCATTGGATTTCGATTTTTAAGTCCTGGTATTTAACCTCTTTTTCCAGGCTCTGAGTTGTAGTAAGAGGCCATTATGGCACGGTTTTCATCTGCACTATATTTTTGTCGTTTTGTTGGCTGGTCCACTTGTAGCCCACTTGTCGACGGATGTCCAGGGACCTCAACATCCGCCGCGGCCCTTGTTAACCCACGCAATGACCGATGCGGTATAGAATTTTTATTTGTTTCTTTCACCATGTTATATGGGTTGGTGGTTTTTTTAAACCCTCCTCCTTTCTCTTCCGGGCTTGGGACCGGCAACACCAGAGTTTATTATTATTATTATTATTATTATTATTATTATTATTATTATTATTATTATTATTATTATTATTATTATTATTATTATCATCATCATCATCATCATCATCATCATCATCATCTTTGGTGAGATTCACAGCCTTTGGGGCTGGTTGGTAGCTCAACAGCTCGAATCCTAACCAAGGACCTAGGAACTATTAAGGTAACGTCGGAGGATATAAGTTGTTCCAAGTAAGGTGGTTTTTTGTAGAATCAGAATGTTCAAGTCAGGTAAATTTAGTATTTCCAAATAGTGAGGTAGCCCTTTAGATATTGCTCCAAGGGCTTCAATTACAATTGGAACAACACACAATTTCTTTTTCCACAGTTGCTCAACTTCAATTTGCAAGTCTGGGTGCTTTGTGATTTTTTCTTACTGTATATCTTTAATTCACACATCACCAGGTATTGCAATGTCAATGAACCATACTTTTTTTCTTTTCAAATATTGTTATGTCAGGTATGTTGTAGGCCAGGTGCCTGTCAGTCTGAATTCTGAAGTCCCACAAGATCTTGACTTTCTCATTCTCTAAAACCTTCTCAACCTAATGTTCCCAGTGGTTTTTGCTGTACTCAAATCCAAACTTTTGGCACAATTTCCAGTGAATAATCTTAGCAACACGATCATTGCATTGTAGGTAGTCAGTTTGTGAAAATTTGCTGCACCCGCTGGTCGACTGTCTCATCTTTCTCATTACAGAGGCGACATTTGCTGTTGGTGGTAACATGCTGAATTTTTGCCTTCATGCAATTTGTGGCTAAGGCTTGTTCTTGAGCTGCCAAAATAAAGCCTTGTTTCTTTTTTCAGTACTCCTGATCTTAACCATTTCCAAGTTAGTTTTTGGTCAGCTTTGCCTTCAATACTTTTCAAGTATTGGCCATGCATAGCTTTGCTTTTCCAATTTTCAGCTTGTTTCTCAATTACTTCTTTCTTAGATTCAGCTTTCGACTTAGTTGTCTTTATTTACTTCCTTAATCATCGGTTCTTTACTTTTCTGGATGTAATAATTCAAGCTGTGCTTCTTCCACAGTCTGCTTTACTTGTAGGAGTCCTCAGCTCTTGGTAGATATAATCAGTCAACATCACTTTTAGGGTGCAAGGCACGATTCATTGTCATAAGCTTCCTTGTTTTTCTGTCCAGGTTGTCCAACTCCATATGGGTCCAGTCAATTATTCCTGCAGAGTATCAAATTACAGGTATAGCCCAGATATTTATGGCTTTTATAATGTTTCCTCCATTCAATTTGGACTTTAATATCTTGCAAATTCATCAAATGTATTTGGCTGAAGTTAATTCCTTGACTTTATTATGCATTAAGTCAGATCCTTTAAAATCCCCAAGTACTTGTAGCCTTCTTCTGGTTTTACTGCCTTTATCATTTCTTCATTCTCAAGTTCTATTCCATCATCTTCTATGACCTTGCCTGCTTTGATTGCCATTGTTGCACATTTCTCAATTCCAAACTGCATACCAATGTCTTGGCTAAATTCTTTTGTGCTTTCAATTAACAAATTCAGTTCAGCTTTTGTTTTACAAAACAGCTTCAAATCATCCATGTACTCCAAGTGCAAGATTTTCAGTCCTTTCTTTGCAAGTTCGTATCCACAGTTCACCTTCTTCAAAATGGTTGTCAGTGGTAGCATTGAGAGTATAAATAGTAGGGGTGAAAGGGAATCACCCTGGAAAATGCCTCGTTTAATTTCAACTTTACCCAGTTCTTCTCCATTAGCCATAAACTTTGTTTTCCAGCGGTTCACAAAGTTTCCATGAATTTTTGTATGTTGCTGCTGATGCCAAAGATTTTCAAACATTTCTTGATCCAGCTGTGGGGAACTGAATCAAACACTTTCTTATAGTCTATCCAAGCCATGATCAGGTTGGTTTTGTCTTTTCTTTGAATTCTTTAGGATTAGCTTGTCAATCAGCAGTTGGTCCTTTGTTCCTCTTGAATTTTTGCAACATCCTTTCTGTCCTGTAGGAAGCAAGTCATTTCTTTTCAAGTATCTGTAAATTTGGTTTGCAATGTTATCAGTAAGGAGCTTGTATGTTGTTGGCAAGCAGGTGATTGGCCTATAATTTCCAGGATCCTTTCCTCTTTGTTTACCTTTTTGGATCAAAAATGTCCTTCCAGTTATCACCCATTCATTATTTTCGGTGTTTTTAAGATCTGGTTCATTTGGGCTGTCAATCTGTCATGCACACTTGTAAGTGCCTTTAACCAGAAGCCATGTAGCTCATCTGGTCCAGGTGCACTCCAATTCTTCACTTTTCTTGACTGCCTTTGCACCATTTCTTTTGTTTTCACATTTTCCACTGTTTACACTTTAATAGAATCCTCAACCTGCTTGATCCATGTTGCATTTCTGTTGTGCTTCTTGTTGTTTTCCCACAAATTCTTCCAGAATTTCAGAGCTTTCTCTATCAGGCTTTTCATTAGTTGTTACTCCATCTCCACTTTCTAAGCTCTTGTAAAACTGGTGCTGATTTGAGTTTTCCTTGAACCGAATTACTTGATTTTCATACCATTTAATCTTTTCATCAATGGCAACAACCCTCTGTTTCAGTTCTTCAATTAATACCACTATCTCCTTATTCTCCAAATTGTATCTTGCTTCCAGGCAGCTTTTGATCTGCTTGTTCTTTAGCTGACCTTGCCTTAGGTTCTTCAAGTTGCTCAAATCTCCATGGAATTTTTTGATTTTCAATTCCAACCGAATTTTCCGCTTAGGCTTCCCCCTCTTACCGCTTTGGTTCTTTTGTATTTTCAAACCCAATTCTTTGGTGGTTATGAAGGCTGCTGCATACATCAGTTGGTTTGTTTCAGCTAATGTAGTGGTTCGAATGGTTTGCACAGCCTCTTTGACCTTTTTTTTAGTACACTTCCCAAATCTTCCCGGTACATTTGATTCAGCTTTGGCAAATGTGCTCTTTCAGCATCTTCCATTTGATGCTATATTTTCTCAACTAATTGAGCACTATTTGTTGGTGCTTGTTCTTCAGTGCTTTCTTGTTCTTTATCTTAATCAATTTCAGCAGTCTCTTCCTCTCTTTCTTCCTCAATTTGCTTTTGAGTCTGCAAATCATTCTTGATGTTACTCTTCTCAGTTGGTGTACTCAGACCATATTGTTGTTGTTGTTGTTGTTGTTGTTGTTGTTGTTGTTATTATTATTATTATTATTATTATTATTATTATTATTATTATTATTATTATTATTATACGATTGTATCACAGCGGCCAGTTGTTTCACCAGATTTGGTATTGATTACTAGTCAGGCCCGACCCAGGGGCCTAGGACGTTGTACGTATTTTCATAATATACGTGGATATTTATTATTAATTATTATTATTATTATTATTATTATTATTATTATTATTATTATTATTATTATTATTATTATTATTATCAGTAGATTTTTGGTCTTTACTTCGATTAATAGATGTTCTTGACTTTCTTTTAAATAATCAGCCAGTGCATGTTTTTCTTCTTCAACTATTTGCTTCACTTGTAATAATCCTCTGCAACTTGATTTTCGGGGCAGGTATAGTCTATCAGTGTCACCGCGTGGATGTAAACTGTAGTGCATTGTCATTAGTTTCCTGTTTTTTTGGTCCAAAAGCTCTAAATCAGTTTGTGTCCAGTTAACTATATCAGCTGTGTATCTTATAACTGGTATAGCCCAGGTATTTATGGCCTTGATTGTATTTCCACCATTTAATTTAGATTTCAAAATTTTCCTAACTCTGTTGGTGTACTCTCTCCTGACAATAGTTTTTACTTCTCCATGTTTGATGTTATTCAACTGCAGAATGCCTAAGTATTTGTAGGCTTCATTTTCATTGCATTTAATTAGTTGGCCATTGGGCATTTCAATTCCCTCACACGCAGTGATTTTGCCCCTTTTAATGGATACAGTGGCGCATTTTTCCATGCCAAACTGCATTGAAATATCGGTGCTGAATAATCGGACTGTGTTTGTCAGTGATTAGATTTCTATTTTTGACTTACCATAGAGTTTCAAATCATCCATATATAATAAATGCAAAAAATTTTCAGCTTCTTTGGCTGTTTGGTAGCCTAATTTCATTTTTTTTAAAATTACCGATAGTGGGATCATAGCGATGATGAAGAGAAGAGGTGAAAGTGAATCACCCTGGAAAATTCCTCACTTGATATTAACCATTCCGTAGCTCTCATTCCCTACTGCCAACTCAGTTCTCCATTGTTTCATCGCCTTTTCAGTGGATGTAATATGTTTGCTAATGCCAGTTGTTTCTAAGCATTTTATGATCCAACTATGTGGCAATGAGTCAAATGCCTTTTTATAATCAATCCAGACCATATTCAAGTTAATTTTTCTTTTCTTACAATTTTCTAATATCATTTTATCAACCAGGAGCTGATCTTTTGTGCCCCTGCTCCTTCTTTTATTGCCTACTGGCAAGATGTTGTTTGTTTCCAAATAATCAATAATATTATCTGCAATAATACCTGTGAGTAATTTAAAGGTTGTTGGCAAGCATGTTATTGGTCTGTAGTTTTCAGGTATTGTTCCTTTAGTTGCATCTTTCTGAATCAATTATGTTTTTCCAGTTGTCAACCATTCATCAATTTGACCATTTTGTAAAATTTCATTAAGTTGCCTCACCAACATTGCATGTAAACTGGTCAGATATTTGAGCCAGAAACCATGTAATTGGTCATTTCCAGATGATGTCCAATTCTTTACTTTTTTTACTCGATTTTTGACCATCTCAGTTGTTATTTCTAATACTTGCATTTGTTTGTTACCAATGCTTTTCTCAAAGTCCTGTATCCACTTTGCTTCCTTATTGTAGTCCTTTGCATTTTCCCACAATCCTTTCCAGAATTCAGGTGTGGCCTGCTTTCCTGGTTTTTCACTTTTGGTGTCACCATTCACATTAAGACTTTGATAAAAACGCCGTTGGTCTGATCGAAATTGTTGATTTTGTTTATATTGAATGATTTGTGCCTCATATCTCTCAATTTTTCTAGCTGTTGCTGTTATCTGCTGTTTTACAATCTCTACAGCTTTATTGATGTTTCTTGTATCCAATCTATATCTTCTGATTAGCTGATCTATGATTTTTCTGTTTTTAAGCCGTTGGTCATGCATGTTCTTTAAGCTGCTAGCATCTGCCCTTAATTTTTTGACTTTTTGTTCTAATTGGATTTTCCACTTTGGCTTTAATGCTTTTTCCATTGTGTGCTTAGGTACTTTGATTTTAATGCCTAGTTCATTAGTGACTATTACAGCTGCACTGTACATTAACTGATTCGTTTCCAAGATGGATCCCGATTCAATTGTTGAAAGCACTGCATTAACCATTTTCATGATAGGACCCAAAATTTTCTTAGGGACAGTTTTTAATGATGGTAAACGTTGCCTTTCCTCCCTAACCAGAAAATTATCCATGATCTTGTCCTTCAGTTCATTTTGTTTTTGAGTTGGTTCATCAGTTGGTTCAATGGTAACTAGTTCTGGAGGTAGTGTTGTTATTTCCTCGCTGGAAGCTTCCTTTGGGAGTTCTCCTATGATTTCTTTAGTTGTGTCATGAGTATCAGTTATTTCCTCTTGTGATTTTTTTTTTTTTTGCAATTTGCCTGAATTTCCTCAAGTTCAACTTCACTAAACACTTTATTCCATATAATAAATCGCCTTTGATCTGCTAGTGGTTGTTCACTAACATTTGAATCTGGATATTGTTGTTTCCATAAATCATACATTTGCTTTAAATAGCCTCTTTTTTTTGGCTCTGAGTTGTAATAACAGGCCATTATGGCACGATTTTCATCTGCACTATACTTCTGTCATTTTGTTGGCTGGTCCACTTGTCGACGGATGCCCAGGGACCTCAACATCCGCCGCGGCCCTTGTTAACCCGCGCGACGACCGATGCGGTATAGAATTTTTATTCGTTTCTTTTACCATGTTGTATGGGTTGGCGAGTTTTTTTATGGGGCCAGGTTGCCAACCTGACCCCAACCCTCCTCCTTTCTCATCCGGGCTTGGGACCGGCAACGGCGGAGTTGTTATTGTTATTATTATTATTGCATCAACAGAATTGTATCACAGCGGCCAGTTGTTTCACCGGATACCACTGGAATTACAACTGCTGATTTGTGCCATAATCGTTGGATTTCGATTTTTAAGTCCTGGTATTTCGCGATTTTTTCATATTCCTTCTTGGCAACCCTGCTATCACCTGGTATTGCGATGTCTATGATTGTAACCTTATTTTTCTCAACCAGTGTGATGTCTGGTGTGCTATGCGCCAGTATTTTATCCGTTTGTATGCGAAAATCACAAAAAAATCACAGGACAGTGAGTCAGACATCAGCAGTGAGCTATTAGATTCTCGTTACCGGCGTGCTACCCGGCGAAAGGAGCAATTGAGGAATTACAGGAGGTGATGGCCTCTCTAGACGTCCAAGTTTGTTTATCCTCGGCGCACCATCCCGAAACCGATGGAGGGATGGAGAAGGTGATTGGGATTCTGGAACAATATCTGCGCTGCTTCGTGAACCAGCAGCAGAACAATTGGGCGGAGTACCTAGCCGTGGCGGAGTTTGCATTTAACAACTCGCAGCACACCTCCACACGGACGATGCCTTTCATGGCGAACGTCGGGTACCACCCTCATTTTTTCCTTCTCACCCCAGTGGACTCTCCGGTCTCCGCAGCACAGGATTTCCTCTCTGAGCTTCAGGCGGTTCACCAGATGGTGCGCCGCTATTTGAATCAGGCAAAGGAGGATTACAAGTGAATAGCGGACAGGTCTCGCCGTGCGGTGCTGGAATTGGCTGTGGGGGATCGCGTGTGGCTGTCCCCGTGGCATCTTCCGTCCCACCGGCCTACGAGGAAGTTAGACCACCGGTATCTTGGGCCGTTCTCAACCCGGTGGCTTATCGTCTGACCCTCCCGCGCTCGATGCAAGTACACCCGGTGTTCCATCGCTCACTCCTGGTCCCTGAATGGTCGGCTTGTCCTCTCCGACGTCCCTCTTTGCCCCTGCCATCGTCGCGTGAGGTGCACGCACAACCATCACACAGAGTGACCTGGATCTGTGACTCGAGGTGGCTCAAGGGATGGTTCCAGTATTTATTTGACTGGACAGACGAGGGGTTGGACGCGGGGCCCTGGACCGATGTGACGGCTATGCATGCCCCTGCTCTGGTGCGAGCCTATCACGCGCGATTTCCCTTGCGGCCGCATCCCGAGCGTCAGATCTGGGGGAAGGACCCTGCGGTGAGGGATAGTGTTGTGGCCCAGCAGGAGCCGTTGAAGTTGCCACCAGACTCTGACAGTGAGGGTCCCTCTGAGTCGGCTCAGGAGGATGTGGAGGACCCTGGACAGGGTTCCAACTCTGAGCAGGGCGCAGAGAGGCTGGTTGGCCACCAGGAGGCACCTGAGGCATGGAGCAGTGGTGAAAGCCAAAGGAAGGGGGCTCCTGATGTCATGCCTTGGAGCAGTGGGGAGGAGTCACAGGACAGTGAGTCAGACATCAGCAGTGAGCTATTAGATGCTCGTTACCGGTGTGCTACCCGGCGAAAGGAGCAATTGAGGAATTACAGGAGGTAATTGCTCTCAGCTGCTGATCATTAGACTCCTCTCCAGACTATAAAGGGACTGCTTGTGGACACACCCTTTGCAGGAATCAACTGATCATTGGAGTTGGAGAAGCTCAGATCTGTGTCGTACTTTGGCAGGCTGGATTGCTGCCAAAGGATTTACCTGGATTGCTGCCAATCTGTTCCCTGGATTTTGGCAGGCAGGAGTCCTGCTAAAGTGATTATCTGGAGCTTCGTAGCTGGATTGCTGCCAAGGGGTGTTGCTGTAGCTGGATTGCTGCCCAGAGTGCTATCTTGACCCTGGCAGGCTGGATTGCTGCCAAGGTGGAACCTGTATGTCAATAAACATCTTGAAGAGACTTTGTGTGTCTTGGAGTGTCTTGGTGACAAAAGGGGGGGGGGGGGTCAGAACATATCTGTATTGGCTTAATAAAAGGAAACTGGATATAAATTGTAAACAGTGATTTGGAAAGGAGTACTAGAAACTTGGTTACTAAATATTATTGATTTTTATTTAGAATAGGTTATAAGAATTTAATGTTATTGGATGATATTGAAAATAGCTAACAAAATGCTATTATGTGGTTATGCTTTAAACTTTGGAATATTTTATACAAAAGGATGTTAAAACAATTGTGGTCAAATGAAAATTGAGGTATGATTATAGTAATATCTATCAATATATTTAAATTAAAGTATATGATTTGATATGTATTATAGATGATGACTGTGGAAGACATGCACAAAAGCTTTTTGTAACCAATTGACACACTTTCTATAGTATGTAAAGAAAGAGGATTCTTTGTGTTGTATTTGTGTTTATTCAAAAATTTTAAAAAAATTAAAAAAGATCTGCAAATATCTAACAGTAGAACAAATAAAGTTATAACTAGAAGTCAGCATGGATTCATTAAAAACCGCTCATACCAAATCAATCTTATTTCATAATTTGACAAAGTAACTAAATTAGTAGACCAGCGAAATGCTGTGGACAAAGTATACTTATTCAATAAGGCATTTGACAAAGTAGACCAAAACCTTCTTCTTGGTAAGATAGAAAAAAGTGGAATAGATAGCATTACCACCAGATGGATTTGTAATTGATTGACAAACTACTCAACAAGTAGTCCTTAATGGTACTACAGCTACATAGAGGGAAGTAACAGTGGGGAACCACAGGGTACTGTCTTAGGCCCTGTACTCTTCAATATTTTCATAAATATTTAGATGAGTGAATACAAAAGGAACTTATCCAATTTACAGATGATATTAATCTGGCAGGAATAACCAACACCTTAGATGATAGGGTCAAGATCCAGGTGGATTTGAATACTAGGCCCTATGTAACAAAATGCAATTCAATGTAGAGAAGAGTAATTTCTTGTACTTAGGCAAGTACACATACAGATTAGGTGAAAACGGACTTAATAACAGTAACTGTCAAAGGGATCTTGGAGTCCTAGTGAATAATCATTTAAATATGAGCCAGCAATGTGTTGGATTAGATGACCAACAAGGTCTTTTTCAATCCTGTTGTTCTATAAACATTGAGTAGTTTGGAACTGGGTCACATAAGTGGAACTGAGTGTGAGTGCATGTGCACCTCCCCTCTTGTGCAAGCAGTGAGTGAATGTGTGCACCTGTGATTCCTTTTCGTTACTCACCACTCATACTCACCACTCACACAAATGGAGCTGTACATGCTTGCCTGCTGCTCACATGGAACCATCCCCTTTCCCTCCCAACCGCCAGTAGGTTGAGGAACTCTGCTCTATCAGGATCCAATAAGCATGATTTTCTATTATGACACCTGTCTTCTGGAATGAGATTATCTTCTATCTGTGTTTCTTGGACCTGCTAGCATTCCAGAAAGCCTTAAAGAGCTGACTATTCACCCAGGACTTGAAGTAGAGAAGATGGGGGCAGTGCCAAATTGTGTGCAAGTATACTTACTCAGATTAATTATTGTTTCTTGCTCTTTGTTTCATTTTTATTTTTTTCATAATTATTATATTTTATTATTTTGTATTTTTATTTTGCTTTCTTTTATTGTACACCACCTGGTTTTTTGGTCTGAGGTCAGCTGGTGACTTAATAGTATCAATTAAATTAAACAGTTTAAAATTAAATGAATTGCTTTGTATTTTATGCCAAGTAGAACCCTTCTACTAATTTCTCCAAAAATTAGAACGTAATTATTCTAGAAATTATTTCACTACTAATCTTTATATATAAAAGCAAAATATCACTCATGCATTATCACAAAATCTCGAGCACCGTAAAGCCTACAAACTTCAAATTTGCCATGTATGTTCATCTTGGGTTTTAGGTGCTCAGTCAGAAAGGGTTTTTCAAAATGATTATCAGAGCATTAGTATTTCCTATATTATTATTAACACGGTCTCATGCTAAGGAGTTCTACTCCGCCTCCCAATTGAAAAGAAATCTGTTGCAAATGCAAAACACAAGCAGAAGAGAGGAAATTCAGTTCAGGTCACTGTGCCTCAGATAGGCGGGTGTGAGTCCCTCTTTGTGAAGTGGGGCCTTGGAGCTCAGGTGGGCCTTTTTGTTACATACCTGTCTCCCTGCTATGTTTCATCGGCCCTGCCGGAGCTGCTGGATGTATTAGCTGGATTGGCGGTTGATTTCCCCAGGCTCATGGTCCTGGGGGATTTCAATCTGCCTTCCATTGGCGAGACATCCAAGTCAGCTCGGGAGTTCATGGCTTCCATGACAGCTATGGACCTAACTCAGTTAATTCAAGACCCCACCCATAATGGGGGACACACGCTCCACCTGATTTTTGTCTCTGGGCAGTGGATGAATGATCTAGATTTAGGGGATATTTCTATTCAACCCTTGTCATGGTCTGATCATTTCCTCATCAGGCTTGACTTCCATACCGCTACCCCTCGCCGCAGGGAGGCGGAACCAACTAGATGGTTCCACCCCAGGCACCTGATGGACCCCAAAAGGTTCCTGATGGAGCTTGAGACTTTTCCTGAATCCCTTGCTCACAACTCGACTGAAGCCCTAGTGGAAGCCTGGGATAGGGCTGCTGCTGGGGCCTTGGATCGCGTTGTGCCTTTGTGGCCTCTGACCCGGTGTTGATCCCAGGTGGCTCCCAGGTTTACCAAGGAGCTCCAGGAGATGAAACGCCGGAAAAGACGCCTAGAGAGTGGTTGGAGGGCTAGCCGGTCCGAATCTGATCGAACACTAGTAAGAATTCATATTAAATCCTACTTAGTGGCGATAGAAGCAGCAAAACGGCAATATTTTTCTGCTCTTATCGCGTCTGCAGACAACCGCCCAGCCGCCCTGTTTAGGGTAACCCGTGCCTTACTTAATCAAGGAACTGGGGAAGACCCCTTGCAGGGTAGGGCTGAAGAATTTGTTCAGTATCTGCAGGATAAAATTGCTCAGATTCAGACAGGCTTGGACTCTGACTGGGTAGATTCGGGCGAGCCGATGGGGATGAATCTTGTGGAGACAATCTGGGATGGGTTTGACCCTGTGACCCCCGAAGGCATGGACAGGATTATGGGGAGACTCAGTGCTGCCACTTGTGTGCTGGACCCGTGTCACTCTTGGTTAGTTTCGGCTTCCCGGGAGGTGACACGAGGCTGGCTCCAGGCAATTACCAATGCTTCATTGAGAGAGGGGTTCTTTCCCACCGCCTTGAAGGAGCGGTGGTGAGACCCCTCCTTAAGAAGCCTTCCCTGGACCCAGCTTCTTTAGCCAACTATCGTCCGGTCTCCAACCTTCACTTTGTAGCAAAGGTTGTCGAGACTGTGGTAGCACGTCAGCTTCCACAGTACCTGGATGAAGCTGTCTACCTGGAGCCATTCCAGTCGGGTTTCAGGCCCGGGTACAGCATGGAGATGTCATTGGTCGCGTTGGTCGATGATCTCTGGCGTGCCCAGGACAGGGGCTGCTCCTCTGTCCTGGTCCTATTAGACCTCTCGGCCGCTTTCGATACCATCAACCATGGTATCCTACTGTGATGACTCGGGGGGTTGGGAGTGGGGGGCACCGTTTTACAGTGGTTCTCCTCCTACCTGTCAGATTGGTCACAGTTTGTGTTGACTGGAGGGCAGAGATCAACCCCCATGCGCGTCACTTGTGTGGTGGCCCAGGGGTCGGTTCTCTCATCCCTCCTGTTCAACATATACATGAAACCGCTGGGCGAGATAATCCGTGGTTTTGGGGTACAGTATCATTAATATGCTGATGATACCCAACTTTTCATCTCTACCCCAAACCACCCAAACAATGCCCTTGATGTGATGTCCCAATGTCTGGAGGCTGTGCGGATCTGGATGGGGAGGAACAGGCTCAAGCTCAATAGCTCCAAGACTGAGTGGCTGTGGTTTCCATCATCCCGATTTGTACATCTTGTCCCATCTTTGACGATAGGGGGAGAAATTTTAGCCCCCTCAGAGAAGGCTCGCAATCTGGGAGTCCCCCTGGATACGCGGCTTAGTTTAGAAGAACACCTGACGGCCATGACTAGGGGGGCTTTTTACCAGGTTTGCCTCTCAACTTTCTCACACACTGACTGGATGCTAGTCAGATGATACCAATGGATGCTGGTTGGCAGAGACAGATTTCCCCCCCCCTTTTTTTTCTCCTCAGTTCAGATGAATCTGTTCCTTCTACTGTAACATCAATTAAAGGAAAAAGAGGGGAAAATGGAGGGAAATATTTACAGATGCAACTAGGAAAACACAGGTAAGGGAAGCTGTACACAAGTATCATCAAACTCATCCCCAAGTCAGTAGACAGGCTGTAAAAAAGTATACATCTAATAACCCCTATGTTAATCAGTCACAAATGAGATCAATGCCTCTGACTAATTAGTATTTGTCTGGTTTTAAATATGAACTTCAGATTGATTACTCCAGGGACATGGTTGTTCATCTTGGACCCCAGTTACCCTGTGCCTGGTGCCAGGTTCTAAAGTGGCAGGATGAGACTCCCGAGATAAACTGCAGTGGTGGTAAAGTCCACCTCCTTCCCCTTCAGCCCTATCCTGAACCCTTACCCGGCCTTCTCACTCACCAGCATCCAATGGCAAAGCACTTTTTTTCTGCTGTCCAGAAGTACAACAGATGCTTCCAAATGACATCTTTTGGAGCCATAGGGGTGAAGAAGGGAAAATTTATCCAACATTCAAAGTGCAGGAGCTGGTCTACCACAGGATAGAGAGTATCATGGCAGGGCCTCTGCAGCAGCCTTCATTTCTCCAGATATACTTTGTTGGTGATGATGACAATAAGAGGGGCATCCATTGTGGAATCTTCTCAGGCCGCTATTGATTCTGTTCCTAAGGGCCACAAGGACTTCCAAGTGGTGATTAAAGCTGATAGGAAGCCTTCTGAAGAGCACCAAGATTGTTTCAATGCCCCCACAACTACAGAAGGGGCTGTTCTCATTGTTCACCCAGATTTTGAAAAAAGAGGTATTGTTTTCCACAGCAGAGACAATAGGTTGTTACAAATCAGTGAGACTTACCGTGCCTATGATGCTTTCCAGTACCCTCTGATGTTCTGCCATGGAGAAGACTATTACATCAATATACCTCAGTGCAACCCAAACACCAAGATTAAGAAGACTGTGTCTGCTGCTACCTTTTATAGCTACGGGATAATGAAGCAATTGAAAACCAAAATTTCTGTTGCTAAATCAAACAATTGCTAAGTGAGTTTTCTGTGATATTACAACCTTTCCTCCAACAGTTGTTAATTGTTAAAAAGTTAATTTACTTAGTGACTAAATCGGTAGACCAGCAAAATGCTGTGGACATGGTATACTTAGAGTCCAGTAAGGCATTTGACAAAATAGACCATAACCTACTTCTTCATAAGCTAGAAAAATGTGAAATAGGCAACATCACCACCAGATAGATTTGTAGCTGGCTAACGAACTGTACTCAGTGATTAGTCCTTAATGGTACTAATCCACATGGACAAAAGCAAGCAGTGGGTACCATAAGGCTCTGTCTTAGGTTCAGTACTCTCAATATGTTGATAAATGACTTAGATGAGGGAATAGAAGGGAAACTCATCAAATTTGCAAATGACACTAAACTGGCAGGAGTAGCCAACACCCCAGAAGACAAGCTCATGATCCAAAAGTATTTTCACAAACTTGAACAATGGGCCCTATCCAACAAAATAAAATTTTAATGTGGTAAAATGCAAAGTCTTACATTTATGCAAGAAAAGTCAAAGGTATAAGTACAGATTAGGTGAGATCTGGCTCAAAAATTACTATTGGAGAGATCTTGGATGATACTTGAATATGAGCCAGCGGTGTGCAGCAGCAGTTAAATAAAGCTAATATAGTCCTGGGTGGTATAAATCTTAAAATCACCAAGTTTGAGAAACATTGTTCTAGATAGAGTCAAAAGATATACTACTCTCTGCTGCTACTTAATGGCCAAAAGATTGAACAGTCAGCCCAAGGTTTCAAGAAATACATGTTCAGTCAACAGTATGAAGTAAAAGACAAAAAATATAACCAGAGCACTGTGTCCTAAACTGAGCAAGTCTTTTACATTAGGGAGGTAACATTTGGAGGGCTCAAATTTCAGCTAAGGCAACCACTGGCTACATGGTGTACATTAAAATTATATAGGGTGCAAAGACATGTTGGGAGTGAAGTACAATGATGCTGTGGTGAAAAGAATGATTTAAGACAGCATGACTTTCTTCAAGCCCCAGAATGAGGAGAGAGCACTGAAAAACAGCAGCATGGATCTGGTTTGGGTTAAATACCCCATCCTTACACTGATGTGCAAGCTGAATAGTGGTGGGCAAATTCTACGTTAAAAAATTGCTTCACAAAAAGAAATTATTTTATGTTACACCTTATTTTCAGATTGGTCTTATTCTGTCATGAATATAGGAAAGTAAGGAACTAATGAAAAATATATTTCCATTAGAAACATCACCAGTGCAGCAGATTTTACACTGAACACACAGAGGAACAACACATTCATCACCAAATTCTGTTTGGAGTGGAATCAAGCAGCATCTGCAGTTCTGAAGTATGACAGACACTAGCAAGACAGCCAAATGGCTATTATCTGCATTTGGCAGATAACAGTATTAGATACAAATTCAATATGCATCCAATCAGAATATCTAGTAAGAACCCCAGCATCATTCCCTTTAAAAGGCTAAGTCAGAATAAGTAAGTCATAGTAATCCAACATGGTACAGAAATAGAAATGTCACAAATTTCAAAGCTACGAATTTGTTTGCCAAAAATCTGCAATCACCTTCATCTTGTCATCTACAAAGGAACTAAAAATATAGTTGGCTTTCAGAGCACGCTCCATTTCCCATCTCATTCATAAGCCTTTAAATGGTGAAACACATGGGAGCAGAGATGTAGCTTGGGCTGGGCCTTTGGGCTGATGTCTGGGACATGGAGCCCAGAAGTCTTTATTCCCAGAGAAGGCTGGTGACTGAGACAGCATTAAACAGTCCATCAATAATTGGACTGAGATTCACATGCAACTACCAACAGAGACTGATGGGATAGTTGGCTAAAGCATCTTTTCTATTCTGTTTTTCAGAAAGCTGGATGGGAAAAAATGAGTTGGAATGGCACCTTGTTACAGATAATCATTGTATGGACCTTTAGCATTTTATATTTATATTCTGTCAATGCAACGGAGTGCTTCCATACAGGCTTACAGCTCCTTGGGTTATTGAGGGAATGACACTATCTAACCTACAGCATTTAACTTTGGTGGGGAATTACCGTAGTCACATCTGTTGTGACCATTGTTAGTGGATCAACATAGATTCCATAGTTTCAAACCCATCTAAAAGTGCTTGTTTTCTTTTCTATTCTTTTACAGCCACTTTTGTCTGTATTAACCACATATATTTTATCTAAATGAACTTTCAGGAAAAAATATTCTTTATCTCTGTAATCTAAGCTAGTCTTCCCCAATGTCATACACAGTGGTATTGGGGGGTGGGGGGGAGCATTTGAATTTCAAATCAACATTGCTAATGTTTCTTTTTCCAGCAATGTAGTTCCAGAAAAACCCAGGAGGAAAATATTTGAGGAACTTTAGGTTATACCAACCAGAGTTTGTTCTGGTTCGGACAAATATATCTTACATGGGATATCTTAAAAAAGATACAAATGCTTCCTATCTTCTTGTTATATGGTGGGTACTGGGAAAGAAAGAAATGTATGTTATAGCTTACATATCAATGGTTTTGTTTAGCCTTATATGTTTGGATGAAGGACCATCAGTGAAAAGTTCCTATGTATAAATTATCAAATCAAATCAAATCAAATTTTATTTGATTAGCCGCAACCCTCTCCCGAAGGACTCGGGGCGGCGTACAATCAAAAAGATAAAATACACATAGGACACACATACATACGAAAAAACAAGGACAATTACATTTGTGCATGGAGGAGAGTAGACCTGCAAGTGAAAGACAATAAACACAGCTAAAAACACAGTTAAAACACAATTTAAAATCCCCTAAATAAAATTGCTGAATTAAAAACCCCTCAGGAGCGTAACGAAGTTATGGTTGGGCCAGGCCAGATATTTGAAAAAGGTGGGTCTTGAGCTTAACACGGAAGGAGCGGAGGTCTGTAGTGGTCCTAATATCCTAATAGTGGTCCTAATTATATTCAATATAAGCACAATAAGTCATATTATATTGTCATCAACTGTGAAGACTACTGGAAACATTTGAAGGATATTTTCCTTCAAGAAACATGAGATTGTAAGCTTTGTTGCATAAATAGTTTAGAAATGCTGTTGCTGGTAATAATAATTGTAATAATAAAGTAATGATAGTGAATGAGACCCAGACAAAGTGTTTGCATTAGACTCCCAATGGGACATCATTTAAGTCATGGCTTACTTTTCAAATTGATTTCAATGGGATTTAAACTCAGCCAACTTATTCTGGATCCTTCCCAAATACTGGTATAAGGGCTCCCTCGTAGTGTGTTCATACGCAGAATAGTTTAGAAGAAATGTAGCAAATATTTCTAATTGCCATATGGAACAGCAGTTTTGAAGAGTTATATTTATATGGATTAGGAAGGGAGAAAAGGATATTTATATTATTAACCCAAAGGCAACATTTAGCTAATTAAATTGTTTCAAGTCTTGTGTGACTTCCTACGTAGGTCACAATATAAGGGGAGATAGGTTTGGCTAGCCTTTGGGATTAATCCCAGGAGAACATCCTAGAGACACATGGTATTTACAGCCTGCAGAATTATTTAAACAGTTCTCAGACAGTATTGCAGGTGAATTTCGGATATGGCATAACATAATTAACAGATTAATTCTTCTTTGCTTGGGCTGTAGATCCAATGAAGTGGTATATTTCACAGTAGCATTACCATCTGGGATATTATACCCTCTGGAGCCAAAAGACATTGCTTAGCATTATGTGCTTTAAAAAAGAAAAGAAAAGAAAAAGCAACTAATAAAGTGATCAGAAAGACTTTTAGAAATGCCGATTAGTTTTACATCCTCAGTTTCATAATCAAACAAACATTAATTTAATTTATATTTAAATGATTGGATTCATTGCCAAGTGAGTCAGGTGAATGCTTCATATACTTTGTCTATTTATACAATTTAAAATCTGTATCTGGGGAAGGAGAAATCCACAAACGTGTCCATTCTGGCAGAGATTTCAATTGTTTAGTATTTAAAAGTCTGGATTTGGATTTGAATCTATTTCCAAATAAGGTCATGTTAACAATAACTTGTAGAACTATTCCACCATGTCATTTTATTTGAACCTTAAGGTTATTCTGTCTTTTTGGAAAGGGGAAGATGTGCATGTATTTACAAAGCAAAACAAAAAAGCACAGGGCTATAGTCATTCACAATCTCTTTTTTTTTCTGACAATGTCTACATTCTTGAGAATTTGGGCTGTCCATAAATCTTGGAAGAGAAATGATTCTGGAAACTGATGACTGCTTTACAATAGCTTTACAATAGAGAACCAGCTGATCCCATCACTGGCTGGTCTGGGTACAATCTACATCTGCCTGCCCTACACAAGTTTGTTGAGCAGTTCGCTGAAGATGCCTTGCCACTGCCTTACCTCAAGTGCGCCCTTCTGGACCTGCATGGTGGACTGTGGCAAAGTGTTAGCCCAGAGACACACATAGAGAGAGATATGAATGGATGACACTTGGCTCCCAGTGCCAGAGAGGGTGTGTAAGGGAAGCAGCTGCATTGCTGCCACATTTATTGGGGCACGTGTAGCAAGACCGGGCTCCTCTTGCCATCCCATGTCTTTGCTATGGCTTATCCTATGGTACCTCTTCAAGCTAATACAAGAATGTCAAAGCAGAAAAGACAAGCATACAACATTTGTTTTAAACTTGAAGTAGTAAAATATGCTGAGGAAAATGGGAACAGAACAGCAGAGAGACATTGTGGACCTCCTCCAACTGAAAAAATGAAGCCAAATGCATTGCTCTAGAGAAAAGCATTCAGGATTTTACTGGATCACCATCATGATGCTATAGATTTAGGAGGCGATGTGGCCTTGCTATGCACACCAAAACTAGAATTGTGCAAAAAATGCCAAAGGAATATGAATCTAAGATTCTGTCTTTTCATACATTTGTTATTGATGCTAGGAAGAAAAATGATTTTGAAATTGGCCAGATTGGGAATGTGGTGAAGTCCTGCTAACCTGTGATGTGCCATTTAATAAGACTATTGATCTGAAAGATCCCAAAGTAATGGTGGGATTATACATTTATACAACTATTGAGTAGTCATACAGAAATACTATCTTTTGTTCAGAGACTCAATTTCAGAAATTGAGAAGTAATTGTTGTGCTTTATTTTAAAGCTGGGGGACATAATTCATCTTGCCAGCCACAATGAGGTAAGTTGGAGGTTGAAACATTCTGTGTGTCCCTGTGAAAGAGCAATTCTGATCTGAGTATTTATTAGGGAATCAAATACAAAAGAATTTTATTTGTAGGAAAATAAGGTATATAGAAAACAACATTTAGACATATCCTACCTAGAAACACAATACAACCAGAGAGAGAATCAATGAACTTATGATCTATATTTGTCTGAGAACAAAGGCAATATTCACAATATTGTGAATATTGTAGTAACCGACCAGACAAAGTTTATGAGGTTTATGAGGTTCTGAAAAGTCAGTGAGATGGAACAGGTTCCTACTAATCCAGCTGACAATTTTGTTATTCAAAAGGTAGAGAAGAGAACTAGAGGGACAGTTATACTGGACCTAATACTAACTGAGAAGAAATAATAGAGGGATTAAAGTTACAGGAAATTTGGAGAAGAGTGACCATGTCATATTAGAATTCAATAGTGCAGACACAAGCAATACAGCATAATCAAACCAATGTCTTGGATTTTAAAAGAGAGATTGGGAAGGATTCTATGATTGAAAATCTTAAAGGGGAAAACAACCCAAGAAGCTTGGGAAACTCTAAAAGTATGCTCATAAAATATGCTCCAGCAAAATATCACTGAAAACAAAATATAAGAAACCCAAGAAGAAACCATCATGGTTGCACAAAGAACACTCTAATAAGTATAAAAAATGGAAATAGGGGCACATAACTAAGGCAGAATACCCACTTATAGCCTGAATTTGCAAATATGAAGTCAGGAAAACTAAGACTCTTGGAACAAATGTCAAAAATATTTTTTTTAGAAAAGTTTCCTTCAACATATAAAAAACAAAACAAAAAGTCAATTGGTCCATTAATGGGAGAGCACAGGAAAAAAGGGACGGGCAACAAATAGAAAACAGAGCAGCTTAATTTCTTCCTTGCATCTTTTCTATGTTATCTCCAACAATATGATGGCAAGAGAAACATCCAAAATGACATTAAGAATAAGCAGTACCTGCAAAATTGGTTGTATCGTTTTATGGATTGTTCCCATCCAATTTTCCACTTAGGTTATTAGATTTAATCCCACCTCTATTTAGGATTTAAATTAATGAAAATTTTCAAATTTTCATGTTTTAGAAATCTGTTGATACTGGACTCTTTTCTGTTACACTGACATTTTGCTAGATAAGAACGTAATTCAGAAAAATAATGTGCATTTATTCTGGAAAGTAAATAATTAGGTAGCAAAAGCTCCCTAATATTATGACCCATTTCTAAATTCCCAAACAGTGTTTATAAATTAGATCTAAAATGTTGCATATAACATATCTAGTGCCTCTAGTTCTATAGATTGAACTTTGCCTTGATGAAACTAAATTTCAGATCTTCATCACACCTCATTAGTCAATTTAGCATGCATTACAATTGTTCTGAAAATGATTTGACAAAAGACCTGTTAGATCTATGAAATCAAAAGACCTGCAAATGACAATTCAGTTTGCTTCAAGCTTGCTTCAAAGTAGAATTAGCAAAATACTTTCAAATCAAACTTATTTTATCATTTTCATTTGCACTATCAAACAGGAATGGAACCTTATAAAAATAATTATAGAGGTTAATATATAAAACTAAAGCTTCACCTTCAACATGTAAACTTTTAAAAGACCTAAGCACTAAAGTAGTTATAGAAGATGATTCATTCTACATTTAATGAGCCATCTAAACTATGTTTCCACTATTGTTAATGGTATGCTTCAGATGCTTATGGATTTCTGCTTATATAGATCCATTTTATCTTTATTTTGTTTCTGATTTATTACTAGATTCATGCACTCTCTCTATCTAAAACTGAATGACTCTGTCCAAGAATGTCTCATCTTTCTGCACATAGAACTGAACTGCAACAGCAGATTCACAAAACATAAGTCACCATTTAATTATTTATGCATCTTTCTACTTGAATTGGAGTTGAGTCAAAGTGGCATACACTTTAAACAGTACTTAGAGGTCATTGAATGATGTACATAAGGTTTTTGTAAATCATTCAATTGATTAAGACCACAGACTCTTGACCGTGATTGGTGATTATGACTACCAGTCAAAAGTTTTGACAGAAGATCATGAGGTGCTCACTGAATCTGTATTTTTCAACAAATAAAATCAATGCTATTTTGGTCAATGATATTATTGAACATGATTCATGGTTTTTCTAATATAGAGTCCCTTTAAAAAATCCTTTTTACCGAACTCTATAGAGATTCTCAGTCATCCAGGTCATGGTTGTCCCAAAGGTGCTTTTTCAGGAGGCAACTGGAAGCAGTTCTTCCATTCCTCACTATCCTGTCAGAACTGGAGAATCTTCTTGAATGAGAGGCAAAACATCTTCGAAAGAAAAAACAAGAAAATCCAGTCGCCTCCTGAAAAAACACCTTTGGGACTTTTTATAGAACATACCCTGGTAGTGGGATTTATGGTTGTGATTTGTACAATGTGGTGCTTGTTTAGACAATGATATCACTTTTAGCAATATATTCTACTTTTTATACCAAAGAAATGCATAATTATAATATTATTTCAATTTGTGTTTGGTTTGAAAATTTACAATAAGTTGATAATAACTTAGGAGCTAAATTGCTGCTTCGGGAAACTTTTGTTTTTATCTTTACATAAAACATAAGTAGCATCTTGCTGAATAGGATCCCCAGTCTGTTTAGTCCAGTAGTCTGATTTCAGAGTGGCCAACCATTTGCTCAAGGAAGCCCACTTTATTTCTCCCCTAACAACTGCATGACAACAGTCTTTACAAGAAAACTAGGTTTTCTTGTAAAGGCTATCATTTTATTCCTTATTCAAATTTATAAAGGCCTACTTCATGAAATTACTTCACTGAAAGCTTAATGTTGGTTTTGGAAGCCATCTATACATATAAATGAATCCCATTCTAGCAATTAATTAATTATATTAATTTGCCAAACTGTATATGCTCATCTATTCATCTCATTCTAGGTGGCTTATAACACATAAGACAAAACATTAATTCAATCATCAACTCCATCTACAAAACAATAAATGAAACTGGTACAAACTGAAAGTAAATTTGTAGCTTCCATTAATGAGTTTGAATGTTCATTTAAAGAGAAGTTTTGTTATCTTGAGACAGAAACAAATCCATCCTTGGGGAACAAGCTGTTCCAGAGGGAAGGGATTTTGCTGTGTACAGCGCATGCGCTGGAATTATTGTTGCAAACTAAGTGATATGGCAAAGTCACACTGTTCTACTACACAGAAGAGGAACCTAATTTATGCAATCATTTTAAGGGAACATGTAGATTACATACACAAGGAAACATCATAAAAGATCTGCAAAGCCCTAACAGGTATTCCGTTTTTGCATTGCAAAAACTTTCTGTAGAGTTTTTCAGTCATCCAGGTCATGGTTGTCCCAAAGGTGCTTTTTTCAGGGGGCAACTTGATTTTCTTGTTTTTCTTTGAATATATTTCACTTACCATCCAATAAGTTTCTTCACCTCTGATAGGATAGTGGGGAATGGAAGGATTAATATTCCTTGCAGACAACTGGTAATTTGCATCCTTTTAGAGGATCGTTGAAGCACTTGGAGATTTATCTGTGTCCTCAGATTCACAGTAGTGACCCACCAAGAGAGGTGGGGGGAAGCACTTTTGGGATAACTCTGATCTGGATGACTGAGAATCTCTACAGACTTTTAGCTATACAATTTGGGATGAACATCCTTTGAATGATGTGGAAGTAGGAATGGATATACAGAGAAAAAATTACAGACTACAGGAATCAGGACTACTGGTGACCCTAAGAACCGAGATAAATCTCCAAGTGCTTCAATGACTATCGATAATTAAAAAGGATGCAAATTACTAGCTATCTGCAAGGAATATAAATCCTTCCATTCTCCACTGTCCTGTCAGAGGTGAAGAAACTTCTTGGATGAGAAGCAACACATCTTCAAAGAAAAAACAAGAAAATCCAGTTGCCTTCTGAAAAAAAAACCACCTTTAGGATTTCTCTAAATTATTTGAAACAATTTTCAGCTCAATAAATAAATCTGTATATATAGAAAAGCTGAAACATAAATGTAAATTCCAAGAGCAAATGAAGATACAAAGTACAATTACAAAAATATGAACAATGAATAAATAAAAAAGAAGAAAGAAAACTATTAAAAGTAATGCAAATTAGGACGGAAGGAAGGAAGGTAGGAAGGAAGGATACTGCCAAATACTTTTTAAATCGTGATGCCATCACTAAATCTTTTAGATGGAGGTTGAATGACAAAAAGAACCAGTAGATGAAGATTATATTAAAAAGTTAATTTTGTTAGAATAACCTCAAAAAAGTCATGGATATGGTGGTTTGACATGCAAACAAAGCCTTTATGAGTGAGAAATTTATATAGTAAAATAGTAAATTCAGAAAGGAAAGACAAAGAAGAGAAGATAAAAATAAAAGAAGAAAAATTAAAAAGATTTCTGGAAAAATCTTACACAAAATGTAATACAAAATTAGACAATATTTTACAATAGTAGTTGTTTATTTTAACAGTAAAGAAGTTAAAATTAAATTGAAAAATCTGTTGAAATTTTTGAATAGTGAAATAAAACAGGATGAGAGGATTTATCGAAAGTAATTGAAAAAAATAAACTTATAAATTAAGGGGCTTTGCAACAATTAGTTAGAATTTTATAAAAGCCTTTAGAGAGAAGAGAGATATTAACTGGAGAACAAGATGTTTGTGTATCTGCTAGTTTTAGCCAAAAGACAAACATGTTAACAATTCTATGAAAAAAAAATAATCAAATAAAACTGATGGGAAAAAAATCTGGTTTCAAGTTTGATAAAAAGGAAAATATTTAAGAATTATCATGTCTAATACAAATTGTTTTTTTTTCTTCAAAATAATCAAGTTAAGAAATGGAATGAAATTAAGAAGCATATGTTATGATGGAGAAAATTATAATTACCATGTAAGAATTTCTGTGAAAAATAATAAGTATTGCCTAGAACCTTGTATTTGTTTCAGTAAAACATACAATTTATTTTCAACTGCTACACCATTTAAGAAATGAAAAAAGATGGTAGGTAAAATAAATCAAGAGTTAAATTTAAATTTCTCTAAGACTTTCCTCTCAAATGAAAGAACAATTTAAAACTGTATTTTGCAGTCTGCTGTTTAGTTGGATGAAAGAATTGTTTTTAAACATGATATTTGTATTGGAAAGTCAATTTGAGGTTTAAATAACATAGTTTTTTATGCTATGATAAAGTTAAAATTAATGTAGATTTTAAAAATCATTGTGTGAGGAATGTCATAGTGAAAGTATGAGATACTTTCAAAGGATGCTGCAGAACATATCTTTGGTAGTTTCACCACAGGAAATGATTTACAGAACAAAAAGACTGGGGGAAGAGACATGGTTAACATATCAAGATATTTTAATTCAGGAACATGAACTTAAAATCAAACCAATAAAATAATTAACTGCAGGGGTATTTAGTTTTTAGTTTTCTTTTATACTATACAATTAGAGAAAGACTTAACTTGGACAACTGGAATTCAATTATATAAGATTGTATTATGTACAAATAATGAATGTGTGATTGCTAAGATTTATACATTCTTACTGAAATTTGAAATAGATGTTAAAAAAAACATACAATAAAATGGGCCAACAATCTGGTTATAATATACAGATGAAGCAATAGGAATTATTGCATTAGCATGAGATACGGTATTCTATTGGCTGCTTGCTATCATTTAAATAAGTCATTCAGATTTTCCTGAGACATGAGTGAATGAATAGCTCTATTTCTGCTATTCCTTGCTGTCAGTATATGTACACCTGCAGTGTGACAGGAGAAAAAAAATGTGCTGTTATTTGCTGGTGAAAATTGTATGTATATCTTCACAGACAAACAGCCAATATTACAATCTTAGAAGGAGATGATCCAATATTCAACTGCTCATAAACAACTGGACTGAAGGAAAAGCTAGTTTATATGCATATTCAGAGGTGGGCTGTGCCAGTTTGGACCGGTTCAAGTGAACCGGTTGTTAATTTTTTGCTCAGTTTAGAGAACCTGCAAATCGCGCCACTGGCTGGCTCCACCCAGTCACTCCTTATCTCAGCTCATCCACCTTGGTCGATGCCTAGAGTCATGCCCATGGCATAGCTGCTGCTGCTCTCTATTTCCTTCGCTTGCTTGCCTTGACCATATGGTCTCTGGGCACAGCCTACCTTTCTGCCTCAGATAACTGCCTTCCCTGATCTCCCCTTTTTGCCCAGCTTCTTCCCTATGCCCTGGCTACCTTTCTGCTGCCTGAACTACCTGCATGTGCCTTCTCTGATCTTCGCAGGTTCCCCCCACCCCAGCACAGCCTATCTTTCTACTCCATTTCTGCCACCTATGCCTTCCCTGGTCTGTCTCCCTCTAGGACCGGCCTTGGAAAATCCTCCGCTCACAATTGGCAGCATATTGCATGCCTTAACAAACTCGCTAGTGACGTCAGAGTGCCTTTTCTCCCCACGGGTCTAATTCTTAAAATTTTTGGAGGGTTGTGTGTGCGGGGTGCTGGGGGAATCAGTGCCTGGAGTGAGAGGGGACTGCTGACTGGGGGGAAAGGAGTACCAGAATTCCAATGCTCATGCAGGGAACCCAGGCTTGAAGCAGCATAACAGTTTATTTGGAGCTTGTAAATGAGGACTGCTCTGCCCCAGCCATACATTTTCCAGTCCGGGCTACTTGGAGTAAAAAGCATGCAATATGCTGCTGCTAAGTTCCAGGGTTCCTTGCACAAGCACTGGAAAAAAATGGCTAATGATTGGCTGCCGCCAGAGCTGGGCTTGGAGGAGCAGCAGATGGATTTCAGGGCATACAATTTACCCTTCAAGCTCCCAATGCCCAAACCAGCAAGCTGGAAGAGATATTTGCTATTGTGCTGGTGAGTACAGACTGAATGGGCTTTTTGCTTCCCCCCCCTCCACGTCCTCATCACGAGCACGGCGCAGACAGCCAAATGGAGGAGGGAAACAGGGTGTTTCCATCGGCCCTTCTCTTTTTCCCCACCTAGCCTCCTTTTGCCAGCATGCCTTTGACAAGCAGTCACAATCTTTAGATGGACTTTTATTTTGTCAGCCCAAGAGTGGGGGGGAAACGGGCTCGGAATGGTACATAGGAAATCACCCTGTCTCTGCAGCATCGGCCCACCTGCACTGCCCCACCTTGCCATGAGTGATGTTGAGTTGGCCATGCCCACTCAGTCACATGACTACCCAGCCATGTCCAGCCAGCCAATCATTAGGGCAGAAACCAGTTGTTAAAAAATTTAAGTCCCACACTGTGTCTGCTATGTGTCTGATTTCATTGATTGGAGCCTTGAAGTTCATTAGATTTCTTTCTCCAACTTCATTCCTATAACTCAGACTGTCTTCCCCAGGAGAAGATAAATCTAAAATCCATGGACTGACTTTTAACAAAATCTATTTATTTTTGAAAGCTAAGATTTTATTTTTGGAAGTAGAAAGTACATTTGAAAATATGCCTAATACTGTATCATATTTGAAATTCTTAAACTTCAAGTCAAAATTGCTTTTCTGACCTGCTCCTCTCTGCACTGAGGAAATGTGGTGAAAACAACATTATTTAAAGAGGATACTGAATATGTGACCATATATTTGGCTTACCACTGAGAAATGAAAAACAATCTCCTTTTATGTTAATCTTCATCTCCTGTCATTTACATTTTAAAAAATCAAGTTTTGTGAAAATGATCTTAATATTGAAAGGAAGGTATTTTCTTTGTTCTAATAAAAACTAATAAATACTGAGTTAAGGATAAGAGTAAATTATAATAACGTGATATGAGCAGAATATATCTTGGCAAGCATCTACAATTTTTTATACACACACAGGAATAATGAAAATTAAATATAACATCGTAATCTTCTTCCCATATGAACAATCAAGGGAGTCAAATATAGCTATGCCACAAAGAGTAAATAGGTTAGTGGTAAAAATTGGTACAGAAAGTTCAGTGAAAATATAAATATCCTATGGGCTGTCAAAAACAATCCATTCAGTCAAGGCTCTAAAATCTACTTTTAATGATAATAGCAACATCTTTTTTCCCTTTTTATTAGACTTTACATATATTTATGAGGTTTATCACTTAAAATGAAATCAAATTTATTTGTTGCAGTGATGAGGTGTAAGACTAGTCAATGAATCTTGAAGTTTCAGCTAAAGAACACAAAAATACTCTCCCTTATAACTTACTCTCCCCCCCCCATCCCCATACACACCAGAAGTGAGTTGCTGCCAATTAACCCTGGATTGTGTGAAACAGTAGTGGCAGTGGCAGGAGGCTCCGCCTACCCACCCGGATACTTCTGTGCATACACAGAAGCATTGTGCGATCACACACATACACAAGTGAACTGGTACTAAAATAAATTGCAACCCACTACTGATACATACATATACATATACATACATGTATCTCTCTCTCTCTCTCTCTCTCTCTCTCTCTCTCTCTCTCTCTCTCTCTCTCTCTCTCTCTCTCTCTCTCTCTCTCTCTCTCCCCATATGTGTGTGTTCCAACATAATCCTGGAATATTTGCCCCATTAAAGAGAGTGAGTGCAGCATCCTAGAGTGGCAATTGTTTGTGATGTCAGTTCCTTCACAGCTGGTAAACCAGCCATTGGATCAATGGGGAAGTGCCTGATGGATTTGGGGCAATGTGCCAGGATTGTAAACAGAGTGGGAAAGAGGAACAAGGAAGAGAGAGGGCAGGGATGATGGGCATGGGAATAAGGGGAAGAAAGGCCCCTCTCAATGACTCCTTTGCTTTGGGGCAAAGTGCCAGGATCATAGACAAATGAGGAGCGCATGGGAGGGAGAAGGGAGAGGGCAGGTATGATGGGCATGGGGAGTAGGGAAAGAAAGACCCTTCTCAATGGCTCCCTTTCAGAAAAACGCTTTGATGTCTATAAATACCCAGGCAACGCCAGGTCATCAGCTACTATTAAATAAAAATAGGAATTAATTAGAACAATTCCTATATAGTTTGTTATATGAACAATAAATTATTTTAAGCTCACTGGTTTCTCTTTAGGTGGAAGTCTAAATATACAGTATATCCTATAAATAAATATAGGATGAATAAATTTTTGAGGTTTCCTATTACAAGCATTATAAGCAAATACAGGCATTTGATAAGGTAGACCATAACCTACTACTAGATAAAATAGAAAAATGTGGGTTAGACAGCATCACCACCAGATGGATTCATAACTGGCTGACCAACCGCACTCAACGTGTAGTCCTCAATGGAACTGCATCTTCATGGAGGGAGGTATGCAGTGGAGTATCCCACGGCTCTGTTTTGGGCCCAGTACTCTTCAACTTCTTCATCAATGATTTGGATGAGAGAATAAATGGGGAACTCATCAAATCTGCAGATGACACCAACCTGGCAGGAATAGCCAACATTCCAGAAGATAGGCTTAAGATACAGAAGGATCTTGACAGACTTGAACATTGGGCACTATCTAACAAAATGAAATTCAATGGTGAAAAGAGTAAGGTTCTACATTTAGGCAACAAAAACGAAATGCACAGGTACAGTATAGATGGTACCTTCCTCAATAGTAGTAACTGTGAGAGCGATCTTGGAGTCCTTGTGGACAACCATTTAAATATGAGCCAGTAGTGTGCAGCAGCTGCCAAAAAAGCCAACACAGTTCTAGGCTGCATAAACAGAGAGATAGAATAAAGATCACGTGAAGTGTTAATACCTTTTTATAATGCCTTGGTAACACCACACTTGGAATACTGCATTCAGTTTTGATTGCCACGATGTAAAAAAAATGTGGAGACTGTAGAAAGAGTGCAGAGAAGAGCAACAAAGATTATTAGAGGACTGAAGGCTAAAACATATGAAGAATGGTTGTAGGGACTGGGTATTTCTAGTTTAATTAAAAGAAGGACTAGGAGAGAGATGATAGCAGTGATCCAATATCTCAGGGGTTGCCACAAAGAAGAGAGAGTCAAACTATTCTCCAAGGCACCTGAGTGTAGAACAAGAATCAATGGGTGGAACTAATCAAGAAGAGAAGCAACTTAGAACTGAGGAGAAATTTCTTGACAGTTAGAACAATTAATCAGTGGAACAGCTTGCCTCCATAAGTTGTGAATGTCTCAACACTGGAAGTCTTTAAGAAGATGTTGGATAGCCATTTGTCTGAAATAGTTTAGGGTTTCCTGCCTAGGCAGGGGGTTGGACTAGAACAGGGGTCGGCAAACTTAAACACTCAAAGAGCCATTTGGAGCTATTTCCCACAGAAAAGAAAACACAGGGAGCCACAAAGGTCCTAACTGGAAGCCCCCTATTCAATTTTGGAGCTGACCGGAAGTTCATTACCCCCACCAAAGAGTCTCCTCCTAGTAAAAAGCAGCATACTTTTTCTTCTACCTGTCATAACCAAAAGCCCTATCAATTGTGGAGACAACTGGAATACCCTCCCCTTGCCATAGAGTCTTCTCCTGATGCACTGTGCTCCTCTCAAAATTGTGGCGCCGACTGGTGATGGAGCTGCAGCAGACAGAGGAAAGGCCACATGTGGCTCCAGAGTTGCAGTTTGTTGACCGCTGGACTAGAAGACCTTTAAGGTCTCTTCCAACTCTGCTATTGTACTATTGTATTTCAAGACTTTTGATGACTTGGCACTTTTCTCTGAAAGGAGCTCCTGCAACATATTTAAGCTAAACAATAAGAGAGAATTTCCTTGCTTTGCCTGATTGGCTAAAGTTTGGAAATTGGTAAAAGGATTTATAAAGAATAATATGGCATGTAGTGGAGCATTGCAACTTCAAACAGCATAATAGAAGATCTATAAACAAACATTTCAAAGCTGCTATTGAGTAACAACTATTTTGGTGAACACAAGCCATATCATAATTTAATGTCAAAGAAACATATACAGTTCTCTAATCATATTCACTGGTTCTATACATGAGTAACTAACAAACTAAGTACAATTTCATCTGCCATCCAAGTCTGAGACTTTTGCTCCTCTTATTACAAATCATGACCCCAGGTTTACTTGATATGCTATAAAATAAACAATGCAAATATGTCTGGTTGTTGATCCAATAATATTCCATGATGCAAGTGCATATCCAGGCTTGAAATTTTGGGCTTGAACAATCTGGAACTGCGCCACCTGTGATTTGATCTAAGCACAGTACACAAAATAGTCTGCTACAACGTCTTACCTGTCAATGACTTCTTCAGCTTCAACCTCAATAATACATGGGCAAACAATCGATACAAACTCAAGGTAAACCATTCTAAACGATTGCAGAAAACACGACTTCAACAACAGAGTTATCAATGCCTGTAATGTTCTACCTGACTCTGTCTAACCCTGTAACTCTCACAGCTTCAACCTTAAACTGTCTACCATAGATCTCACCCCATTCCTAAGAGGTTCGTAAAGGGGGTGTGCATAAGCACACCAGTGTGCTTACCATCCATGTCCTACTGTCCCCATTTATTTGTATTCGTTTATTTCGTTCATGTCCATGTTTATATTAATACCTGCTATCTTGTACATGTTTAATAAACTAATAAAATAAAATAAAATAAAGATATAAGCCTTTCTATTTATTCTGAATACCTGACAAAAGAGGTCACAATTTATTTAACAATCCTGGAAAGAAGACAGGAGAGCTCCTGTGAAGTAGTGTATAAGTCTAAGTGCTATTGCTATTTGTTAGGGGAGAGAGCCTGGCTGTAATCATGGCAAAGGTCTGAAATATGTAACTATTATGCAAGAGAGAGAGAGAAAATGAAATAATGGAATGTTGCCCACCCCTGTTTTTTTATATTTTGCTTTAGGATTATTTTTATTCTATGTTTTACAATAATTCTTTTGAAAATAAAGACTGAAGATATTTTCACCTCTCCATTTATTTCTGCATATTTGTATACAGGTGTAGCTTAGCTTTATTTTGCTAAATCCAAAATATTTAAAGATTCACTTAGATTTTTTCCACTAATATGTTTGATTAAACAAATGTAATCTTTAGTTTAACTCTGCATAGTATCTATGCCCTTTGTGTATGTGTGAATGAGCACATGTGTGTGTGTGCCTCCATGCACTAAATAGATAGTTAATTCTTTCCTCTCCTTCCCCCAACTATCATGAGTATTTGCAGCTGCTTTCAGGATCCATATTTCTCAGAAATTAATTATTATTGCCCAAGGTTTTTTGCATTCTTTTGGTTTTAATTGCTGTGAGTGATGAACTCTTCTGGGTCTGATTATCATTTACACTAAGGCCCCTCCATACCACTTTGGTTGTTTAAAGAAGCCTTTTGGTGTGTGTAAATTACATTTAAGACTATGCTAAGACCCATTCATGCACTCAGCAAATGAACCATATTATAAATGAGCTTTTCCCAACTTCACTGGGTAATTCATAAAAATAAGTTAAATATCCCTGCTCTGTTCTGATTTATTGTAGTGAGTCCCAGCAAACTTTTACAAAGGTAATTTCCAGAGCTGTGAATCTCAAAATCAAATTCTTAGTGAACAAGAAGTCCCCCATATCTGATATACTGTAGAATCATTTTGCTAAATTTCTCCATGGGGAATTTCTGAGTAGTTCCTTTGCTTTTTCCTAATTGTTCTTAACAGGTGTGTATGATGGGGAGGGGGGAGGATGCGGTGTGGGCTTGCTGCTTTTGCAAATGACAAAATTATATTATCTATCATTTTGCATTCTCTACATTTCCTGAGATCTTGCTTTCTTTTGTGGCATTTTGCAGGGTGGGGAAAGTGTCGTTCATAGGTATGTAAGAATATAAACAGAAATAACACATTTTGAAAAATCTATTCTCTATAAAAGGGATATCAGAAAGTCAGTTTCTTTTCTTACTCTTTTCACCTTATATTCAACCTTAGGGTATCCAGCAATCTCAGGAGAAGAGGTTGTTAAATTGTAATTTCAGATGGTGAATGAATAATTGATTGATCCCAACTTTATTGCTCATGAAATACTGAGTACATTTTTGGGTAGAAATTCTTATTAAACTTACTATGAACAAAGAAAGCTTTAAGAGTTATTCCAACGCAGTGAGGCACTATACCTCAGACACCTATATAAGTTAAAGATGATGCTGCTAATTAAGAAATTAAGAAGCAAAAGCTGACGTTTGAGGTCCCTCAAGGAATTACTTTGCAACATGAAATGCATTCTGCAATATGGTCACTCCACTGTAGCTTGTGCTTTTTCGCTCGAGAAGAGAACTGTTTTTCTAAATATAGATTTTAAGTGTTTTGCAGGCAAACCATAATTCCTGACACAGAAATATTTGCACAAGTGAAGTTCAGTGGCAGCTGTATGATACACAAGTAGCATCTAAATGACATCTACTTCCTGAGTTATGGCACCCTGTCGTCATTACACAATATAATTATTGTCAAGAAAAAGGCAATATTTTTGTACAACAGGGATACAAACTACTAAGGACAAATGGGATTGTTCAGTGATGTTTTAGATATTACCTTCTGTTAAAGGGCTTTGCTTCCTTTACATCTGCAATATTAGGATTTAGTGGGGAGTAAGCTTCACTTAATATTATACTATAAAGATTAGATTACAGCTCAATTTTGATAGAAAAAAGTGATGGAGGATAGTACATATTTGCTTATAAATAAGTCTCAGTGGGTTTAGTAGGCTCAGTGGGTTTAGATACGAGTAAAGTTGCAGCAATTGCAAGCTTTGGGATTTAAGTCGCAAAGGATTACATTATCAGGGCTTGAAGTTTGAAGAGTACTTATAATTGCCAACAATCCAAAATTCTTATGAATAAATATCCAGAATGGATGACAATTTTGAGGTTATAGTACATCTGTTTTGGAACCATGTTTCAGTTTATCAATATACACTATTTAATTTTAAAAGAAATAATATATAATTACGATATATTCATAGCAAATCATTCATCATGGTTTTAATATTCTGGATTGCTCTAATGCAGTGGTGGGATTTAAATAATTTAACAATCGGTTCTCTGCCCTAATGATTTCTTCCAACAACCAGTTCACCAAACTGCTCAGATACTTAACAACCAGTTTTCTCTAACCGGCTGGATCCCACCACCGTTCCAATGTCAATAACTATGACTTTCAGGGCCTTCAATTGAGGGATTGAAAGAGAGACAATTGTTCTATACTTGAATAGTCCCTCAAAATATTTGAAGTGATTAGATTTTTCAATACTATTCATTCAAAACAGAGAAATGAATCAGTTAAAATGCAATGAAAGAGTTATTCCAATATTTTGAATTCTATACATATTTCGAGACATTCATTTTAATAGACGTTACCAATACTGCTATGACCCAAAAATTCAAGCAATATAATTGCTGCCTTAGTGTGGCTAAGAATGTGATAACTGAATGCATTCCATCTTTTTTTTCATCAAGGACTGCTTACTGGGTGACTTAGTACAGTAAACACATAATTAGTAGTTCTAAGTGGGCAAATGTTTTGGTTCTATCTCCCTCTCCAGTGATATCTAAATTAAGCTGGATGGATAATGTAATGTTCTTTCCATAATTCAATATTTCAACGGATTCAGCAATAATAATCAGAAGGGACTACAACTATACCATCTTTCATGTCTGCCTCCCTCTGAATCAGTCCTTGTCAGTTCATTAATGTCTAAAGTAAAAACAAAACAAAAAACACCCTGCTTTCTCTCATTTTGTTCAGGAAGATTGCAAATTCTTTACTTGCTCTAAAATTCTTTGCTTGCTTCAGAAGCTTAAAATTCAGGATATGCCAGACTACAGCAAACATATCCATATGACATTCAAAGGTCTATCTCCAAAAACAGATGTTAAAAAATAACTGCATAAAATATATGTTAATTATTCTTTTATTCATTCATACCTAATAAGCTCTGATGGATGCATTCTGAACTGTATGGGTAGATGATGTGATGCATTTCTTCACTGATCCTCTTTGTTGTTGTTGTTTTTGTTATTGTTGTATGTATATAGTTGTAAGTTAAGACAGAAAATATGTTGCTGGTTAGATTGTTCTTACACTAAATGGTAATTTAACATGAGTTCATATTGAAGAAAAAAAATTCTGTGAAAATGATGAACATATCTCAAAGACAGCACATATTATAGAATTCATTTTAAAATATAATGAATACATTTGATTATTCTAATGCCACAGGTAGAACAAACCTCACAATAAGTATTTCTTTTCCCCCCATTTCATGGTATTTCAGAGGTTGACAAGTTTGAAAGAAGAATGTTTCTCATAACGTGTGTGTGTGTGTGTGTGTGTGTGTGTGTGTGTGTGTAGTGGGGGGAAGCAACTGCCTGGACATCTATGTGGTTTCTTGACTACAATTTTAGAAGTGATTTTCCATTACCTTTTCCAAAGAGATATACTGACTTTGTGCCTGATTTTCTAATGAAAGAAAGCAACTATATGCGTCTCAGGATAATGTTGCAGGATCCAATCTGTCAGTTACTAGGGACAGAGGTTTAGCCTTCAAAGCTTTCGAACTAATGTTAAAGCCCTTCCTCGGGGAACTTCTCTCTCAACCAGAATGTGACATAATTAGATCATGTCACGTTTTCTTGTTTATAGCCTTGTACTTTAACCCACCACCCAGTGTGGCTCTAGACTGAACATACCTTCAAGTATGACTCATGGAACTCAATATGATTATTTCTGAGAAATGTATCATGTCTACCTACCAGAATCTTAGACCAATGAACTTTAATTTAAATAAAACCTAAATCACAACACAATTTGGGTGCTAAAAATGATTCTAAAATACACGTTTATACAACATTACTTTGGTATTTTAGTTCTTAATGCCTGATGCAAGAATCTCCTTCTACTTAATAGCTCCTTTCAAAAAAGGATATGTTTACTTTTGTTGATAGAGAGACTTCTTATTTAGGACTGAAATTAACAGGAAAAGGATAAATGTTAGCAAGGCAGTTAGCTCCTTCATCCTATTGATATTAATGGTTTGCCTTCTACACTAGAAATACTCCCCAAAATAGGTAATCAAGAAACAATAAGAAGAAAAAAGCTTTCATTATAACACTGTGATACACATGCATGTTAATACATTTAATTTTTTTAAAAATCCAATTATATTTTCTTTAGAATGCACTTCTTTAACTAATACCACCCAAATATATTGGGAGAAGGACTATATATCGCTAAATTCCCAGCTAAGCATTTGTTTATTAGTTTGGCAAATACTTCCTAGTACTTTGGATGCAGGCAACAGTATATTAATTTGAGATGTAGAACTTTAAATTACAGATTTTTAGGATATAGAGAATAGCATTTAGTGCAAAATAATATTTTGGTTGCATGGACAATATACTGTTCAAAATGTATTATATCCCTGCCACAAGCAGAGAATGCTTGATATGGCATAGTTATGATTACAGTTGTGACACAGCTTATTTTTTCTTTATTTTATTAAAAAGTATATGAAAGCTTCAGTTAGTCAAAACCATGATGTAATAAAGGTTAACATTGTTTTTGATGATTATGGCAATTTGCAGTTTCTAACTTGGAATGTATGAGGCATTATCTAGCAAAGTCTATGAATTAATGAATAAAGCCAAAGTGGAAAAAAATAAATGTAGGTTAGTGAAATTAAGAGAAAAGGTATTTAATGAAACAATAATCTTTGATCTTGTGGAGTAATAATGAATACATGCATGACACTGAAAGTGAAGACATGAACTCATATCACAAAGTATGAATTGCTGCCATCTAGCCTATTGGTGATACCTATAAAAATAAGAATTTTTACGTTGGGCAATAGATGCACGTTTTATACAAATGAATGATGATATTTGAAGAACCAAGAATGGACAAACTGTATATCCAGAAGAATAAATGTGATCCAGGGAAATTTTTATTTTGTTGGTGGCATGGATAAATGAATGGAAATAAAACAGATACCACAGAAGTAATGCATAATGAATGAGAATGGTTCTTGGTGAATATTTGCTTAATTTAGTTTCAAATATATGGTTTAGGAATAAATCTATCTATAGGTACCATAGGAAAAGAGTTAATCTAAATATAATGTCTTAATTGATGTTTATATTGAAACAGTGAAAGAATTAATGAAGAATACTAGGGTGATAAAAACTTCTGGATATCACACAAATGATTTTTGATAGCATCAAGAGTGGGTCTTGGGGGGAAATGCATTTTAAAAAAAGAAGGGAAAAAAACAAGAGTCCTACTAGAGTGAGTGCATAAAAATCGTTCAAATCAAAGAATGCAAAATGGACTTAAGAAAAGATTATGTGGAAATCACAGTGGAGTGAAAAAATATTATGTTATAAAGTAACATAAAAGCATGTGAAATTGTCCCATGGGAAATATAAAAAATGATGCTTGGTAGAATAAGAAAAGAGGCTGTGGAAAAAAGAATAATTGTAGAGATAAAAAGAAGGAAATACATTATTTTATAATGTATATAAAGTGAAAAGGAGAAATATGCAAAACAGTTTTCAATAATGTTTTGGAATTGTGTGAACTGCACAAGAACACACTCTCATATGTATGTATATGTTTCAAATCCAATATCATGTATCTTATTATTTTCTATATCTAAATATGTATCAGAAGTAAATATCTAAATTTTGCCTTAGATATTCAGAGAATAATTTACAGTTTACTATATATAATAGACCAAAAAGTGAATTTCAACGTAAGTTCCTTATAAGGAGAGAGAGAGAGAGAGAGAGAGAGAGAGAGAGAGAGAGAGAGAGAGAGAATGTGTACATGGGGGAAAGAGAGATACCACCAAATTAAAAAAAAGAGTCAAGAAGAGTTTGTTGAAAAATACCGGATGAATAAACGGAATCATACTGCAGGTGTCTTAGCAATAGCAAATAGAGTCATACATATGAAGATTTATGTAGGTCATGCTTGGGTATGTGAAGCTAGACAGAGGTTAAAGCACAGACTTAGAAGATTCATAAATGTAAAGAATGTTTCGTCTTTTTGAACTGCCAACTTCTGGTATGAGGAAAACAAACCCTGTAGAAACTTCAAAGGACTGAGAAAGCAAGCAGAATTATCTTTGATGTGGTAGATCTAGGTTACTATTCTGGCTTCTCTGTAAAGATAGGTGAACGGGAGGCATTGAAAGGCTCAGTCTACACAAATCCTGGGTAATATTCTGACTTTCGTCATAGGCTGGCAATCTGCTCTCCAGAATATATAATCAAACCAAAGAAACATTTTTTTGCTGCAGAACTTTTGACCACATATAAACCACAGGATAAATGTGTTGCTGATGGAAGATAAGCTATACAGATAGCACAATGCCTTTTTAATCTGTAGAAGATTTATATTTTAAAAAGAGCAATGGGATCTTATACTGAAACTGATATCAGTTACTTCAGTATCCTACTTTCTAAAATATAAAAAACCTTAATTCCTCCTTACCTTATGTTCTGTCCTGTGAGTCTAATGAATATGCAGACACAGGCTTGGCTGTCTGCCATGACTAATTACAGAGATAAAACCACCCCTTGGCTAGGAGCCTAGAACGCTATCTTCAAGAAACCAAGATTAGACTTATGGAATGCTTTCTCAACGGCTAGTAAAATGGACTGTTGTTTCCTGCAAAGATTCCCCTCCCGTCGCTCCACCTATAAACTCTTTGGGAAGGGCCACAATAATAGCCAGCTGTCCCTATTTTCTTCTATGACATCTTCTCCACAGCTGCTCCCTTCTCCTCTCAGCTCTATGCACACGCACAACAGGGACAACCTCCCTCTGTTCCTCCCCACTGCTCCCTGACTCAGGTGCCACCTGATGGCCAACAGGCCTCTCTAGTCCCTGCTCTGACTCCAAACACCCTCCAGAGTCTTCCTCATCCTCCAGAGCAGTCCCATAATGGTCATCACTGTCAGAGTTCATCAACAGCTGAGCTGGCTGCTGCTAAGCCACAACACTATTCCTCAGCGCAGGGCCCTTCCCCCGGGTCTGATGCTCAGGGTGTGGCTTAGCTGGGAATTGTTCATGGAAGGCCTGCACCAAAGCAGGTGCGTGAACGGAGGTCACATCCTCCCAAGTAATATCCTCTGGCTCTCAGCCTTTCCATTCCACCAGGTATTGGAAACTTCCTTTCAGCCTTTGGGAATCCCGGATCCTGGCAACTTCATATTTGGCCGGCGCCTCATCGGCATGGGGTTCTGGTTGGGGATGATCGGGTTGGCGAAGAGGACAAGCCGGCCATTCAGGAATAAGAAGAGATCGATGAAAGACCGGATGGACCCGTATCGAACGTGGTAAAGTCAGGCGATAAGCGACCGGATTGATGATTGCTTCAACAGGAAACGGGCCAAGGTAATGGTGGTCTAACTTCTTCACCGGCCGGTTTGACAAAAGGTGTCTAGTGGACAGCCACACTCGATCGCCCACAGTCAACACCGGCATTGCATACTGAGACCTGTCCGCGACTCTCTTATAGTTCTCCTTGGCTTTATCCAGATATTGCCACACCACTTGATGGACCACCTGTAGTTCTGACAGGAAGTCCTTAGCTGAGGGACTGGTGAGTCAATGGATGTGAGGGGAAAGAACCGAGGATGATACCCCACATTGGCCAAGAAGGGCGTCGTCTGCATGGATGTGTTCTGTGAGTTATTGAACACAAATCCCGCTATTGCCAGGTGGTCCACCCAATCATTTTGCTGCTGGTTCACAAAACAGCGCAGGTACTGCTCCAAGATCCCGATCACTTTCTCTGGACCTCCGTCGGTTTCGGGATGGTGTGCTGAGGACAAGCAAGGCCATCATCAGCCCTTTCCAAAACTGGGCTGTGAATTGCGTCCCTCTGTCAGGTAGGCCGTGCAGCCTGAAAACATATTGGATAAACATGCAGGCGGTGGCCCTGGCTGTTGGTAATCTCCGATAAAATGCACCATCTTCGTCAGCACGTCTATCACCATGAACACTATGGTAAATCCAAGAGACAGAGGCAAGTCTGTCAGAAATGGACTGTTGTTTCCTGCAAAGATTCCCCTCCCATCGCTCCACCTATAAACTCTTTGGGAAGGGCCACAGTAATAGCCAGCTGTCCCTATTTTCTTGTATGACATCTTCTCCACAGCTGCTCCCTTCTCCTCTCAGCTCTACGCAAATGCACATCAGGGACAACCTCCCTCTGTTCCTCCTCACTGCTCCCTGACTCAGATGCCACCTGGTGGCCAACAGGCCTCTCTAGTCCCTGCTCTGACTCCAAACACCCTCCAGAGTCTTCCTCATCCTCCAGAGCAGTCCCATAATGGTTATCACTGTCAGAGTCCACCAACAGCTCAGCCAGCCACTGCTGGGCCACAATATCTTACCCCTAATAGAGTGTCCAAGTCAATTAAAATAAAATAATGCACTACTTCTAGTTTACCATTTAAATAAAATTCCATAATCCAATGAATCAGAAGCTTATAGTTGATCTCTTATGTTTTATTTGGGAGGGGGGGAGATCTTCACTGATACTGAATTGTCGGTATACAAATACAAATCTCCAGACAATGATTGCAAGTACTTAAGAGGTCAGAGAGAGACCTCAGCTCTAACTCATAGAACTGCTTGTTCTACCTGGCAAAGTGCTAAATGGGAGAATCATATATTAGATGCTGCAGAGGAACCTGAGAGCCATATTATAATTGAGTATCAAATCTCTCAGTACAAGATTTATACTAAGCCCATGTTTTTTTTTCTTAGTTTGGTCATATGAGGGAACACTTTAAAGCTATAAGAATGACTTTCTGTATATTTATAACTGTTTGGGTGATGTTGTAGTAATGGATTAATAAATCACCACTTTCACCTCTGGGAACTGCTAGTAGTGATCCATTGATCAAGTCGATTAGGAAGATACACTTTCTTCCACCACTTGTGAAATTTCCATTGACATGTTCTGCAAAGAAAGCATGCTTCTCTGTTTCCAGTCCACTTTTAATAAACATATTTATTATTTAATTTATATCCCACTTTTTGTTTGTGTAAATGGTTCCTTATAATTAAAAGATAATTTAAAGTACAACATAATGAAACGAACACGATAATTGAATGCAGTGAAATTCAAAATCCAAAATTATCAATAATAGCATTGAAAAAGAGAGGGAAAGACATGATTTGGCAGCAGAAGTTGCATGTTTTAGATCAGTGTTTCTCAGTCTCAACAACTTTAAAATCAACTTCCAGAATTTTTCAAGTAGCATAGAGTTCTCCGAGTCAAAGTCCTCACATCTTAAAGTTGCTGAGCCTGAGAAATATTGCTTTAGTAATGCAAGTTTACAGATCTGTCCAGACACATCTGAGAAAACTATGCCCCAAAGCACTGGAAAGATACTCATCATCAGAATAAGCAATCATCTTTAACTCTCTAAGATGCTTTCTATCATTTCCCCAGACTAGTTTTGTTTCTCTTGTATAGACTCATTCCATCTATTGCTCAGAAACATGTTGTTTAATGTTTTCCTTGAGAGAATAGCTTGACCAATTTAATTGTTTTTACTGAAGTGCAATGATGTACTGTAACTTAATACAACTACTTGGATCTGGTAGATTTTGCAAACAAACAGCCCTTCCAACAGGCAGATTGAGTGTAGAACCTTAACAAAACAAATGCGCCTCTGAAGCTTCCAATGCTTCACTTTTTCAAATTTTGCCTTTAAAAATTAGCAACTATAACTACATAAAATGCAACTAACTAATTAAAGAAACTATATAAGAAGAGGACAAGTAAATTATACAATATAAAAACAGACTAGAGAAAAGAAGCCCCACAGACAGTCTGTACTAAATTCTTTAAATATCTAATTAAGCTCAGATATCAGATCTTATGGTAGCACTCTGTTGTCATGTATTCTTACATGTCAGCAGCCATAATCATGTTATTTTTTTTAATATAGAGAATGAAAGAAGATTTTTCTCCATGTATCCAACCCTCAGGTAATATTCATGGAAAGTATGCAGATGAAAGTACTGATTTACAAGCCCTTTAATTATATTTTTTCTACTTCTACCTTTTGAATAACCTCTCATCTAGACTGGCTCAACTTATCATGCTTCCAATGAATCTTCTTGTTTTTTTAGTGAAGTATATGAAAATAAGTTATCTTTGTTTATTGCTTACAGCAGTAGCACACAATGAAGCTCCAAGCCTTCATGGTCTATCATGTCTATAATACAGCCCAAAATTTGGCAACATGAACGTTGCTGAGCTCTAAAAATAAGAATTGTAAACCTTATTTTCAGTTTTTAAATTATTTCTGACTATTCCATGAAAGGGAAATCCCTTAGATTTGTCTGATGACTGATAATTCTTACAATTATGCAGAGCTATGTTCAAAATCAATTAATATTGTATTGCTTTTCTTTTTTTGATGTTACACATTGCAGCCCATATACAATATCTGAATTTAAGGTCCTTGTTTAGATTATCCAGTCTTTATTGCCTTCCTGTCTCTTTATTTAATATTACCTACTCCTTTTCTTATTTTCCTGCTTCATGCCCAACCTAATTCTTCTCCAACCTATTACCACTGCTATTTTCATTAGCCTTTTGTATGTACATGTTTTTTTAATCAACTGTTATATTTACTGTAAACCAGATTTACAGGTGGGAAAACTTTGACCCTGTCATACTCGACCCTTGAAATGGATGTTAGGGGTGAAAACATAATGGATGGGGCAAGAACAAAAATAATTAATCATTTAATATAACATTTAACTGCAGTTAATATGGATATTTGTCTAATGTGCATTTAATCATTTTCTTCTTTTGTTAATAAATGCTTTTGGATCTTGATAATTTCCATTGTTTCATTGATACCTGAGAATTGCGGTGTGCTTTCTTCAGATTTAACATTCTGGGCCCCTGCTTTGAAATACTAGTCTGTTTTCTTCTTTCTACTTCCTCCTTGTAGAAAAACTCAGGTTTTTTTCTTCTAACGTTGAACACTATAACTTTTGTTTAAGAATCAGAAAATGTACCGATGTTGCATTGCTTATGTGAACTACCTGCTGAATTTGGAATTCCGGTTGTTAGATTTTTTTTAAATTTAAAAAAATGAAATTGCTGGGAATATATTTTCCTGGGAGGATAAAAGAAATTCCAGACTCAGATTCTTTGCCATTCAAGGAAATAACCACTTATATCTCATAATTGTTTTTAAATGTAATAAATAAATAAACCAACCTAAAAAAGTTTCCCTTCAGCAGTTAACTTCATTGTTGACCAAGTTGCTTGATCAGTATTCTTGTGATTATATTGATTTGTAATAACATACATTATGAAATTTTCCTGCTACAGATACTAGAATGAAACAAGATAAAGATTCCAGTTTCTACATCTTCTCTATACCAAGGAGAATGTGCAATGCAGTAAATTTATTTGTTTGTTTAATTGTATGTTTTACAGTGATTGAATTGATTTGGTGGGATCAGGACAGGTCAGTTGGGATGTTCTTTAATCTCAGCTGTAGTCTAGCAGAAAGGCTTTGCTCCTGAGTCACAATTATAAATACAAAATGAGTTCTTAATTTTGTACATGCCAGGTTTGCATACAGCATTAGGCATTTTCCAGTACATTTCCATTAGTAATGTCTTTGCTGATTAGTTTTTTTTTCTAAATTAGCATGTTTATCCATTAGCATATCAATATTGCTGCCAACTATCCTCTTAATTTTTAGTTTTCTTCCTGCAACAAAAAAATTGCCAATAAAAGCAAGCGTTTCTTGAAGCCTTAATTAACTCAGCACAATTCTCTCTTCTCTCTCCCTCTTTCTCTCTCTCCTTCTGTTTTTCCCTAATTTTTAATAATAGTGTGTAATATTTACTCAGATTATTGATTTGTTCTGCTTAAAAACATCATTCAGTGGGATAATGAAAACCTGCATGTTTGACAATTTCACATGCGTATAGTCCACTTGCAATAGAGAGATGGATACATCAAACATGATGAAGCCTTTACTAGAAAATATGGAAGTTGGAACTAATTAACATATTTTGTTTGCCGATCATTTGCACACAATTTGCACAATATACATTTTTCATGATGTCATATACGCAGTTATAAAACTGAAATCACAAAATGGCATAATATAAGATGATTGTAAGTGATTAACTGTTATTTTTGTTATGGGAAGTTGTTTTCCTAGGGCTGCCATATTTGAGATCCAGATATCTGAATGACCTTTAGTTAGTAACAAAAATATAGAGTTTTCTATAATTTTTTATAGATTATTATATATTATTATGTGGGTTTTTGCAGTCTATAATGCAGTGACGTGCGGTGAGGTTTATGGCTGGTGAGGCTGGTGACGTCATCAGGAAGGCGGGGAATGGGACCATGTGTGCAGGAGGCTGAGGCAGCCTCAGCCTCCTGCACACGTAGTCCCATTCCCCGCCTTCCTGAGTCAACATGAAGGGGACCGCGGAGCGTGAGCCCGCGGAGCGTGAGCCCGCGGAGCATGCTCCGCGGTCCCCTTCAGGAAGGCAGGGAATTGGAGAAATTATACCAGAAAGGGGTGTGGTTTCGGTGGCTTCTGCCAGAAGGTATGTTAATATTCTGGGAGGACACTAGAATTAGAATTAACACAACTATGGAGGCTGAGGCCTTCATGGAAAAAAACAAAGTCCTCCTGGATAAAGCTATGACACTACATGGGATATACAGGACACGGGAGGTGCTGGAGCCTTGCTGGTGGGGGGAGAAGAGGCAACATCGAGAAAACTTAGATCACAAAAATGAACTAGAAAATCTGTCTGATATAAAATGATTGAAATCATTTGAAGATAAAAGATTAAAATATGCTGACAAAATATTAAGTAGTAACAATTTAATGTATTAATAAATGAAAGTTATGAGAATGGGGGGGAGAGCCATTTCCTGCATAATGTAACTGTCAAAATTTGTACTTTATCCACCATCCCTTTCCCTGATTATTTTTTGTAAAAACCAATAAAAATTTTGTTTGGAAAAAAAAAAGGAAGGCAGGGAATTGGGCCACGTGTGCCTTTTCCCTTTCCCTTTTTTTTTTCTTTTCATGATGAGAGCGGTGAGGCTCTGCCTCCCCTGCCTCCCCTGACCGCACGTCCCTGCTATAATGGTACCTGTACTTTAAAGTTATTTGTATGAATGGTTCATTTAATTCAGTATGAATCTCCCAAAATATAGCAACTTATGCCAAATTTGGGTTTAGGACATATTGGTGCTGAATCACTAAAACTGGGTGGGCCCAGCATCAAAGGGGGAGAGTTCAAGAATTTCAAGAATTGAAATGAATTTTTAAATAAGCTATAAAGCTTAAAACACCTATTTTGTCTTTTTAACTTCTCCATGCTGAAAGGTCCAAATGTTTTCTTCCACTTACCCTGGGAGAAGCTGTAGAGGCTACCAAAGAGGTATTGGTGGACCACACATAGCCACTAGATCATACTTACTGAATCCCTGATTTAGATTACTATCAGATTTCCTTATTTACCCTGCTTTTAAGATTGTTTCTTCTTAGGAAATGAAGCTTTTACGAAGCCTGTCTGATGCCTTAATTTTTTAAATAATCTTTTAATTTCACATTAAAGTGTGTGGTAACTTTCCAGTAGCCTGGTAGAAATACCAAAAAGCATGTGGCACAGCTCATCAGTTTAAACCCAAGAATTAGAAGCTGATTCCCAATTTTAAATCCTGCAGTAGTCATCTCATAAATAAGGAGAATAACAGAGCAAGAGTACTAATTCAGATGTAATGTTAAAGGGTTTTTCTCCCTGCTAAAAATACTGAAAAATACTAGGATCCCTTTAGGCAGCATTGCCCAACATGAATAGCTATGAAACATTTACAGATATAATGCTGGACAATTTGTTTTGGCACAGGGGAAATATATTAGCCACAACATACAGCTAGCATTGTATTTTTCCCCGGGATATAGTCTGGATCCAAACAGTGCACTTTACTGCCTATACTGCCTTCACACAACTATTGGCTAGTAGCTGCCAAAAGTGACAAGTTTGTAAGTACACACCCACCTAAGATGACTAAATAATAATAATAATAATAATAATAATAATAATAATAATAATAATAATAATAATAATAATAATAATAATAATAATAAATTTGAATTTATTAGTCGCTCCCTTTCCAGACAGGACTCGGGGCGGCGTACAATGGAGCATATAGAACATAAAACATGTGTACAAACACATAAACATACATATATACAAAGACACACATACACGGAGGAGGTAACAAATTACAACATTTAGACAGTTAAAAATCACCATTAAAATACCCCAATTGTAAGAAACCCAATGTACAATTAAAATTTAAAATTTAAAAAGACAGTCAGGAGGAGTAAGAGAAATTACGGTTGAGCCAGGCCAGATAATTGAAAGAGGTGGGTCTTCAGCTGTACACGGAAGGAGCGGAGATCGGAAGTAATCCTGATGTCACGTGGGAGGTCATTCCACAGGGCTGGGCCCATCACAGAGAAGGCTCTGCTCCTGGGTGTCGCCCCCCGACACTGTTTGGCGGACGGCACCCGGAGAAGTCCCTCTCTGTGTGAGCGAATTGGTCGTAGGGATGTGTGGGGCAGGATGCGATCCTGCATGTAACTAGGTCCTGTGCCATGAAGCGCTTTAAAGATCATAATCAAAACCTTGAAACGCACTCGGTAGACCACAGGAAGCCAGTGCAGCTCGCGCAGGAGAGGTGTTACAGGGGAGTATCTAGTCCTCCCCATAATCACCCGCGCGGCCGCGTTCTGGACCAACTGTAGTCTCCGAGTGCATCTCAAGGGAAGCCCCATGTAGAGAGCATTGCAGTAGTCCAGGCGAGACGTCACTAGCGCATGGGTGACTGTGCTTAGGGCATCCCGGTCCAATAAGGGGCGCAATTGGCGCATCAGGCGAACCTGATGGAATGCCCCCCTTGCCACGGCTGTTACATGGTCATCCATGGACAGCTGGGCATCTAGGAGGACGCCCAAATTGCGCACCTGTTCCATGGGGGCTAGTTGCACGCCCCCGATGGCCAGAGATGGAAGCAACTGGTTGAACCGGGAGGCCGGAAGCCACAGCCACTCCGTCTTGGAAGGGTTGAGTTTTAGTCGGTTGCCATCCATCCAGACCCGTACGGCCTCCAAACACCGGGACATCATTTCGACGGCCTCATTGGGGTGGTTCGGGGTGGAAATGTATAGCTGAGTATCATCAGCATACAGATGATATCCCACCCCAAAACCACGGATGATCTCGCCCAGCGGTTTCATGTATGTGTTGAACAGGAGAGGCGAGAGCACCGATCCCTGTGGCACTCCACATGTGAGTGGCCTCCGGGTCGATCTCTGCTCCCCTGCCAACACATGTTGCGTCCGGTCAGAGAGGTAGGAGCCAAACCACTGTAAAACGGTGCCCCTGACTCCCAGCCCCTCCAGCCGGTGCAACAGGATACCATGGTCGATGGTATCGAACGCCGCTGAGAGATCTAATAGGACCAGGATAGAGGAACAACCCCTATCTCTGGCCCTCCAGAGATCATCAACCAATGCGACCAAGGCCGTCTCCGTGCTGTGCCCGGGTCGGAAGCCGGACTGGCGCGGGTCTAGATAATCATTTTCCTCCAGGTGACGTGGGAACTGTTGTGCCACCACACTCTCTACAACCTTCGCTAAAAAAGGAAGGTTGGAGACTGGACGATAATTGACTAGGTCCGTTGGGTCCAGGGAAGGCTTCTTGAGCAGGGGCCTCACCACCGCCTCTTTCAAGGCGGCCGGTAGAAACCCCTCACCCAACGAAGCGTTCACTAGGCCCAGGAGCCAGTCGCGCGTAACCTCCCAGGATGCCAGTACAAGCCAGGAGGGACACGGGTCCAATAAACATGTGGTGGGTCGCAGACGTCCACGCAACCTGTCCAAATCCTTGATGGCAACCGAGTCAAACTCCTCCCAAAGCGGTCCCTCAAGACTCGCCATGGGCGTCTCTACTGGGCCACTGAAAGGGGCCCATCCCATCCGGATTTGAGCGACTTTGTCCTGTAGATATTTCCCAAACTCCTCTGCTCTGCCCTGTAAAGGGGCTTCCCGCGGTCTCTCAAACAAGAGGGAGCGAGTCACCTGAAACAGGGCGGCAGGGCGGTTATCTGCGGACGCAATAAGAGCGGCGCAATGTTGACGTTTGGCCGCTCTTAATGCCACAAGGTACGTCCTCAAATAGGCTCGTGCCTGTGCTCGGTCAAATTCGGAACGGGAGGATCTCCAACAACTCTCTAGGCGTCTCTTGTGGCGTTTCATCACCCTTAGCTCCTCGGTAAACCAAGGGGCCAGGGTGGTTCGTCGCCACAGGAGAGGCCGCAAAGGCGCCACCCGGTCTAGGGCCCCGGTAGTTGCACTATTCCATGCGTCTACCAGGTCCTCCACTCGGGGGCGGGTCAGGTCCACAGGAGGTGGCCCAAGCTCCGTCTGGAACCTATCTGGTTCCATCAGGCGCTTGGGGCGGAACCATCTAATACCTTCTGGTTCCGCCTCCTCACGGCGGGGGGTAGCACCAGGGAAGTCAAGCCGGAGAAGTGAGTGATCCGACCATGACAGGGGAATAATGGCTGGATCCCCTATTCCCAGATCACTCGTCCACTGGCCAGAGACAAAGACAAGGTCCAGCATGTGGCCTCCCTCGTGAGTAGGGCCCTGAATTAACTGGGTCAGGTCCATGGCTGTCATGGAAGCCATGAACTCCCGAACCCCCTCAGACGCTTCTCCCATCGACGGCAGATTAAAATCCCCCATCACTAAAAGTTTGGGGGTCTCAACCGCCACCGATGAGATCAGCTCAAGGAGTTCAGGCAGGGCCGCTGATGTATAGCGAGGAGCCAGGTATACTATCAGCAGGCCCAACTGCCTCCCTGGGCCCCATCTCACGACAAGGGACTCACACCCGGATGTCTGTGGCACGGTGAACTCTCTCGGCTCTAAGTCTTCCCGGATAATCACTGCTACCCCGCCGCCCCTTCCCTGGGCCCGAGGCTGGTGAAATGCTCGATAACCTGGCGGGCACATTTCCACGAGGGGTAAACCTCCCTCGTGGCCCAACCAGGTCTCGGTTATTCCTGCGAGGTCCGGCTCCCCCTCCAAAATTAGATCGTGAATGAGGGGGGCCTTATTAACAACGGACCTCGCGTTGCATAACAGCAGTCTCAGGCCTTGGGTCTGTAGATCCTGACCACCTAGTATGCAGGGGTTGGTACAAACGACCGGGAATGACCAAAAACCCAGGTCTCCCAACCGACTACGCGCTCTTAATCTGTCCTCGCACCTGCCCCTCCCCACGACCGTTGGTATCAAAGAGCCCTGCACAGGAATGCTATCTTCCCTCTCCTCCCCCACTCCGCTCCCTCCTCCTTCGACCACACCAAAGTGCCTGGCTCTCCCATCCCTCCTGTCTTGTTCCCCCCCCCATCCCTGTAACCCCTTACAATTTTAAAAAAACAATTAATTAAAAAACCCCTCAACGAGCGCTTCCTCCACCTCTCTGGGTTAATGAACCCGTCCTCAAGGTGGGCCCTCGAAAGGGCTGGAGGCCATAACTGCGAGAGGGGGGACTCTCGTAGCTGTAGCAGGTCTAGCCTCGTGTATAACATAATTGGACAGGGCCAAGTTCATCAAGTGGGTGCTGTAGATGTTAGTATGCATCAGCAGCCGCAATTCCCACTAAGGGGATGGTCCTGGCAAGAGGATAGTCCAGGCAAGGGGATAGGCTGATGAAAATAGTCCGCATCAGAATGGAAATGATGGTTGATGGAAATAAGATAAAATAGCCAGTTGATGGATAAAAGATTGCAGCTAAGAAATAGTTCGTAGTAGATGGTAGGTCATAATAGGCGGTAGGGCGAATAGCCCATAGTAAGTAGGTGGTAAATGAGGGGGGGGGGTAGTGGTGAGCACAGCAAAGCACTGGGTCTGACCTTCTGCATGGGCCTCTGATGTTCCAAGCCTCCGTTCCATGGCCTGCCATGGTTGTGAATGGTCCTCCGTCCATTTGGCAATCCACATTCGTTGTTATTGGGCCCGGGAGGGCTGCATCGGCCTCCCTGCGGCCTCCCTGCAGCCCTTCCACCGTTCTTTCCGTTCTCTACTTCCTCCGGCGCCTCAGGCCTCACTCTCCTTCCCTTCTTCCCTTCGGCGCCTCGGATCTCACGGGCCTCCCTCGGGCCTTGCACTCCTTCCCAGGGCCCTCTCGCCGGTCTCAAAGCACAATCGCCGGCTAGCTTGGAGCTCAGCGATCCATAGATTATAATTTGGGCCGCTCGGCTCTCCTGGGTTGCCACCATCTTTTTAAGTATCCCAAGCCAAAATCCGCCCAGTCACACAGTCACACAGATCCCCGCCGCCGTCGTCCTCCACCTTCTCCACCTCCTCCAGCCTTCTCCGCCCTCTCCACTCAAGTCTTTACCGCTGCGCTGCTCCGCTGGCGCTGGCGCTCCATTTCTCTGCCGCTCCGACTCAAAAAACGCCAGTCGCCATGCTGGCTTAAAACGCCAGCCACCTTGCCGCGCTAACTGGCGCGCTATCTTCCTCCTGTCCGGCTGCCCGGCCGACCCAACGGGCCAGCTTGGAGCCGGGCAGGGTGCCAGGATCTTCGGCGCCAGAAATCCCCGACCCTCAAGGTGGAAATGAGGGTCGGCAGCATCCCGCCCGTCAAAGAGCCCTCCGCATTTAGCGGAGCTCAGAAGCAGTCCTCCATTCCCTCCGGAAGCTCCTCCTCCTCTATGTTCACCAAGCATTAGTACATGGAAAGTTAGCAGCTCCGAACATCAAATGGGATGTGAAACTTCCACTTCGTTAATCTCTTGATGGATACCAAATAAAAGGTCATAAGTTATTAAATCTGTATACTACCTCAATGGAACTGACTCAAAGACCTCAAAATGTCTAGAGATGTGTTTCAACTCACTATACAGCTGGATATCCAGCAGCTTCAAATCTTGCTCTAGTGTAGGGAAGGACATCTACTTCAATTGCTTTCGCCCTAGGTTAGATGTTCTATGGCAGTGATGGCTAATCTTTCTGTTGTTATGTGCTGAAAATGCGTGCACACCCACACCCATAATGCAGTGCGTGCACACACACACACACACACTGTGCACCCTGCCCCTGCGGGCACCCTGTCCCGATGCATGCGCATGTGCATGACTCCCCATGCATGTGCCCCACTCCTCACCCATTTTTGGCTTCCAGATTGGTGCAGGAGGCCTTCCAGGCCCAAAATGTGCCCCCCCCCACCGGCACATGTGCTCTGCCCCTGCACAGATCCAAAGAACAGCTGGCCAGCAGGAAGCATGCACTCAGGTGTAGTGAAGCTGGGCTGGGGCAATGCTGGCATGCCTGCAGAGAGGGCTCTGCATGCCACCTATGGCACACATGCCATAGGCTCGCGGTTCTGTGGTATGCCCCATTGATTCAAATGCACCCAGACATGATCATGATTACACGACAGTCTTTATCCAATTTCTTTGCATCTATAGCACATATTATGTTCTCCATTCTACAGAATATAATCCACAGAAAGCATCTTGGAGATTCAGCAACTCAAATGTAGCAGAAGACATTACTTTTCCCTAGGACATCTTCTGATATAAGACGGGGAAGGAAGGTGTCAAAAAAACAGGACCAACTTCACCATCATGTGCAGTGTTTTGTCCCATAACATATGATATCTGTACAGCCATATGACTTAAGCACATTTTGCTAACTCATTTATTCTGTTTTAATTAATTGTGAGACAGGAACTATTGAAGTTGAAAAACATAATGCTCTTTTACTTGTGGCATGCTAGCTGTCACCCTGTGCATGGCTTTCATTCCTGCAGAATGTTTTTGGTTGAATAGGTTTTAAAAAGTGTTTGAATATGCATTGAGATTCAAGGGTCTCTCCAGTTTTTGCCTTTAAGTGCTATTTTCACTAGTTCAATGAGCTTGGTAGGGTTAATAATCTTGTTTGATTAGGGTAGAATAACTTAAATAGTGCTGAACAGAAGCATATAGGGGACAGGCTGAAATCTGCAGCAGAGTTAGTTCTGCCCTGTGTATACTGTTATTCAGGACAGATACTCTTGTCTGACATAATTAAATCTTGATGGTAATTATTTCTGCTGATTCCTGGCAGACTGCTGTTAAAGATATGCTTATCCACTTTCAACCACACTATCTTATTAGAGTAAATGCATGTTGGTAATTATAAAGCAGCAGATTTTAAATTTGGGGGTTTCTAAAAGTTCTTTTGAACAAAACAAAAAGAGAGAGGTAAAAATAACTTTTTAAAATGATCCTCTGTGATTCTAAAGCCTGAGGCAGCATAATGCAGAAAGTGCATTATGCAGAAAGTGGGATGGAAGAAGGAAAATATTGCATAAATATATAAATAAGCGCATTCCATGGGAATGTGATGAATGTCAAGTACCACTTGACCCTTTTCTATGCTGTTTTACAGAAATGATGTGGTTTTTGTAAAAAAAGAAAAAAGAAAAGGGTAATTCTTATATTTTAAAATCGTTAGATTTTAAAAGACACATTACTCGGGTCTATTTGTGGATAACTTGTCATTTGAAACAACTATGGCACTTGGTTGAGATGATGGTTTTAGAGACTACACCAGGAGTGTCAAACTCGATTTCATTGAGGGCGACGTCAGGGTTGTATTTGACCTGGGGGGGGGGGCAGAGTGGGTGTGGCCATCACTTGTGTCAGGGTGCCTGTGGTGGCCCGAGTGCTCTGCCAATGAAAAGAGGTTCCCAAATTCCATTTTCGTCTGCAGTGGCTTCCTGCAACCCTCTGCCAGCGAAAATGGAGCCCTCCTGAGCTCCATTTTTGTTGGCGGAGGCCCCGTGGGCTAGTCCTTTGCTGTTTCCAGGATGGCACCATGGGCCAGATCTAACCACCCCATGAGCCAGATCTGTCCTGCAGGCTTGAGTTTGACACCCTTGGATCACACAATTTGCAACTCACTTGTACAACTGAAAATAAGCACAAGCAATATAAGGACAAGAAGTCAGTTATGGATCATTAAGCTGTTGGTGATCCTGCAAAAGAAAGATCCATGCATGCAATGGCTTGAAATATTCTTCACTTTTATTGAATCTTGTATATGAATACTTATATAATTGACATCATAATACTTTGTTTAATTAATAAAAAATATATAAGTAAAATAATTCTTCACAATTTTCAGAAGGAATACTACGTCTCCAGAATGAAAAAGTATAGCATGGATTGGATTGGACAGTTGGATTGGACAATTCCAGGAGCGTCCAACATTAAGTGTCAGAAATTCACATAGGGAAACTGCAAAGTATAAAACAATGAAATGTATTCTTTTGCCACAAGATCAGAAATGGATGCATTAAACAGAGCATATATTTGAGAAAATTGCCTAATAAATAACAGAATAGCAGAGTTGGATGGGACTTTGGAGTTCTTCTAGTTCAACCCCCTTCTCAGGCATGAAACCTCAGAGTGATTGTTCCTTAAACACTTCCAGTGTTTAAGAGGAGCACCCACAACTTCTAGCCATTCCACTGAAGTGGAAGATCACTGTGAATAAATGTTGGACTTTGCCTTATAAGCTCAAGATAGCAGATCCTTTTTTTCTGGAGAGTTTAAACAAGAAGTTATATAATGTTCAGAGCTATATAGACATGTGCAAAGAGACATTGTGCCTTTTTAAAACTCACTCATTTTATTTTAGTAAAAGAGGAACTAGATGAAATAGCAAAATTTGGAACACAGGTGGTGTTTTTTTTAAAGTTTTTTTTATTTTTTGTTCTCTATATATACATTCACATAATTATTCTTTTTTTACATTCATAATTCTAATACATTTGTCATTCCATTTATAGAATTGTAATATTCCATTCGGGTTGTTTTGTTTACCATCCCTTGCCTATTTTGACATCACCTTCTTCTCCTTTCCTTTTCTCCCTCTCTCCCTTCTCTACTTCCTTCCTTCCTCTTTTCCCTTCCTTCTTCCATTACCTCTCCCCTCCTCCTCTTCCTTTTCCCTCCTCTTCTTCTCCTCTCCTCTCCTCTCCTCTCTTCCTTTCTCTCCCTTCTCTGCTTTTTTCTTTCCTCCTCTCATTTCCCTTCCTTCTTCCCTTACCTCTCCCCTACTTTACCTCTTCCCCTTCTTCCCCTATCTCCTTCTATGCTTTCCCCTTCCATCTTCATCTCCTCATCTTCTCTCTTCCTTCCCTCCTTTTCCTCTCTTCCTCTCTTCCTTTAATTTTCTATTGCTGCAGGTGTCTCTTCAAGCTCTTAATTTCTATTTTGGGGTAATATTTCCACAAACCTAAAAATCTTTCTATATCATTTGGCTGGATTGGATTGGATCAGTGAAACTGGGCTGGGCTGTATTTTTACATAGCTTTATCCAGCTGTGTGTGTGTGTGTATGTGTGAGAGAAATGGATGGGAACCTGGGGAGGAAGTCATTCCCCCTCCTCTGACAGCTGGACAAAGCTATGTATGGGAGAAATGGATGGGGGCCTGGGGAGGAAGTCATTCCCCCTCCCTTGAAAGCTGGATAAAGCTATGCTAAAATACAGCCCAGCTACACTTATTACAGGTTTGAAAAGGCAGCATGGCTCCACCTGCAATCAAAATATACTTGGGGAGGGAGAACATGAGTGAGCACTGAGGAGACCACAGGAGGAGACAGGAAGCCAGGCAAAGAGCCATGCTGTAGCACACACACTTTACCCTAGGCCCGTTCTTTCAGAAGGCTGGGATCGGCTATGTAAAAATCTAGCCCAGCTTCACTGATTAAAAGTTTGAAAAGGCAACGTGGCTCCACTTGCAATCAAACTACACTTGGGGAGGGGAAGCACGAATGAGCCAGGGTCCTTCCCTCCAGCCTTTGCCCAAAGCCGCGCATCACACCAGGAGGATGAAGTTTGAATTTCTCCCACCCTCCAACCCTGTGTATCTTTTTCAGCTGCTTCAGAGGGGGCTTCAATGCTGCTCTTGCCTCGGGTCCTCTAAAGAAGCCCCATCCTCACTTCCTTCTTTTTGAGAAACACCTTGCAAATGGGGGCAGGGCAGGGGAGCATACTAGTATGGAGGCATGGGCACACCACCGTGGAACAGGTACACAAAATACGGCAAAGTTCTGGCGCCGGTATGTCCGTAGTGAAGTGTACCAGCTGGAATCTACCTCTGGTCTGAAAGTTCAGAAGTCTAAATCTCTAATCCCAGCAGGGACGTGCGGTCAGGGGAGGCAGGGGAGGCAGAGCCTCACTGCTCTCATCATGAAAATTTTAAAAAAGGGAAAAGGCACTGAGGAGCCTTCTGCACACGTGGTCCGGGAATGGGACCATGTGTGCAGGAGGCTCCTCTAGCCTCAGCCTCCCTCCTGCACACGTGGTCCCATTCCCCGCCTTCCTGAGTCAACATGAAGGGGACCGCGGAGCGTGAGCTTGGCAATTTATCTGGTGTTAAATACCAATAGTAATCATTTTATTTAAAAAAATCTTTTAAATTATAATTCAATGTAAATTTTAAACATTTCATTCACAAATGTTCCCTTTGCTCAAGCATTATATTATATCTAACATTCTTTATTCATTGTACTTATTCTTCAATTTCAATAACATTTTATAAAACTTAGCAATAACATGTTACCACACAGTAGATTTCTAATTCAGTTTTTTGGTGGGTGGGGAGTCAAGTCCATAACTTTGAAAGTCTAATTTAAACCTTTTTCCAATTGTGGGAAATTGTGTTTGTCACTGGTTTACATACAATTGTGTATGTAAACCAGTGACAAACATGCCCTTCTGATTCTAATTCTTTGGATTTGAAGGTAGGTACATCTTGATTAAAAAGTATTAATTGACCATTGGCCCACCAATCTGGCCTTGCCATTATTTCTTTTCTTTAAAAAGCTTCCTGTAGTGATACACAGAGAGGCACATTTTCAGAGAATCTTATTTTATATTTATTCCAAACTTCAAATTTATTTATATTTATGCCATTCCTCAGAATAGCACTACAAAGTGATTATTGAAATCAATATTTATTTTAACCTTGTCATACCATAAGTAGGCATACCATTGAAACCTTAATTCATGACACTCCAAAATCTGTTATTTTGGAAGGTCACCCACTCTTTAAGTCACACCAAGCAGATTTCTTTTACAATCCGTTTCAATCATCTCCTTTTTAGTATAGACTTGTTTAATCTCCATCTATAATTTGGAACTATTTTTCCAAGTATTAAAAGAACTAGACTGTGGTCTGAAAAGGACTGAGGTAAGTCATCAACTTTTAAAACATTTTTTGTGAGGCTTTCAGAAATTTGTATATATCAATTCTTGAGAATGGTGTATATCGCTGTGGGGGAAAAAAGTATAGCAACTCCATTATTTTGCCTCCATGAATCTACCAATGCTAAATTGCCCATCCTCTCAAAGAAAGTTTTGGTGATTTATCCTGAGAATGTTTAATCCCCTTTCCAAAGCTATGGAAAACATTCCATTTTTGTCTCCCCAAACAAACCAATTTTCTTAAGAAAAAAAGTAGCTATTTGGTCCATAAGACATTCAAAAATTTACTTTTACCATCATTTGGCACATAGTCTCACTACTATTGATTTTATTCCATTGATCCATTTCTGCAGTATGAATCTGCCATACTCATCTGGTAATATTAAGACTTAAATTGAGGTTTTATATACAAGATAACTCCATTAGGGTTTTTTTTATCAGCTGATATGAATTTCTCTCCTTGTCTTTTATTTATTAGACATTTCTTGTCTTAATTTCTTGCAAATATCAACCTTAAGAATAGTGAAATATTTTTTCAGGCTAGAGAGAGGGCGATTTGCTCCATTAATATTCCACGTTATATACTTATTCTCTATATTTAAGCAATGCAGAAAGTTCCTGTATAATAATCTCTGCAGCCTCTTTCTATTTTCTGTATCTAGTATTTGAGGTTGGTATGCCTTGTCTATATCCCTTTCTTATGCAGGGCCCAAAAATAATTTATATTTAATCAGGAAAATATTGGCTTTTTCTATAGAATTCAATCTGAATCCTTGTTCTTGATAAGTAAATATCATTCCTTCAAGTATGTCATGCGAAAGGTCACTTTTGGGACCTTTCTTTCCTTCAGAATGTATGTTAGGGAGGTAAAGTAGAACACCCAAATCAAGTTCCAACCCAAAAAATGCACATTTTGGGGGGGGGGGGCATTTCCCCTTCCATGCCATTTTTTTTTGCAAATGCAAAATTTCCAAAATTAGGTTCATTTATGACCAATTGGGTTGCGACCAAAGTTATGGAATGAATTATGGTTGTGACCAGAGGTTCTACTGTATAAGATCTCCTGCTTCTCAAAATTCTGACAGGAACTTCGTTCAAGACAAATATATGTACAATTTCCATTCTTAATTTAGATTTAAAGTGGCAATCCAAAAACTTTACTGTGCTGTGTTCTCATTGTTTTCATTTTTCTTTGTATTTTATAATTTGATAAAATTTGAAAATGGGTGAAAACCCTGCCAAACTTTTCTAGATGGATATTAAGGGGAAAAGGAAAAAAAATACTAACTCTGTTGTGAAAGTAATGATAGGCAACTCAACCAAGGAAAAATTATAAATAAAATGTTTGCAAATCACAGAGATCTATATATGCATGTTAGTAATAGAAGTAATTTATTTCTGGATACTGATAGTTGCTATGCAAAACTTTGCCACTTTGTGTGAAAAATGTTTTTGTCTGATTAAAAAGATAACATTTATCAAACTGACCTGGGACATATAATTACAAAGGAAAGGTGCAATTTCTTTGACTGATGTTACACAATTGTAACAGGTAAAAGATGGATTCAGTAGGACCAAAACCACAAGGCTTGAATATCTGTAGAGACTTTATTAAATTTCCCTTATAAAACTGCTGATGGTAAGGGACTAAACTTGGCTCTGAAAAATATTCTTTGCTGGAATAGTAAAGTAAGTAATGTAAAATATAAAATAATTAGCCAAACTCCATCTAGGATTTGAGATTATCTGTTGTATTCAGTGGCATTTTTATTTCTTTATTTAGTGCCTAAATGCCTTTCTTTGGTCATGTCTTAACCTAGATAAATTTTAAAGGATAAAGAAATCTACAGAAAACCATAGGATGAGAATTTTTTGTAATGCTTGAAATGTGGAACTGGATAGTTGGGACAAGAAGGATGGTGAAATAATAGTAGTTAAGAAAATGATAACAGGTATTCAAATGTTACAATGCATCTACACCTACAAAGATCAGATTGTGCAAGACGTAATATTCCTTTTGATACTTATAGAAATGAAAATTGGACTTTGAAGAAGCAAGATAGGAAGAGAATTGCTGCTTTTGAATCTGGAAGTTGAAGAAGATTTTTGAGAATATCATAGATATGCCAAGATAACAAATGGATCATTGACTAATCAATCCACAATTCTCAATGGAGGCACACATGTCCTGACTCAAATTATCCTATTTCAGATATGTTATGAGAAGATACAGGTCTGTAGAAAAGAATCTAATGCTATGAAAGATGGAAGGAGAGAGAAAAAGAGGATAATCTACAATAAGATGGATGGACCTAGTTACAGTAGCTATGGATACAACCAGGGGTAGGTTTCAGTCGGTTCTCACCAGTACACTAGAACCCGTTCATGAAATTTAGCATGCCTTTTGGAACCCGTTTGTCCGATGGCACAATGCCGGAATGCTTCCTCCCGCCTGCCCCTCCTCACTCACTCCCCTTGCCCATCCAGTCACTGCTCGCTCACTACCCCCACCCGTCCGGTTGCTACTTATTCACTTGCCTGCACTCCCTGCCTGTCCACACCATGCATTCTCCACCCATCACTCACTGATTGGTTGGCTCACCAATAGCACCGCCTCTGACAGGCAGTGGGATGGGGCTTCGGAGAAAGAAAGAAGGCATGCGAGAAAGTCTCCCCCCATTGCCTGAACGTTGAATGTGTGAAGGAAGGAAGCTGCAGGCTCCTTTGTCTTGGCTACGCAACCTCCTTTTGTTCTCTGTCTTCCTCCTTCACTCGTTCGGGCAGCAGAGAATGAAAGGATGTTGCGTAACCAAGGGCAAAGGAGCCTACAGCTTCCTTCCTTCACACGTTTGGGCAGTGGGCAGGAGGTGAGCTTTCTCGCACACCTTCTTTCTTTCTCTGAAGGCATGCAAGAACCCACCCATTGCCCAGCAGGGAAGCAAGTCCCGGGCCTCATCTCTGCCTCCTTCCTCAAGAGCTGGCTTTGGAGAGAAGCGCAAATGGCTGCAACTCGAGGCCCCTGAGGAGGATGCAGGACACTGGGGGTGGCAGTGGTGCTGACTGCTGCTGCTTCTGCTTCTCCCCGTAATGCAGGCTTCTCGGAGAGCATTAAGTTGCAGGCGCATCGATTCCAGCAGCTGCGTTTTTCCTAGAAATTTGCTGTCCTGGCAACCCAAAGGGGACATTCTCCCAGCAGCATCTCAGGTGCTTCCACCCTTAGTCTGGAGGGAATGAAGATAGCTGGGCGCAGTTTGATGCCTCTCGGCTCCTCTCAGATCATTGGGGGGGGGGCTCACGCACCTGCTCGCTCCTATTGCCTGCGTGCTTCCATCGGGAATGGGAAGCACGGGGATCTTAATATAGTAGGGCGGAGGAGGCTGGAGCGGAAGCTTCCCCGGTGCTTGAGAAAGAATTAGCTGGAATCTCGAGTGAGAGCCACGGGGCAAGATGCAAGCGACAAAATGGGTCACTGTGGGCATAAAAAGCGCCATCAGATTGTCTCCCACAGTCCGGGAACCAACCAACCAAATAAATAAAGTTGGCTTTGCTTCCTTGTGTGGCAAGAGAGAAAGTTGCCTGAGACAAAGCTGCGTTTTGTCTTGCTTTTCCGGCAACCCGAAGGAGATATTCTCCCAGCGGCATCTCAGGGATCTTTCTCTCTTGCCACACAAGGAAGTGAAGCCAAATTTGTTTATTTAACCTTCCTCTCCAGCCTCCCCCACCCTACTACATTAAGATCCGCGTGCTTCCCATTCCTGTTGGAAGCACGTAGGCCATGCGAGCGAGCAGGTGCACGAGGCCCCCCAATGATCTGAGGGGAGCCGGAAGGTACCAAACTGCACCCAGCCATCCTCGCTCCCTCCCAGCTAAGGGTGGGAGTGCCTGAAATGCCGATGGGAGAATGTTCCCTTCGGGTTGCCGGGACAGCAAATTTCAATGGAAAAAGCAGCTGCTGGAATCAGTACGCCATTGCACCTGCAACTTAATGCTCTCCAAGAAGCCTGCATTTCCAGGAGCAGCAGAAGGAGCAGCAGTGGGCACAATTACCACCCCCGGTGTCCATCCTCCTCCTCAGGAGCCTCGAGTTGCGGCTGTTTGCGCGTCTCTCCCAAGCTTCTCTCAGGAGGTTTAATAGCAGGTGCCCCCCTGGCAGAGCCTCCAGGTGAAAAGCGAGTGAAGGGCACAGTGACAGGAGAGGCTGGCCATCCCCAAAGTCAGCTCTTGAGGAAGGAGGCAGAGATGAAGTCCCGGGCTCACTTCCCTTCCTCCTTCTTCCAAGAGCTGCATGCGGCAGGGAAAATAAGGCTTCTTTGCCAGCTTCCCAGCTGTCAAAACAGAAATTTTCACCAACTGGAAGATATGTGTGTGTGAGAGAGAGGGGGGGAGAGAGAGAAAGAAAGAGAAAGAGTAAGAGAGAATAAAGGGAAGGAAGAGGGAGAGAGAGAAAAAAAAGAGAGGCAAAAAGAGAAAGAGAGAAAAGGAAAGAAAGAAACAGAAAGAAGAAAAGAGAAAGTAAGTGGGGGAAAAGAGAGACAAGAAAGAAAGAAGAGAAAGGAAGGAAAGCAAGAAAGAGAAAGGGAGAGAGAGACACAAGAAAGAAAGAATGGAAGGAAGGAAGAAAAAGAAAGAAAGGAAAGAAAGAAAGAACAAAAGAAAGAAAAAACAAGGGAGAGGGAGAGAGAGAGAGATGTAAGAAAAAAGAAGGAAGGAAGAAAAAAGAAAGAATAAGAAAGAGAACTTATGATCACAATTGAGCCCAAAGTTTTAGATGCTAAGCAAGAGCATAGTTAAATGAGTTTCACAACATTTTATAAGTTGGCCACTCACATCCAGCAACATGACCACAAAATAGGCCACCCCTATAGAATAGGTTCTAAAAAAATTTGAAACCCACCACTGGATACAACATTGGAAAAGGTGAAGGACCAGATTAGGGGAAAATCATCACAGAGAAAAATCTATCTTTATGGTTATTAAGAGTCAACAAAAACTTGATGGCACCTAATGTTATTACCACAGTCTTCAGCTGACCAATCTTTCATCTCAGAACTACATTGGGTACACATTAATGTGCGAAATACTATTTTTGTGAAGCTAATTTGCATTACTTCCAAAGATTAGGGTAATGACCTATCTGAGAATTATAAAACAACTGACAAAAGGCACAGGAGGGTAAGAATATGTATATTATTTTCCTTTCTTGCTGAAGAATTTTAGAATTCGTGAAGAGATTCTTTGAGCCTATGGAATCACAAAATCTATCTGTGTTTTCCATGAATATTACACTTTCCAGAGAATACTTCACTAAATATTTAAAACTCTACATTTGCCCAATGTCCTGCTCTTCCTAGTATTTGCCTGTTTGTCGTATTGAGGTTTGGGGGGGGGGGCAAAGTCATCATTATACTCTTCTGAAATTAATTATCAGCTGGTCTTCCCTACAATATTGCGCTAACCTTCTGAGGGCTCATCTAAAGCCAACTGGAGTCCTTGAGATAATAGCTGCATTATCTATATATAGCAGGAGTGGGGATGTTTACATCTGCTGTTTTGGGAGGGTGGAAATTTGAATTGGCTTTTGCAAGTGATTTCATATATCGGTTAAACACAGAAAGAGCTAAACTGCAACCTTGTACTCTCATAGAAAATTTGATCTGATAATGAGTCTTGTAGGTTACATCTTATTCTAATTCTGGAATCATCCTACAGGTTTTGAATAAAAAAAAAATCAGGCACCAGTTTATATGTGTGTCCCAGAGAGGTATCAAAATTAAATCAAATGTTGAGTTAAAATCAGCAAAGACAGGATTTAGGTTTACCACTATATTTCTCAGTCTGGTGACATTTAATAAAAGCATTATGTACAGTGGGAGAACCAGATCATGAGAAAAAGATAAACTATCTGACTTTGAACAAATTCACCTGCTTTTAATGTTCATGCTTACATAGTTCTTTCTAGGGCTGCCAAATATGCCTTCAAAATATCTTACTAACAAGTTGAGAGTAGCAAAGAATTAATCCCTTTGTTTCCATTTATTTATTGATCTAGATACAGTATTTACAGCCCAGATACAATAGTACTAACTTTTATTTCATACAAATAGTTTTGCAGACTACAGTGTGCACCATATTTGAAGGAAGCATTTGTTGTCAAAAGTTGAATATCACTCAAATCATCTGGGTCAATGCACAGCCACATTTCTGTTCATGTCATTTCCTTGATGCAAAAGTTAACTGTAGTTTATCATAAACTATTTATTTGCTGGTGCATAAACTCATAGTAGCAGACTGTAAAGCTGTTTTTTCCTTTAAAAATTGAGTATTCACATCTAAGAACATAGCAATATTTTCACGATACTAGCACATTTGCCAAGAGCAAATGTTTAAACAAAAGAACTTAGAAATCTTAATGAAACACCCTGAGGAGAATGTTTAAACTTTGCACTTAAGTTTGCTTTGTTTGCTAATCAGCTTCTATTTCTAGTAGTGAGTAGGAAGGGTAAGTTCAATATGTTAATAAGAAAAAAAAGTAATAATATTTAATTAATTCTGGCTGAACACACATGGTTTAATATACTTGGCAATATCATTCAATCACATGATATGATAATTTGATGGACTTTTTTATTTAAATTGCTGGCAAGTTTATGAAATTATAAAGCAAATAGGCCATGCACTTCAGTGTAACTGACTGTATAAATGTGTTTTTACAATATACTGTGGAAAATTAGCCACTCCTTATCAGAGAATAAGATATTGTCATTGTATTCTATAAGAAATAAAATATTTTAAGAGGTGTCAATGTAATAGTTGACATTTATTCTGGCCTATGGATTTGATTTGATTATTGACTATGGACTATATATTTAAAATCAAACAATAAATAATTGTTTACTTGTTATTTTATGTGTGGATTGTTACTATTCATTACTTCACAATTTAAATATTTCATATTTAAAGAATCCTGTAATGGCAAGTAACAGGATTGTTGTCCTTATTTCTTCCTAAGAAGCAAAGCAACTAAAAAGCATTATAATAGGAAGAATGTGGAGTTGATACAAGAGTGATGGCAGCATTCCAAATTGCTTGAGTACTCCATATGCATGAAAACATATATGGCTTAAAATAGGAAATACAACATTCAATGAAGCTGGAAAGTTTAAAACATTTAAAACATTATAAAACCATCAAATTCTTATGAGTGTTGTACAACCCTCCCAAAACAATGAACTCATACACAGTGTAACTATCTTGATGTATTTAAAACACATCTAGAACAAATCTTTCATACTGAAATTAATGATTTGTCTAAGCAGCATATACAATAGACAATATTTCAGAGATATAATCTGTAATCCTTAATGTGTATGAATCTGCCTGGACCAACAAATGTATATTAAATGAAAAGGAACACTGATTCACCCCTTACCAAGTACATCCATTGTAGATACAATGGTCTTGTATCTATTGCTCCTATAAATTGGACAATGGGCTCCAATGAGTAATAGAATTTGGAGTTGTTCTATGAATAATCATACTAAAAAAAACCTATTCCATGATGATCAGGACTACCAGTAATGACTGAGTTTATCCATATCTAGAAACAACAGTGTTTAAAATATAACATTCAGTACAAAATACACTGGATGAAAATAAAATAAAAGAAGCAATGATTAAGCAGAGAAGTGATATTTCAGATAAAACCATTTGTTCAGCTTAACATATTGTCTTAAATAAAAAATAACTGGTATATAAAGAAGAAAATGGCAGAATAGAACTGCTTAGGGAACTGTTTGTGCCATTTTATACCTAAACCTCTGAAGAAAACCACTACACTACAAACCAACCTTTTCAAGGCAATTGCATCAGTTTGCTTATATATTTGTATTTGCTTTCAAACTCAAACTCTTCTTCAAGAAGTATAATTTTCTATACTAGTAGATAGAGGAATCTTACTAATCTCCTAGATCTCTTTCTACTGGCCACAGCTACTGCTGCTGATTGGGGTGCAACGTTATTTGGACCACAGCTGTTGTATATAATCCTCATCTAATCTCAATATATACACTGGAGAGATATATAGATTGAAGATATCCTGTGAATTCTATGGATGAATGTAGGTTTTGCATTTGATTTTTTTAGTCCCATACTGACTTGACTATGGAAAGAAAAATAAAAGAGGCCAGAATACCCTATTACCATGTCCTCTCCGAAGGCGTACATAAAAATAAATATTTTAAATATTTAATATTTTAAACATTTCATGTGTCAAACTTTTAGAACCTTTTTGTTCATATTGTTGAGCATGCGTCAGAAGACAAACTGTATAAATGTGTAACCAAATAACCAAATGTGACATCTCTTGCCTTGAATTATTTCTTTTTTTGCTTCATTTTGAGATTGGGCCGGGTCCCAAACTTCAACTGAAAAACTGAAAACAATGAATGTAAACCAAAAGCTTTCCAGGAGAGATTACCCTACAGAACAAATGCATTTACTTATATTTCATATCTCTTAACTGCCCAACTACCCCAGAGAGAGGAGCTATGGTTATTGAGAAGTTAGTATGAAACTGATGCTTGGTTAATGACAGATTGTAGTAGTCCAGTTTTGGTGATAATGCAGATAAGTACTGGCTTTGTCAAGTTGAGAACACTGGAAATAATACTAAGCCGAAATATTGTTTGTGAAAACAATGAAAATATGAGAAATTGCTCCATTAAGTTGCTATACAGACTCTGAAATTAGTGTTGATCAATCTTATTATTGTCGGGTTGGTAGATTGGGATAACCATTAGATGTCAGCAGAGAAATACAGAGTACCTGATTATTTGCTACAGACTAGTGACTGTCCAGTTTTTTTCAGTTTTACAGAATTTATAATCTTACCTTCTTAAACACAAGTAAGAATACCATGCAATGTAAAATTAGAAAACCAGTTAATTTTTCAAATTCAAATAGTTCATATTTTGCTTATTTTTTACAGATAAAACTATCATGTTTGTATTTCTTTCTTACTTTGTCTTGATTCTGAATGAGTGAGAGAGTTATAAATAAATGTTGTTCAAGGAGGTGTATAAATAAATTGGCATAATTAGGTGTCATAATTAGGTGCCCATTGCGGTTCCAAATAATTTGCATAATTGTCAGTGCTAAAATGAAAATAATTGATTGTCGGGACTGCTTCTTCAGTTAGGCAGTGAGTTCCTTACTTTGTAGAGTTTGCCCTAACTTCATGTTGGAAAAATATTTCAATTTTCATAGTAAAATTCCTACACATAAGAGGAAATTATCACTGTGAACTAGGAGTTAAAATTCTAGTTGCTTAAGGTCACCTGCTCTGAGCTCCAAACTTCCATAGTTTCTGGTGAATTTTTATATTTTCAACTTATTGCCAAAACATCTGTAAAGTGCTAAAGCTACTCAGCTGTCAAAACAGGATGAAATATTATTTTCCATGTTCTAATGTCCACCTGTGGAATTCATATATTTTCTACCATTTTTAGTTTAGTGTAAGATACTGTGAGCGCCAATGTTGTAACATTATTTACAGAGTCCATTATATTATATTGTCCAGATATAATGCATGACTTTTCATCTTTTGTACTTAATTTCCATTTAGAGCCACATGGTAAGGAAGTTTAAGATGACAGAATGTTTTATAGTCACCAGGTGATATTTTCAAGGCTGAGGATAAATTTGAAAAGGTTTTATGTTTAGATCTATTTTCAGCCTTCAAAACCTCACTGGGTGACTTTAAGACATTTACTTTATCATCTTAACTATGTTATAGGATTTCTCTTGAGCTTCTTTTATAATTCCTTACCATATCCCAGTATATGACATCAGCATTGAACTGACAGAGAAACACATAAGGAGATATAGGTCCATGTACCCCTCATCCCCAGAAACTCATTGGGTGATTCTGAGCCAGTCATTATCTCTCAGCCCATCCTATCCTGTGATGTTTCTGTGGGCATAAAGAAAAAGAGGTTCCTCATGGAAGGATGCCATGAACTATCATAAAATATCATACATAGTATCGTCATTAAAGTTTTATTTGTTTGTCCTTGTTTATCCTTAGATTTGTGAATGAATTTTGGTTTGTCAGCTCAGTTTTGATACCTGGTACCAGGTATCAAAAGCCAGCATGGTGAGGCAGTTTATGATGACCAAGTAAATGGCTTGAAGTCACCCAGCGAGGTTTGCATTCTACATTTTTATAATCTTTCACCAAGTAATTGTTGATTTATACCAGGGGTGTCAAAACTTGGGAACTTTAAGACTTGTGGACTTCAACTCCCAGAATTCCCCAGCCAGCCATGCTGGGGAATTCTGGGAGTTGAAGTCCACAAGTCTTAAAGTTCCCAAGTTTGGACACCCCTGATTTATACTAACCAGATCTGGATTTTTCATATTATATGTACCCATGTAATTTGTACCCAGCAGAAATTATGCACAAAAAAGAGGTGCTGGGTTGTAATCTTGCAAACATGATACACATTTCTTATTTAACACAGACAAACACATATGAAAACAATTAACATATAGATAAAATGATATGAGCAACATACAAAATGCTTAGATTGCAGCCTTACTTTCTTGGTGAGGTATTACTAAAATGTTTAAACATATTTGATCTATGTCTCTCAAAACAAAGATATGCAACTTTGTAGCTATCTTCTAATACTGGATTTTCATAAGGAGGGGATCAATTTACGGAACATACAAAGATAGAATTTAGTCCAGAAGATCAAACATTTACCTGATCACAGAAGTGCTGATGGGGAGGAGGGAGGGAGAAAAAATCCAGAAACAGCTATGTTTTATTCTGTGAGCCTTGGGTCAGATTTCAGATATATATATAAAGTTTCAGATATTTGATTTGCTTTCTCTAACTCAAATGGGGGTGCTGCTGGATCTAATATAAAATTTGCTTTAATGGAGACACTACCATTCTTCTCTTTTCATTCATTGTATACAAACAAAAACGTGTGTACAAAGGATTTCTCCCATATATTTCAATTACTTGGAAAATTACACAGGGAATATTTCTACCATGTGAACGGGTTGCCTTGTGCTAACTTCAGTCTTCAATGACCCTGAGGGAGCTGAGAATTTTGATCATTACTCACAATACAAAAACATAACTAATAGCAATTGCAAGCACAGTGGTATGTATGACTGACTTTTAAAGTGGCATAAATTTAATCATTGTCCCAATAGATTTTTTAATGCCAAGAAATACTATTTTATACATTGATCTGAGGCACGTTTTTTTTATTTTAGAATATAACTCCCCTGAAAACTATTTCTTATATGTTCCACTGAACTAGGAATCTAGGTTGATGTGTAGAGGATAACGGCAAAAGTATGTTGACAAGACAATAACAATCTTAATGGATATGTAGCAAATTTATTGGTCATCATTCAGTTTCCTGATACACTAAAAACTATGAAAATCAAGATCACAAATGTCTTTATTATTTTTTTATTATTATCTACTCACAGTGAGCATTTGCAATATTGAGATCAGCACTACCTTTAAGGCCATAAGACATCACTTTTTACCTAAACCTTATTTCAAGAGATAGTATTATAAAATAACAAAATTGAGCAATTATGCAAGTCAATAGATAAAAAACACTCAGTTCACTTGTATTGAAATTCATATCTATTTATACCTCTTTTCTCAAGCCTAAACCCAAGGTACCACAAAAATGTCATGCAAGAGACATCCGTGTCCAAATAAAATCAACTCAGGGCTATTTTTAAAAGTCCAGTTTTATAATTAATACATTCATTTTGAATCCTATGATATAACATAAACACTCATTTTATTCATGGCAGTTATACACTATGTACTATTAGACATAATCTTCAAATCTAACGCTGTCATGACAAGCTCAGTTTGAATGAAAGGGTGTTTGTATACCTAGGTAATTTACAGAAGCAAAATTAAACTCTTTCTCAAATGCCTTTCTTGCTTACATATATCAAAAAAATTACCTCTTGTGCAAATGCACATCTTAATTGGAATAATCCACAAGATACTCATGTGGCCTCTAATTAAAATAGAAAACAGAGAAAACACGTAGAGCATGACTTATGGATTTTTTTTTACTACTTTCTGTAAAAGCAGTTGTCATAGGTGGCTCTACTATTTTCTTCAAGAAATGAAGTACATGTGCCTAGTTCCTGATGTTCAAGTCTGCCTGCCTATATGTACATAGGCAAACTGGAAGCACTTTGGATCACGTGACCATAAGGGGGAAGGGACTTAAAATGGAGCAGTCAGAATAATCCATGGGACTGTCCAATTGCTTCTCACGTAAGAATGCATTAGGACATTCCACTTCTCCATTTTCATAGAGTTTCTTTTTACACAGCCCTAAGGAACCCAATGCATTTGACCTCTCTTTCTTTTTGCCAGCTTCTCCCACTGTGCAAAATTTGATTCCATTCTGTTCCATTTTCAGAGATGTATTCTGCCAATGGATAGACTAAAAGAGATCCAGTTCTTTTACATACTTTATTTCCAGCATTTCAATGGTTGGAAGGAATAATAAAGCAAAATTTCGACAAATAGGTAGTAGTGTGCATTAGCAAGCGGTCCATCTTGGTCAATTTTTCACTTGCAAGTTATAAATTCTCTCTATTTGCTAAGTCAGCCAATTTATATGCTTGCATATGTCAGGAGAATTGATAGCTTGTTTGTAAAAAATCTATTGTGGAGCAGTTCAGTAGGTCCATATTTGTACAGTTCTCTGCAATCTCTCCTCCCACCACACTCACTCACACACTAGTTTTTTATTTTACCAAAATTATCTCAGGGGTAAACAGAAGTTTTTCAAGGCTGATAATATGAGTGATATTTACATTAGCCTGGATTTCTTGTTTTCTGCAATATAGAATAAATTTTATTAAATAGTATTTTATTAAACAGTCAGACTTTTTAGCTTTTTCAAAGTTTAGCATTTCAAACTACTGTCAAAAATATACATACATCAGCAAATTAATTGAATGGATGAAAAATAAAAATAAAAACTGATAACCCCAATATAATTAAGACTAATTCTGTACACATTGACCAGACCAAAAGACCTGTTGGAAATAACATGTATATGGTATATTTAGTTTAAATGAAACAATCTGAATGAAGTTCAGAAAACTGGCCAAATCCCTCTGGCTCTCCTCCTTCCCAAATTTGGAGTTAGGCTCTTTTTTTCAAAAATAATAAAAATAATGAAAATAGAGAATTTTGAAATAATAAAGTGATTTGAAATATTTGTTAAGAAGCAGATGGTTGTGATAAAATAATATAAGAAAAAATAACATGTATAAAATGATTTATGATATACTTTTAATTAACATGACCCATATATTATATAAATGGAACCATGATAGTTGATTTTCAAGCCCTTATTCAAATATAAAGTGGATTATATAAATATTACTGACAAAAAGCCACAGATAAGGAAATAAAAATCAATGTTAAAAATGTGTGGCTAAAGAAACAATGAGGACACAGAACTGTAGGGATAAAGATTTAAAAATTAATTTAATTTCAATCAATTCATTTGTCGTTGATATTATTTATGCTGTGCTGTTTAAAGTATGATTTGTGTCAATTGGGACATTGCTTGACTGAAAAAATATTACATAAAAATTACAAAAGATTACAAAGGTCTTAGGTTTTTTGCACTCAATTCCCATAGAACACAATATGACATTGCCTAGTCACAAAAGTAGAACAAAGTAGAAAATACAGAAAGAAGAGAGCTAAATTGTAAACATAGATTTTGAGAAAGCAAGTATAAAATGTCATCACTTTAGATCTAACCTCTTGTTTTCTGAAATCATAGCTTTTATGCCTGTTTATTTCTGCCGGCATTGCCTTCCACATTGAACCAAATTCAGAGTTTATTATTAGTTAGGCAGTATATTTCTTGGTCCCCTTTCAGTTATGTAGTTTTAAAACAGAAGCTGATGGTAATGAAGGCATTGATTTAATGAAATTCAAGTATTTTTTAAATTTCTATTCGTTAATTTAGAATACATTCAACTTGAAGTTGGAGGTGGTTGTTTGGAATAATTTATGCAGCAAAGTAAGTACCTAAGTTGGGATCAGTCTAAACTCAGGGATAATGATGTTCCAAATAGCAGATAGCATGTCAGAAAAAGTTCTGTGCCTGGATCCTGTTCCTTAGTAGATGGGACTCGTAGTATGGTTCTCTTTTGGAAATGATGGGACAACTGCATGTAACTGAAGAGAGACAGTCCCTCAAATAACCTAGTACCATAACATGTAGGAGTTATTATCAGTCTCCAGAATTGGATCAAGATGCAATGCAGCTTGGAGAACTGTGATGTAACAACATGCACTAATTGAGGGTTATGGAAAGTAAAATGATAAGAAGATAACTGAAAAGATAGGTGGGATTAGGAATATCCTAAGGAGAACTACAAAGACAGGTAAAGATGTGAGCAATTGTCAATACTATCATCTATAATCTCTATAATACTGTAAATCTGTTCTCTTCTAATCTCCTGAGAACATTATTTATTTATTTATTTATTTTATTAAATTTGTTAGCCGCTCCCTCTCCACAAAGGGACTCGGGGCGGCGTACAATAAATAAAAACACATATTATAAAATTACACATTGTACGGAGGAGGTATAAAACACAATACAATCATTATAATAACATATAAATATTAAAATAAGTTAAATTAAAACCCCAATGGAAATTACAAGTTTAAAAATTGCCAGGAGGAATAAAATGGAGCTATGGTTGAGCCAGGCCTGCTAGTTGAAAAAGGTGGGTCTTGAGTTTTGAACGGAAGGAGCGGAGGTCAGTGGTAATCCTAATATCCGGGGGGAGGTCATTCCAGAGGGCTGGGCCCATCACAGAGAAGGCCCTACTCCTGGGCGCCGCCCTCTGGCACTGCTTAGTGGACGGCACCCGGAGAAGTCCCTCTCTGTGAGAGTGGATTGGTCATAGACCATTAAGAAGAGTTTTTCTGTGTCTTCTGTTGAGACAATTTTGTTCTAAACAAAAATAGCATGACCCATAAGCCTGGAGCCTACTAAGGAAACTGGGAGCTGCCAGACAAACCTGCTTGACAAACATCCGGCATAACTGCCAATTAAGTAGTCACCCGAGTTGTCTCCCTCTCTAAAGCCCCAAGTGTGAAAGAGCACTGAACTACCATCAAGAAAGCGCTCTCAGCCTTTCAACAGTTGACTCCATCACACTCTGAATTCACCCACCCTTTCTCTATGGATAAAATCGACACAGCAATCAACCACCTGAAGTTCAGCAAAGCACGAGGTTTTGGTGGCATCCACGCTGAATTTCTAATTCATTCTGGGAAACTAACAAGGAATTGGCTGGGCAAATTATTTTCAAACATACTTTCTAGCGGACACCTCTCATCAGAACTCAAAAATACCAAAGTAATATCGCTTCTGAAACCTGATAAATCACAAGACAGGGTAGGAAGCTATCACCCCATTGCCCTTCTGAGTTCTTGTTGCAAATTTTTGGAGAAACTTATCATAAATAAAATAAACCCACAATAGATACATTTCTGCCCGAGGAACAAGCCAGCTTTTGTCATAATTGCAATTATGTTGATCAGGTGCTGAGCCTAACAGGACATATCGAGGCTGGTTTCCAGCAAGGATTAAAAACCACAGCTGTGTTCATCAATCTTACTGCAACATACAATACTATGTGAAAGAAGAGTCTGCTTTACAAATCGAGTCGCATCATCTCCTGTAAAATCCTCTATCGCCTAATAAACAACATGCTCAGAGATAGAGCCTTTCAGTTCGTTATGGGGGACAATGTTAAGAAGTTAAGAAGACTCAACAATGGCCTTCCACAAGGTTCTGTATTGGCACTCACACTGTTCAATCTTTATATCTCAGATATGCCAGCTACAAGAGGACATAAATGTAAACATGCAGATGACCTGGCAGCACAAGATAAAAACTTGGAAGTTTTGTGCTGCCTCCTCTCTGAGGACCTGAAGTCCCTGGGAAAATTCTTTCCTGACTGGAGACTCATACCCATTGTTAGCAAAATGGTGACCACCTGTTTCCATCTCAACAACAAACTCACCAATGCTAAGCGGAAGGCTTGCCTGAATAACAACTGTGCTCCCTTATGATTCTCACCCCAAATACCTTGGAGTAACTTTGGATCAGACTCTCTCCTATAAGAAACACCTAGAAAACATGTCTGCTAAAATCAATACCAGGAACAACTTACTCCAGAAACTAAGAGGATCAAGATGGGGAGCCTCAGCCTCTACCTGCAGAATATCAGCACTAGGGTTGGTCTACTCCATTATTATAAAATTATTATTCTCATAAAATTATGAGAAATCCACTTCTTCCTGTGCATGCTGATCTTCCTCATCTCTCAATTGGCAGGTTTAAATCCAGGAAGCCCTCTCTGGCACTAGCTCAACAGCTGTTTAACAACTTTGACATCAACAGTAGAAAGCCAAATAGGTTGCTGAATGCCCAGATAGAGGCAGTTTCATAGAGGTGCCAGGTTTTGACCTTCATTGCCAGCATTAGTCAACTCTGAACAGGATCCGTATGCATCAGGATGCTGTCTGCCAGGACTCATTGTTTAAGTGGGGTCTTGTCTCTACCCCTCAGTGTGACTGTGGTGCTCCTCAACAAAATATCCATCACATTGTATTCGAATGTCCATCAAGAGCTTACACCAGTCCAATGTCTGTTTTTTTCAACATAAACAACCCTGCCTTGAATGGATAGGTGGACTGGACATCAACATTTGAACCACTATAAGTCCATATACTGTATTTGCCATGCACTAAATAAATAAATGATCCATCACATACAAACTCTTAAACAGAAAAACATGCATTGAAGACTACAGAACTTCATTTGTTGAAGTTATGACAAGATCATGAAATGGTCTGAGGGATTTCCACTCTGAAATACAATGTCTATCAAAGCACTTTCATAAATGCTTTCAATTCACCATCTTGTACTGCCCCATTTTCTCTAAAGAACATTGCTATCAAATCCTTTGATTATTGGAAGGTTATTTTCAGCTGCATTAGCACCTCTACAGTACTTATCAAGTATGATGGACAATTCATATCAGGGATACTGCTGTCATTCAAGCTAGAAGATTTTTGAAGATGGCTGATCTTTTCCATTCCATAGATTTAAAAAGAAAAAGTTAGGATAAATTGGATTATTGTACTCTTAAATGCAGATTGAGGGTTGAAGGCGGGGGAAATTAATATGCTTCATCCCAACATTTTCTCTTAACATGCAGTTGCAAGCTTTAAAAGTTCTGTTTAAGTATCTCTTTTTAAAAGATAAATACCTATTAAGTAATGTATATGCACAAGCTGAAATGTTAAATGGTTTGTTGAAACCTATTAGAATACACAAGATGATAAACATAAATTATAGCTAATATACTGCACCAGTGATTTTTAAACATAAAAATTACTGACACTGTAAAAACACACTTGAGTCATCGTAGCAGCATAATAGCACTAATCCATGTTTATTCAACCGTGCACTTTTCAAAAACAACACAAACCTCTAATAAATGCTTTGGCTTCACCTTGACAACTTATATGGGTTATTGCCTCGTTCATGCCTGGATAACCATGTGTTATGACTTAAATGTTCTTTAATATCAATTTATGCCTTGAAGAAAAAAGATTGAATAACATAGTGTACATATGGTTCAATTTATTACCGCAAAACAATCATTTTAGTCGGAAGATATTTTCTCTTGGTACATATCACAGAAATCTTATTCATAGAACTCCCAATAAACCAGATTTTTTATGTTACAATAAATGAAACTAAGCCAGCTAATTGTTCCTGAGATTCTAAATAGATGAATGTAGATATTGCTATTGCCAATCAAGAAATAAACACCTTTAACACTTGTCATTCTGGACTCTAATACCTTTAATCGTGTTTACATTACCTGATTAAGTACTTCATAGAATATGATTTTTAAAAAGTAACTAAAAGGAAATTTTAGGTTGCCAGTATTACAGGAAAAACTGACAAATAAGGAACAGAGTAAATATCAGGTTTTCACAACAGCAGACCATAGAACCTGATTCACAGGTTCTATTAAATGTATTTATTTCATTTCCATATAATAATATGTAACAACAGTTTGCTTCTTCATTTTATTGACTTCACTAATACACAACAGACTTTCACAAATGAAACTCTGTGGATGAGAATGTCATTTGTAAAGTCTGTTGTGTATTAGTGAAGTCAATAAAATGAACTAGCAAACTGTTATATATTATTATATGAAAATGCAATAAAGTGTAGAGTTGCAGCACATGAAATCACACTGAATAAAGAAAAAAATAATCTCCATGGAGTATTTCAAATATATGAAAGGAATATACTTCATTTTACCCTGAACATTAGTATATTATAATCTACTTTTTTAAAAAAAAATACTTCATATTTATTTCTTAGTCTGATAATAAATTTTCAATAAATAAGACAAATGTGTAGGCATGGATATGTAAAAGGTTTTGCCATTAACTCCAAAATTCTGATATAACATAATTGTTAGATTGGGTATTGAGAAGGCAGACACAGGCTTATAGCAACAACAGCTCTTTATTAACAGTAGAACAGTATGTACAATCCAGCAACTGCTTCGTCTGACAGCAGCCCTTTTATAGGGAGCTGTCAGACCTCTCAACCAATAGGATTGAACCTCTGTTCCCGCCGGAACAGAGGACCTTGGTGGAAACCATGGTAGTTAGAGTGAATATCTAACACCCCTCCCTTCTTAGTTGGGATGTTTCTATTAGTCACGTAATCACGCAGGTAGGCGGATTTTTGTTTAGTCCTACCAGACCTGCGCAGTTCATTTGGAACCGGTTCTTTGGGAAGGTTGGACAGACCTGTGTGCTCTCCAGCTCCACTCTGTGGAACCTCCTGGAACTTTTCCCAGGCGCAGCTGGAGCTTCTGGGATTTGCTCGTTTGGAGCTCGCTGTGGGCCTGCAACAAATTCAGATAAGTCCCCCAGTACCCTCGGGTTTGAGCTGGCTGTAGAAGGAGTGAGCATTTGCTCCTTTTGGGTAGGGCTTTGGCTGATTTGTTCAGGAGTTTCATCTGGTGTTCTAAGTGTGGAGTTGGAGAGGCAGCCACGGAGTTGGTCAATATGCCTCCTCCAGTTTCTACCATCCTCGAGCTCTAAAAGATAAGAGCGAGGCCCGGTGATGCCTATCACCATGGCAGGGATCCACAGAGTTGCCCCAGCATAGTTGTGGGCATATACCGAATCCCCTATGCTAAAATTCCGAATATTGCTTGTGGGGTCAGGGGGGTGATGTGGCAGAATAGTTTGGGTGTAGCCGGTCTAAGTGGGACCTTAGCCAGCGACCCATGAGAAGCTCGGAGGGGCTTCTCCCAGTAGTGGCACTTGGCATGATGTGTGATTGAACCATGTTTGCCAATCCCCCAGGCTCATCCTAGTGAGGGCCTCTTTTGCAGATTGCACCATTCTCTCTGCCTGACCATTGGAAGCCGGATGGAATGGCGTGACCAGGGCATGCCTGATTCCCTGACTTGCTAAGTAGGTCTCGAATTGTATGGCTGTGAATTGGGGCCTGTTGTCAGAGACCAAGACATTGAGCAGGCCGTTCATGGAAAAAAGTCTCCGTAGCAACTTGATGACCGCTTCTGCCGTGGTGGAGGTCATCAGGACTACCTCTAACCACTTCGAGTAAGAGTCCACAACTACAAGGAAAGTTTGGCCATGAACTGGACCAGCAAAGTCAATGTACACCCTAGACCAGAGTGCTTGAGGACACTCCCACTCCTTAGCCGGCACCTCTGGGGCAGCTGGTCTGGACTCCTGGCACGGTGTGCAGGTAGCCACCCATTCTTTTATCTCCCTGTCCATGTTAGGCCACTACACGTAACTCCTAGCCAAAGACTACATCCCGACAATGCCAGGATGCCCCACATGTAAATCCTCCAATACTGCCCTGCGCAGTTTGCTTGGAATAACCACTCGGTCCCCCCACAGTAGGCAGCCATTGATTACCAACAACTCATCGCATTTTGTAAAATACAATTTAAAATCAGCCCCAACAGACCCCTTGGGCCACCCCCTCCACACCCAGTTAAAAATTTGTTTGATGGTGGAGTCCTTTGCAGAATGATGGGCATCATCATTGGACGAGATAGATCCAGTGTCCAGGCAGTCAATCAGAAGGACTGGTGTCTTGGGAGTGGGGTTGGTAAGAAGCTCTGGTAGGGGACAGCGGCTCAATGCATCTGTGTGTCCCAGCGTGGAGCCGGGTGGTGGATTAGTTTGCACCCTGGAGTATGCAGCCAGGAAAACAGTCCACTTGGTCATGAAAGGTGATAACGAAACTGGGTTAGGTTGGTCCCCAGCCAGTAGTCCCAGCAATGACTTGTGGTTGGTCTCAAGTTCAAAATCCCGGCCATAAAGGTACTCATGGAACCTTTTGACTCCTACCACTGCAGCCAGAGCCTCGTGTTCCATCTGGCTGCAGTTTCTTTCTGCGGAAGACAAGGTTCTCGAGTAAAAAGCAATAGGGGCTTCTGTGCCATTGGGCATGCAGTGGTTGAGGACAGCACCAACGCCGAATGGAGATGCGTCACAGGTTAACACCAATGGCAAGGTCTGGCTGTACTGGACTAGAAGGGAATCAGCTGTCAGTAGTCGCTTGACCATGGCAAATGCGGTAACATCGGCTCTGCCCCAGTACCACTTTGAATTCTTGGCCAGGAGATGGTGAAGCGGTTCAGCAACAGTGGCTTTCTGTTTAAGAAAGACACTGTAGAAATTAAGGAGCCCGAGGAATGCCTGCAGCTCGGTTTGAGTGTGGGATGTGGGGGCTTCCTGGATTGCTTATATTTTTTGTGATGTTGGGTGAATCCCAGAGCAATCAATCATGTACCCCAGGAATTCAACCCTTGGTACATTAATTTTGCATTTTTCTTTTTTAAGCCGGAGGCCTTTTTCTCTAATTCTGGCCAAAACCATTCAAACTCGTTTTAAAAGTTGTGCCTCATTTGCAGCTGATACCAAGATCTCATCAACATAGGGGACGACTCCTGGTATCCCCTGCAAAAGTCATTCCATGATGCTTTGGAACAGTCCAGAGGCGATACTAACACCAAATTGCAGGCGGTGGCATTTGAATGCACCCCTGTGCGTCACAATGTTTTGAGCCTCAGCTGTAGCACCATCTACAGGCAACTGTTGGTATGCCTACGCCATGTCTAATTTCGCAAAGATTTTCCTGGGCCTAGCAAATGTAGTAGGTGCTGTACAATGGGTACAGGGTATGCGCTTTGTTGTAGTGCGTTGTTAATTGTACATTTATAGTCTGCACAGATGCGGACTTACCTGTCAGGCTTGACTGGGGTCACAATAGGGGTCTCCCACTGAGCATGGTCAACTGGTTCTAGGATTCTGACGAGCTGACGAGCTTGTCAATTTCCCTGTCAATTTTAAGGCGGAGAGCGAAAGGTACTATCCTGGGTTTCAGCCTTATTGGCGCTATGTTGGGGTCCAAGCTAAAGGAGATTGGCGTCCCCACATACTTACCGATACCGGTACCGAAGACATCCTCAAATTCCTTAAAGTTGGCCTCGGCGCCGTCTTCCTTCACGGAGTTGATTCCGGTCACTTCCAACCCCAGGGCTTGGAACCAATCAAACCCCAGGAGGCTCTGCAGGTTGTCGCTCGCCATGGTCATGGGAAGTTTTGTGCAGAATTCCTTGAATCTCACCCGGAAGGTGCCCTGGCCTACAATGGGGACTTGGTTCCCCTGGTAGTCTCGCAGGCTGATGTCAGGGGTATGAAGGTGCTGCTTTTTCAAGCTCAGAATGGATTGCTTTGGGGTCGACCATGACATGATCATTAATGATGATCCAATGTCTATCTCGAGCTCACAGAGAATGTCCTCTATGCGGACAGTGATCTTCAGTTTTTATGGCCGCCTGGTGCGGACTTGTCCTATCGCAGTGTGATAGGTAACCTTTGTTTCTGTCTCTGGCCGCCCTTGTGGTTTCTGCCAGGCCCTGGGGTAGGCCTCTTTTGGCAGCTCTGAGTAGTTCTAGGCTGCCATGTGGTGGCAGGGAATTCGCTCCGGCACACTCTGGCAATGTGCCCCTTTCGTTCGCAACGCTGACAGTTTGCGTCTCGGAAACGGGAGGGAAACCAGGCATGGTCTCCTCCACAGCTTGCGCAATGCGGCAAACACGAGTTGAATTTTCGCGTCGGCTTCATGCGGCTACTACGTATGCAGTAGCTGTCATCTTCTTCGCTATCAGAGTGCTCAGGTTTTGCAGCGTCATGGTGGACATGCGTTTGTTTCTGCTCTGCTTTTGGCATGTTTTGTTAGTGCTGCAAGGTCTCCATTGACATGTCTGCTGATTCGGACGCTCTGGCCTCATCAAGTGCGATCTGCAGAGACAGATTTGATCTGGCAAGCAATCTTCTCTGCAGATTAATGTCCCGCACACTGCAGATTATGCGGCCCAATATTAAGTCGTCCAGGTCACAGAATTCACAATAGGCTGCTGCCTTATGAAGCGCCACGACGTATTTATTGATTGATTCGTCCTCTTTCTGGTTCCTAATATTGAATTTGTGGCAGTGAACGTGCCTCAATGGTTTGGGCGCATAGTGGGTTTTCAAAGTCTGTTGTAATGTCGCCCAGGGAACCGCTTGGAGCGGAATTGGATCCAACAGGTTCTTTGCTGTTTCAAAAACATCTCGGCTGCAGTACCCCAGAAAGAGGTTTTTCTTTCAGCTTTCAGGGACGCCCATAAGGTTGTTTGCCTCAAGGAAGCATTCAAATCGTAACATATACGATTCCCAGTGTTCGGCCACTGGGTCATAAAGAGTTGGCATGGCCATTTTTGTACAGAGGGCGATTCGAGTTTGCCGCTCAAAATGGTCACTCGATGCCGCGCCGATAGCTCCGGGCTGGATCTACTTGCTGGATTCGTTGTTCTTCTTTTTTACTTATTTGCCTTCCAATCCCACCTTCGTCGTCAGTATTAGATTGGGAATTGAGAAGGCAGACCAGGCTTATAGCAACAACAGCTCTTTATTAACAGTACAACAGTATGTACAATCCAGCAACTGCTTGGTCTGACAGCAGCCCTTTTATAGGGAGCTGTCAGACCTCTCAACCAATAGGATTGAACCTCTGTTCCCACCAGAAACAGAGGAAACCATGGTAGTTAGAGTGAATATCTAACAATAATCATAAACATAATCAGTTTCATTATCAGGATGAAACTGGCTTCATGTTTTGCTAAATGCTATTATTATAGTGCATCACAAATTCTCTAAATGCTAAAAAAAATGCTCTTTAATTATCAGTGGCTCTTTTATTTAGAAGGGCCTTTTGATATGCTTGTCTAAAAATGTATTCTTGTTTTGCTGCCTATTGAAAGGTGAATTCTGAAAATTTGATGGAGGAAATAGTTGAGTATGAATTCCTTCCCTTCTCCTCGCAATAAACTAAAAAAAAATCCAACATTCAGCATCTTTATTTGTTGTTCTAATTTAGATTACTTTCCTGAAGCTATTTATTGATTCTAAAGCAGAATGTGTACATTTGCATAAAGATACATGCATTGATTACATATATTAATTGATTGGTATATACCTGAAATGATAAGTAATCTTAACTTTGCAAGCTTTTGTCTATCAATTGATTTCTTGCCACTGCTTATTTCACCCTATGTATGTCTGCCACAATACAAGGAAAAATAAGCCATAACATTTTGCAGGATGAGTTGCTACCCATGCCCTACTTCATGATTCTCAATTCTATTCTTCTACCTGCAATTTTCTAAGACTAAGTTGTTCACTCAGTAATATGAAAACTTTGTTTTTAAACTCAGGGTGCCTTAAATCATGGTTTAGTCATCATTCCCATCTATGATGTACGAATTAACCTTGACAAGTTCATGTCAGTAATAATAGCACCTGCATCAGAGGATACCTCTCTGCAATGATGAAATCAATTCCCAAGATTTTCTATGGGCATTTTTCCTCCATTTAACCTAGGCAATATCGCTTAAAAACACGTAATCTTCCTGGCATTTCTGAAATTCAATATGGTCAACATTCAGGAATAGTATAAATTACAGCCCTTCAAGGTTTAGAAACAGGGCAGGTTCTTCTAGAGCCATTTCACTTACAGGCCTTTTAGAAATCCATATTTATGCTATTCATCTTCCTTTCATGTTATAGGGGCTAGACTATTAAACTACTATGTCACTATTTTTAGGGTGACTTATTTCACAAGATATTTGTAAGGGTAAAATAAGGAGATCCATACTGACTTCTAGAAATAAATGTCAGAATATAAATTAAGCTAAGAAAAAGTTTATTAAGTTTCTAATAAAAATAGAAATAAAATAAAAAAAATTTGCACAGAAACATAAGTCTTACCTTCAACTTTCTATTGTCATCTCAGACCAGTATATGTTTAAAAGAAAATGTTGTATTAGTGGGGAAAGTATAAATAGTCCTTCACTAGGTACACAATGAAAATTCAAAATTGTTTTTTTCCTTTGTTGTGTGACCAATAACTAATTGCATTTAAAATGTATTCTGAAACACTCTTCTATCATGGAGTGTCTTTGTGAGAAATTATTCATTTGAGTTTTCAGGAATCCCTTCCAGATCTGTTAACGTGTTGTAATATTAAGATTTGTTAAAGGATCCTGCTGGAGAAGATCTTAATAGCTGTAGCAAAACTGCAAAACAAATACTCTGCTTTTTAGGTGCAAATATTTCTCCCAATGGAAAGAACTATTGTGGAATCAAGCTGTAGTGCTTGATTGTTATGACCTCACATTTTCTATGAAGAAGCTGAAAGAATAGGTTTTTCATTTATTATTTGAAAGATCTGTATTGCTACCCATATTTGCATTGCTGCCCTGACAACTTAGGGGAGTTCATAGCAACAATAAAACTTAGAACCTATAGAAACCCTAAAATAGAAAAAAATAAGAATGTGGTGCTTTAGCAATCCTTCGTGGATATCTTTAACAAAACTCATCCTACCTAGTGGTTGGATTCAATTTTTTTTTTACTACAGGTTCTGTGGGTGTAGCTTGGTGGGCGTGGCATACAGAGATGGTATTCAGCAGGTTCTGACCAGTTCTGGAGAAACTGTAGAGGCAATTTTGAGTACTTTGGAGAACCAGTAAATACCATCTCTGACTGTCCCTGACCCCATCTATTCTCTGCCTTCCGAGTCCCAGCTGATTGGGAGGAAATGGGGATTTTGCAGTAACCTTCCTCTGGAGTGGGAAGTGAATGGAGATTTTACAGTATCCTTCCCCTGCCATGCCCACCAAGCCATGCCCACCACTCCATGCCACACCCAGAAATGGTAGTAATTTTTTTTGAATCCCACCACTGGTGGCATGAGAGAACCGGTAAATACCACCTCTGACTGGCCCCGCCCTCATCTATTTTCTGCCTCCCGAGTCCCAGCTGATTGGGAAGAAATGGGGATTTTGCAGTAACTGTCCCCTGGAATGGGAAAAGAATGGAGATTTTGCAGTATTCTTCCCCTGCCATGCTCACTGAGCCATGCTCACTAATCCATTCCATGCCCAGAACCGGAAGTAAAAATTTTGAATCCCACCACTGGTGGCATGACTTGGTGGGCATGGCAGGGGAAGGATACTGTAAAATCGCAATTCCCACCCCACTCCAGGGGACAGTTACTGCAAAATCCCTATTTTCTCCCAATCAGTGAGACTCAGAAGGCAGAGAATAGATGGGGGTGGGGTCGTCAGAGCTGGTATTTATCAGTTCTCCGAACAACTCAAAATTTCCACTACCAGTCCTCCAGAACTGGTCAGAACCTGCTGAATACCATGTCTAATCCTATCCCAGTGTTGAGGCAAGAACCAGATCTTCATAGCTTTACAGAAAGCTAAGTGAAAGGAGAGACTGTGTATTCTACACAGGACAGGAGACACTGTTTCTGAGACAACCTGACTTGTAGAAAAGATCTAGGAAAAATTGAATTCTGAATAAAATAGCAGCATGTATTCTAAAAACAAAATGAAAAAAGAGCCAGTCAGACCGTCTCAAGATGTAAAAACGGGAAAAGATAGGTGGGAATTCACAGCATATATAAATAGCTCACTCTTTCTATATGATAGTTTGGTACATCAGTGTACATCTCTCTTGTCCAACTCACCTTTTCACTTTGTATGCAGGCAATACTAAATTCAATTATTGATTTCAATCATATTAGTAAAAATAATTTTCAGATAGAAAAAGAAGCTCACAATATCAACTGGAACAACATGCATTATCTTCTTAAGTTGGATTTTACTACTCAAGAACATCTACATTTTCAAATCCCACACAGGAAATCACAGTGGGAATATCTTCTTAGCATATTTTTCTAATTAAATTAGCATCCTCTAAACGGATAAATAAAGCATAAAGAATATAGAAAAAGTTATTCTGGAGATTATATACTTTGAAGAAAAAATTAATAGCCAGACAACTGAACTCCTTCAAATAATGGGTTATAATGGAAATGCTGATGTAGCCTTAATTATAACACAACAGTGTTATAAGAAAAATACTGTTCCATACCATATAATGAAGCAAGATTGCAAATTCTTTTGAACAGCTGCAAAGGTGGTATGAGGGATAAAAGATAGTGTGTGCTGTTGGCATATTTCCTTTCATCCAAATCTAATTATAACATACTTTATGAAAAGAAAAAGAGAGAAAAAGGAAAATACATGCTAACTGTAGGCAATAGTAATTCCAGTATAATTCCAGTGTAAAGTAAGATTGAAACATATTATTTGTTAAATACAACTAACACCACCCTAAGTTTCATTATTTCTCTCCCTCTCCCCCACCTCTGTGAGTGTGGAAAGAGAGAGGGGGGGAGAGAAGGAAGGAGGTGAGAGGGAGGAGGGAAGGAAGAAGAGAAGGGGGTAAATATTGCTCATTTTCTTCACTCTGATTAATGGTAGTTAGGTCCAGTTCTTAATAATATGTTTAGAATGTGTTTCTTTCTGGGGTTAAAAATTTGGAGACACTGTTACTACTACTACTACTACTACTACTACTACTACTACTACTACTGCTAATTAATATTATTATAATCAAAAAGAGTATATCTTTGGAAGTAAATATTCATAGCAGCACATTAATTCTTTCCAGGAATTAAGAGAGACCCTATGTTCCATCTAGCTCTCATATCTGTCTCATCTTGACTAAAATGCTCTTAACAAGCTGTATATTTCCGCCTCCCCCTCCCCAAATCAGAATAAGACTTTTCATTCCCACTGTTACCAAACACACATCACAGACAAGGCCTTCTCTAGCACATATTTATTTGAAATGAATGGTGTATGAGAATGTCAATCTATATTTATAAAAATCAAATACCACTCACTCATTATGAAATCTCCAGAACCATAAAGCGTACAAACTTGAAATTTGGCATTTATGTTCCCCTTGGCTTCCAGGTGCTCACTAAGAAAGGATTTTTCGAAATGACAATCAGATCATTAGTATTTCTTATACAATAATTGACATGCTCTGGTGCCAAGGAGTTCTACTCTCCCTCCCCACCTGAAAAGAACTGTGTTCCAACTGCCAGTTGTCTCACATTCTGTTACCTCAGTTCAAACTGGCACATGTTCCACTCCTTCAGGAGCAGTCTGGGGCTTCTTACAATACTAAACATAGGTACCTCACCAAAATGTCTACACCTTCCACCTATGGAACTGCTTCCGGACTCAAAGCAGCAGGAGCAATATTCCCTTATGTGTTTCAATCACCGACCACCACTGGGCCAATTTATCCTGCATAGCCCGATCGCATGATTTTATCATGAAGCACAGGTGTTTAGCTAGTCATATATATGGAAGAAAATGTTTTGATGAATTGAGCGTAAGACCTACACATTATTTTCTAATGCTCAAGAGGGTAAATGTATAGCAGAATACATGTAAAATTGCCAGTGACGTGCAGTCAGGGGGGGGGCAGGGGAGGCACAGCTTCACCACTGTCATCACGAAAAGGAAAAATAATGTAAAAGGAAAAAGGCGAGTGCTGAAGTGAGGCTAGCTAGCTGCTGCCTCACCGTGAATGACTGCCTAACTGTTTAAAAAAGCCTCTAAAAAGGCGCCCTCTACTATGAGGCAGGAGAACTGTGTACCTCATTTAGTCTAATCTGACTTCTAAGGCATTTTATGATTGCTCAAGCAAATCATACTGCTCACGCAAGCAAACTGCTCACGCAGTTAAGCGACAGGTAACAACCTAAAAAATCCAGAGGTAGGAGAGGCACGCAGTTCTTCTGCCTCCAATTCTCTCCTGAAGTCAAGGAAGACTGCCTGGAGACTGATGACTCTACACAAGGGAGAATAACCATTAGTCCTCTGGGGATTCATTGGTTCCTGGGAAAATACGATTCACTGATTGTAGCCTGCATTTCTCTGCACATCCGGCGTTTCTCAGGCATTGCTTCGACTTCTCCCTTCGCTTTGTGGAGAGAGAGAAGCAGCATAGAATTGGACTGCCTGAGCCAAAATGGTCTTGAGACTTGATTTTTGAGCAGTACCAATCCATTCCACTCTTTCCTTTCCATTTCTGTCCTTCTTCTATCTTCCTTTCCTTTTCCTTTTCTTTCTCCTTTCCTTTCTTTTCTTTCCTTCTTTCCTTTCCCTTCTTTTTTCTTTTCCCTTCCCTTTCCCCCCTTTCTTCATCCTTTCCTTTCTTCTTTGCCATTTCCTTTCCTTTTTTCTTTCCTTCTTTTCTATTTCCTTTCCTTTTTCCTTTCCTTTCTCTTTTCCTTTCCCTTTTCTTTTCCTTTCTCCTTTCCTTTTTTCTTTCCTTTCTCTTTTCCTTTCCCTTTCCTTTTCCTTTCTCCTTTCCTTTCTCCTTTCCTTTCTCCTTTACTTTCTCCTTTACTTTCTCTTTTCCTTTTCTTTCTCTTTTCCTTTCTTCCTTTCCCTTCTCTTTTCGTTTTCCTTTTCTTTTCCTTTCTCCTTTCCTTTCTCTTTTCCTTTCCTTTCTCCTTTCCTTTCTTTTCCTTTCCTTTCCTTATTTCCTTTCCCTTCTTTTTTCTTTTTCCTTCCTTTTCCTTTCCCTCCCTTCTTCATCTTTTCCTTTCTTCTTTGCCATTTTCTTTCTCCTTTCCTTCTTTTTTAATTTTCTTTTCTTTTTCTTTCCTTTCCTTTTTCTTCTTTCCCATTTCCTTTCCTTTCCCTCCCCCTTCCTTCCCTTCCTTTCTTCCTTCCTGGGGGTCTGAGGGAGAGGGAGTGGACCCTTTTCCTCCTTGCCCCACTCCCCAACATCTGCTCTGATGGCAAATGTGTTTTTTTGTGTGCTACAGTATGTGCAAAGAATGCTGATATGAGATCTTAAACATATCCCTTTAACTGCTGCCAATCAAATATTGGATAAGATAATTTGTAGGATTTTAATGTTTGTAAATCTGATTGTGATGATATCAGTGCCTCACCAGCCATAAACCTCACTGCACGTCACTGAAAATTGCAGTTCTAGAATAAAAACCTGATCTAACATTTAAGCTAAAAAAACAGACAACACATCATGCAACACAAGTAACTTGTCTCTGAACTGTGGCTTTTTCTCTTTGTAATAGCAGATGGGTGAGATTAGGACCATGGAGCATATGAAGAATATTAACATTTTGTTATTGCATTATGATTATCTAAAGATGGACACACGAGAAATTACCTCAACAATATCTTTATAAATAGTTTTTCTTAGTAAAAATTGAACGATAATATCTATCTTTTATCTATAATATCTATTATCTTTTTGTCAGATAATTTTTCAGACAATTTTTGTCATAAGAGCTAGGTTTTTCCTGGAATCTTAGAAAAGTCATATGGAAGATGACATTTGTATTAGTATGCATAATGATTGAATCTTTTATTTTAAAAATGTTTCTTGATTTGCAAAGTAGATAATATAATTCTGATGGATGGATTTATGCAGGAACTACAAAGAAGCAGACACAATTCATTTCCTTTTCTTCCTACTGACCTAATGATTCCATCTCATCCTTGAAATGATTCCTCTAGTGAATCTTGTAAAGAAACAAGCTACCTGGTCCTTTAATCCTACTAACATTTTTAAAAAGAGATCGAAATTAGTTTTGCTCATACCAGATGTTTTCTATGCAACAGGGGATAGCTCTCCAGAGGTTGAAATAAATCAGGTAAACTCAGCTCTTCCCTTTGGAAAGCTGCATAATTTACAGAATCTAATGTTTTGTTTTCTTTTAAAGTTGTCATTTAAAACATTTTTGCTTCCTGATATGCAAATAAGTGGATGGCTTTTTGTAAGTTTTATTTTTGTAATAACTCTGCCTCTTAAAGTTGTATTAATGATGAAATAAGATAATTTATAACAGGATACCCAAAAATATGTATAGGCAGCCTGGGAATAAATGGGATCAGTAAATAAAATTGTTACCTTACACCTCTTTTAATATTCACATTAAATCAGTGAAACATATTTCACTCTAACAAATCTATTTAATTCCCTCCACCAAATTTTCTTGAGTGGCATTATTTCCCCCATTCAGTTCTATAACATATCAGTGCTAATTTTGATCTGGTTTTGTGATAATGTCTTTGAGAATACATGTGAACAATTTAAACAAAAACAATAGGTCAGAAGGAGCATCAAGAATTTTGGAGGGAGGATCAGTGGTCCTAAGTACCTACAATAGCTTTAATCACATCTTATTAATACTGGTTTGCTGCTGCTGTTGTTTTTTAAAAAGCCACCATTTGCAATTTGTTCGGCAAAGAAACTAATAGGGGCCCAGTATGCCATAGGGATTCAGTGGCTAAGATGCTGAGCTTGTGGATCAGGAAGGTTGACAGTTCGGCAGTTCGAATCCCTAGCACCGCATAAAAGAGTGAGCTCCCATTACTTGTCCCAGCTTCTGCCAACCTAGCAGTTCGAAAGCATGTAAAAATGCAAGTAGAAAAAAATAAGAACCACCTTTGGTGGGAAGAAAATAGCGTTCCATGCGCCTTTGGCATTTAGTCATGCCAGCCACATGACCACAGAGATGTCTTTTGACAGCACTGGCTCTTTGGCTTTGAAACAGAGGTGAGCACCACCCCTAAGAGTCAGGAATGACTAGCACATATGTGTGAGGGGAACCTTTACCTTTATGTCATAGTTAGCAGCAGCAGCAGCAGTTTTGAATATTTGGGGGGGGGAATAAACATGATTGGATATGATTAGGACTTGGATGAGACACTACGGGGAAATCCCAGGATTGTCAGTGAGGCTGATAAATCAAAATAGCATTCTAAAATGAAATTCAATGTGAAACAGGTTAGGAAAGAAAAACCAAATGCACAGAATAACACATAGATGCTATCCTGGAATCAATAGTAGTAACTGTGAGATGAATCTAGGATTACTAGTGGACCACTTAAATACTAGTGAAACTACTTAATTATGACCTAGCCAAACCTAGTTAAACCTAGTGGTTTCCTGCAGCTCCCAAAAAGCCAAGTCCTAGGCTGTATAAACAAAAGGATAAATCAAAATCACATGAAGTGTTAGTGTCATTTTATAATGCCTTGGTAAGTTCATACACGGGATATTGCATCCAGTCTTAGTTACCACTATATCAAAAGATGTTGAACTTTAGAAAAAGTGCTGAGAAGAGAAACAAAAGTGATTTAGGGGAGATTGAGGAGAATAATTGGTAGAGGAAGCATGTGATAGAATAAACATAACAAAAACCATCCTGTACCCTATTACAAGCTCAGTTAATTGCACACATATATGAATGGGGCTATGTTCTATTGGTTGCAATTTAGAAATGTGCATGAATTCCATTAGAATAGATTATGGATTCCACAAATCACAATTAAAAACAAGCCAAGGCCTAGCATTTGGTGTGAACTGATCTTCAAAATTAATTGCTGAAAGCCAATAAGGGTTGTTAGTGGTGTGGTTGATTAATCTTAAATAGCATGTAGACTTTTCAAAGCAGTCAGTAAAAATCTCCAGTATTCTTTCTACTGAACGTTTTTTTTAAAAAAAAAATTCTTATACCACTGTGAGGTTTGGAAGAGGAACCAGGATTACAAAGGTTTGTCAATGGCAATCACTCTTGTGACATTCCAGTAGAAATGTTTTTACCTGGAAGGGCAGAATCCCCAGCCTCCATCTCCCCTACCGAATTTTCAATGCATTAATTACTTAGCACATCTGGGTTTTTTTAAAAGAGGAGCTATGGTCTTTATTTGTTCATTTACAGTGAAAAATATCACACTGAGATTTCAAGCATCCTAGCAATTAGTGAAATGGGAAAAGGATGCTTCTCCAGAATGTTCAGGGACATTGTACTTCATAACTCATTAATTGATATTACAATTAATATAACTTCAGTTGTGTTTGTTTCCTTAGAATATCAACATCCTACCATTATATAATGTATGTTTTCAATCTATTTCCCACAGCTTTTATTATTTTTTAATTAAAATAGTTACGAATTCCCTGTAAAGTGGTCCTCCAATTGCAAAGATGTAAGATTTTGGAATTCTTTTCACTAATAAGTATCTTTGTTAATACTGAAAAGAGAATGCCATTTGCTGTTGCCATAATGACACACAGTACGTTTTCCTTACAACACAAATATGAGAGAATGCAGCTAGATATTTATAGATGAAATATGTGCACATCTCAAAACATTAAAAGATTTAGCAGTTCTTTGAGAGATATGTGCTTTGGATTAAATTTGTAGGGGAAAGAAAATCATTCAAAGAAAGAAAACTAAGAATAAAGTATAATTTATTCTTCTTGGAATATGATAAATGAATAGTTGGGGATTCTGTTTCAGAAGGCACATTGAAAAGAATGGCCTACTACACTTAGCCATCTGCAAATGGACCAGAGGTGGTATTCAGCCAGTTCTCACCAGTTCTGGTGAACTGGTAGAAGAAATTTTGAGTAGCTTGGAGAACTGGCAAATACCACCTCTGGCAGGCTCCATCCCCTTCTATTCACTGCCTCCCAAGTACCAGCTGATTGGAGTCCTAGCTGATCGGCTGGGTATTCTTCTGTTGCTCTGCACAGGAGAACGGAGCTGAAAAGCAGGTTAGTGGGGAATGGGAATTTTACAGCCTCCTTTCCCTGGAGTGGGGTTGAAATTGACATTTTACAGAATCCTTTCCCTGGAGTGGGGTGGAAATGGAGATTTTACTGTATCCTTCCCCCGAAGGGGTGAGGGAATGGGGATTTTGCAGTATTCTTCCCCTGCCATGCCACAAACCACGCCAGGCCCTCAGAACTGATAGTAAAAAAAATTGAATCCCACCACTGAAATGGATCTCTTTTTCTTTCATATATACATGCTCAACCATACCTTCACCCCTTGTATGCATGCATATATGTTTTGGCAGATTTAGAAAAGCATTTCAGTGATCATGCACCTGATGCAAAAAAAAAAGGCAGTTTTTAGACAGTGCTGGAGGCAGGAAAAGAGACCCATTTTGTGGAGAGCCATTTTAATGAAATAAAAGGAACAAGTAGGACCTAATTTTTTTAACTTGTGCTGAGAAATCCATCATATTTTTCTGAGATATACTGTTAATTGAACAAATCCTTGAATCCCTGGGTTTCTGAAGGCATATCAGTGACATGGTAACATTACCAAAGAATGGAATCTCAGTTTTTGATCGTCTTTCTTGGAACTCCCAAGACTAGGAATCTTCAAAACAAGCATATTAAGCTTAGTATAAATTTAGTGTTATAATTTAACTTTATTTTAATTAAAATATGCCATGGGACCCAAATCACAATTTGTAGAGTACAAATTACCCATCTTATGTCATAATATTTTCAGCTACATTTGCTGAGAGATAGAAGACAGCAAGATAATGCTGGGGTTGCATAGTAGAAGGAATATATGAAGCCAACTTATAGATCCAGGTTGATGGGTAAATAAAGAAATAATTAATTGGTAAAATGTGTCAGGAGCCCCTATCAGCTGGATGTCTTTAGGATGCTATATTTAAAGCACCAGATTAGAAATTGGCATTCCATGAGTTCTGTTCAGCTTTAGATCTAAAGTTGGCTGGGTGACCTGGGATCAGTTAATCTCTCTCAACCCTAGGAAGCAGCAACAGCAAACCATTTTGCCATTGTATTATTATTTATCCTTATTATCTTCTTTACCCCCCTCCTTTTTTTAAATTGGTACTATTATTATTCAGATTGTTATTATTCTGTTCTTTTGCATGTACACTGAAAGCTAATGTACGGGAGACAAATTCCTTGTGTCTAATAAAAGTTGGCCATGTAAAGTATTTAATTCAATTCAATTTCTGAAATCTTGCAAGAAAATTGAAAGTACTTGTCCAGACAGTCAATACTCACTTGAAGTCACTTCCCTCTCCTTCTCCCCCACCCCCACCCCCAATACGCAAGTAGTTGGCTAGCTGCAATGTGTGGTCAAAGGAATAGCTTGGTCTAATCTTTGGCTCTTTATCTCCCCCACACTCACCTCCCAGACCCCCACTTCTAACTGTTTCAAGACCTGAAAGAACTTTACACATTGTAAAGTTTTGATATTTCTCTCCCTGAGCCATTACCTTTTAATAAGAATGTTAACTTTTAAGAATGGCACCATTAAGTATTCCTTTACTCAGATCAACTGAAAGTTTACGGAAAAAATTGCAAGCCTCCAGGTTATCACAAAGTATGATAAATAAAAGATAATAAGAGGAAGCAAAGATAAGCCAGAAGGGGAGCTGGTTGAAGCTCTGATTGTATGTCTCTGCCACAGCAATTAATAGCTCAAGTCCCAGTTTGTTTTGTGGTCCTTAAAACTCCTGAAGCTTGGTGAATTACAACCACACATTTTCTCCCAATTCTTTTTATGAAAAATGAAAAAAAAGAGATGTATTAATCCTTCAACAGGATTGAAGCATTTTCCATAGGACCAAAAGGAAAGAGATTCTAGATCAATGTTTTCCAAACTTGACAACTTTAAGAGGTATGGACTTGTTAGCTAAGGAATTCTGGAAGTTGAAGTCCACTTATCATTATTAAAAAGTTGGTTGGATGAAGGAATAAAGAACTATCATTTTCTCAATATTCTTTAACATATAATATAAAAGACTGGAAGGGATTTAAAATGATATATTTAGTAATTTGCCTTCTGATTTTCAAGTTGACTTTTAAAAAGCAGATATTAGAGTCTGAAGTAGAGGAACATTTCACAGCCTGGATAATCTTCATATGCCAGTTATTAAACAACATCTATAATAATACTAGTTTTAAAATCCATTTATTGCACCACATGTGACATCAATCTTAATTAATAATGTAATTAATTAAGACTTACGTCATTGGAGATACAATTATTATTGTTACAAGATTATATTTTGGACAAGATGGTGAAAGGTTTTTAGAGACGTGCAAGTGGGGGGGGGGAGAAACAGACTGTCTTATTCCTCCCTCCCTTCTTCTAACGAGTTCTCTTCAGTCTTGCAGGCTGTGTGCCAAAATCCCTCTGGAATTTATGTGTTATTTATAGGCAATTCTTCCACACAGCAAAAAAAAAAACCTGCTTCTTTTGAACAGAAATGTAGTTTGAGTACATATTTGTGAAGCCAATCACTTTAAATATTTAGTGGCATATGGGCATAGGAAGTATAGGACCTACATTGACTCCTAAAAGTTAAAAATTCCCTGATGAATTCTCTAAGGTAGAGGCCTTATCTCACTAGTGGTAGCCGGTATTCCTCCATCTGGCTGAGCAGAAGCAAGGATGTTTTCTGTTCTTCCATCTAATTAAGAGGAGCACAATTCTGAAGTTCATTTGCAGCTCAATACTAATGAGTGTGCATCACAATAACAACAAAATAAAACATTCCATTTTAAACATATTAATGATTTATTTCTTCTTCCTCACTCTGGTCAGTGATTGACAGTAAAGAATGTGGGTTATATGAGAAGTTAGTGTTGCAGAGAAATCCATCTGCCTTAGAAAAAACAGTGCTGCTTACAAAAATAAAAGTAATTCAAAAGAATTAAATTCTTAATAGCTTGGCCCTTTCTCTTCTTATTATGTATTTGAGAAATAACACTTAATAACAACATTAATCCTATTATTTCAAAACAATGGAAATGGGTTTTCTGTTTTATCTTCACAGGTAGGTTGTGAAATAGATTGGAGTTAAACTAGAACGAGCCCTGGCTCAATCACTATTATAGGGTGATTTGGATTGGACTTCCCTAATATTACTTAACTCTAATCATTATATTGCACAGTTCTTGTTGTATTACAAGAAGAAATGAAGTATTGGACCTGCATTGATCGCTAAAAGTTAATAATTCCTTGATGAATTCTCTAAGGTAGATCCCTTCAAGAAGAAATGAAATGAAACAGCATTACGTCCTTCATTCCTATAGACACTTACCTAGAGAAAGAGTAGGAAGGTATTTAGTGGGACTATCATTTCTTATTCTTAAATACTAAATACTAATTATGAATTTTCTCAATACACTCATGCACACCAACCTGTTAGAAAGGACAAAATGTTCACATTAAGATTATTGAAGGACACTTAGATGAGATCTATTTGATAAGTTCTATCAGATGAGATAATGGGACGCACTGGCTCAGTGGCTAAGACGCTGAGCTTTTTGATCAGAAAGGTCGGCAGTTCAGTGGTTCGAATCCCTAGTGCCAGGCAATGGAGTGAGCTCCCATTATTTGTCCCAGCTTCTGCCAACCTAGCAGTTCGAAAGATGTAAAAAATGCAAGTAAAAAAATAGAGACCACTTTGGTGGGAATGTAACAGCACTCTGTGCACCTTTGGCATTTAGTCATGCCAGCCACATGACCACAGAGATGTCTTCGGACAGCACTGGCTCTTTGGCTTTGAAACGGAGATGAGCACTGCCCTCTAGAGTCGGGAATGACTAACACATATGTCCGAGGGAAACTTTTACCTTTACTTATCAAATGAGATGGATTCCTAGAGAGGATGAATGTATTATTGAATTGGATATGAAATATGCAAGTTTTTTTATGGACATGGCTGACTCTAATGCATTTACTGAATTTCTATCTATGAGGATTTCGTTCGAACAAAAAATATAACAAAAAATATTCTGCAGGAATTGGCAGATTTTCTTCTATCTTCTCTTCCTAGTTATAAAACTCACCTAACTACCTAACAACCATATGATCATACAACACTGCATGGCCAGGTACTCTTTTTATCCAGGGAGAGGAGTTGAAGATCTGTCACATTGTACAATCTGGGGATAGAAACTGAAAAGGAAATCCATCATGCCAAACCAAATGGATAGAACCAAGTGAAAAAGAAAATGAAGCAAATCTATCAGCCAGTGGCCATTAAGATCAAACAACCCTCACCTCATTCCTCTGCAATTTCACAGGAGAAGTATTTTTGTGAATCCTTGGACATGTATTTGGCCTGACATTAAATACAAAGCAGCTTGCCATAGCAAAAAGCTATATCTGCCTATTCAGACTGTTGCTCAGGTGCTAAATTATGATAGACAAAGTCAAAGCTTTTGCTGTATTTTCTCGTGGTCCTTCGTCTTTAAATCAGACTTGACTTTCAAATAGAAGGCATTTAACAAGAGAGATTGGTCCTTGAAAAGAAACAGCACTGAAGGATAGAAATCAGATGGTTTTTCTTTTTTTAAAGAAAATGTCAAAGGATTTTGATTAGAATTAGCATAGGTCATTTTTTTTAAAAAAATAGGCCATTTATTTATTTAGTCCATTTTCAAAGCTGCACACTCACATAATAAAATATTTTTGTAGATCTCTTAGAGTCACAAATTGTGAGATGATTATCTTATAAAGAGTACATTGATTATGTGATTTATTTTAAAACAAGTTTTATTGGTTTTTACAATTTTTTTCAGGGAAAAGGGTCAAAAAGGGTATAAAATTTTTTGACAGCTACATCATGCGGGGGAGAGCAGCCCCCCCAAGTCTCACAACTTTTACAGACAAAAATAGAAATACATCAACATTTGAATAGAAATTAGCAGTTTTAAATTTAACACTAGGTCATCAGTATATTTCAATCATTTTTTGTATCACTTCCGTAAAGGTACATTATAACAACAATTGCAATAATGTTTCAAGTCACTTTTGTGATCTGAGTCTTCTAATTGTTGCATCCTCCCCCCCATCCATTGGCAGAGCCTCAGCCCCTCCCTCCCTCATCTCTTGTCTACCATCCCCCATTTCATCTAGGAGAGCACTATGTTTTTTAGTGAAAGCCTCCACCTCCACAACTGTATTAGTTTGAATTCTGCTGCCCTCCCAGAAAATCAACATGCCTTCTGCTAATAACCACCTGAACCAGATCCCTTTATTATATTTTTTTTTTTTGCTAAAGAGGAATATTTCTTCCTCTTATCTCTTACTTTCTTTGGAATCTGTTTAAGAATGGTTATTTCTTTATCTTTATATTTTAGTGGTCCTCCCCTTTGAGCTCCTAGAACCTCATCTCTTGTAGTCTTTCTAAGAAATTTAACATGAACTTCCCTTGGAACATTGTGTGTTCTTGCATATGCTGAGTTAATCCTATAAATCAAGTCTATATCCCACAACAACTGTTGTTTATCTCTATTAATATATTCTGCTAATATTGTGGTCATAATCTCCTTAAGATCTTTGTTCTCAATTTCTGGCAAGTTTTGAAACCTAAGGAAAAAAGACATCCTTTCACATTCCATTTTTATCATGTAGTTTTCAAATTCTACATTCCCCCTTTGGATTGTCTTAACCTTGTCCCTCATCCCGACCGCACCCTCCTCCAGTACATCTATTCTCTGTTCATTCCGTGTGGCTTGTTGTTTCATTTCTCTGAGCTGATCATTTAAGTCTTTCAGTTGTTTTTTCATTTCGTCCTGTCCCTTTAAGATAGATTGAAGCATCTGGTGAATAGATAAGTCCTTTGTACTCTCTTCAGGGGCTTTAGGTTGTAGAAATGACTCCAGTTGTGACTGCTGAGTAATTGGACTAGACGTAGAAGATGTCGGGGCCGATGAAGCCTTGCCAGGCGGTAATTTCTTTGGACCCATCATAAAGTTCAGAGATAGTTATTAATCTGTGCAAAGAAATGGCATCTGTGGGAGAGCACAGCCAGTAGAGATCACAAGGCAGGCAAATCCAAGGGAGAATAAATCTTCTAATACAAGACTAGATCAAACAGATGAATCAAAGTATTCCAAATCCAAGGGAAAAGCGCATTTAGAAAGGCTTCTGGAGATTTCTGGGGTGGAGACTAGTTCAGAGCCATAAAATCTTCCAAAGGAGGAATTTCATTCATAAAGACAATGAAGAAGGAGGAAGTGGCCATTTTGGCTCAGCCTTTACAGGTGGTCAGGAAACAACAAGTCCAAAGTTCCCATACATAGTTTAAAAAAGAGTCAGTTCAACCATCCTTTCTCTCGCAATTGTGGTCAAAAATTATTTTTCCATTGTTTAGGGGAAGTGAAAGTAAGTTTTAAACTCTCTCTCTCTCCTGTGAGAGGGAGAGATTTTGCAAGTGCTGCTTTTCCAAGGGGGGTGGAAATTCCCCCCCTCCAATCTTAACTCTTCCAAAGGTTGAAACAAAGTTCCAAAAAAAAAAAACCTGCAGTTCAACAATTGAGTAAACCAGTAAAAGACTTGGGGAGATCCCCCACCTCACCGCACTTCAGCTGCGTCTTTCAAATTGATTGTTTCCTTCCAGGCTCCGTTCGGCGAAGGCAGGCGGTGGCATTCCGCGCACCCCCCATGCTTTCTGGCTCCTGGGGCAAAGCTGGAGACCCCCCTGTGGCCGCTGCCATTCCAGGGGGTCCCAGCAAGCCGCCCCTACGGCAGGGCGCCCCTCCAAGGTACCCTGTGCTCCCCCCAGACTTAAGGGGAGCCCACCGAAACAGCGAGGGGCGGACGCACGCATCCGTCACCTTCGGATACCAGAAGTCGTCTCAATTATGTGATTTATGATGTATTACCTGTGGAATAAATAAATAATTACTCAATCAAAGCTCTAGCAACTTTAAAAGTATTGACTCAATACTGGTTTTACTCAAACACCAGAGCAGTTAAACAAAAATCTGTTGTCTAGGAGTAAATTGTTGAGAAGCTTTATTAAAAATGGCATTGGCAAATACAAATAGTTCTCGACTTGCAATAATTCATTTAGTGACTGTTTGAAGTTACAAGGGCACTGGAACAAGTGACTTATGGCCCTTTTTCATATTTATAACCATTGCAGCATCTTCATGGACATGTGATCAACATTCAGACACTTGGCAACTGAGATTCCACGTTCTAGAACACTGATACCTGCTGATGGTATGCTTATGACTGATTGATACCAACAAATTAATTTCTTACTAATTAAATGAAAAACTGATGATATTATTTAAAAATTAAAGGCAATTATTTCCTATATATGATATGGCAGGTTATTATTATTGTTGTTATTTTTATTATTTCTTTTATTCATTAAGCATGAAAATCAGTCAAGTGAACATTTAAAGATGTGTCACAAATTTCATTGACTGGTACTAATAGTTCATACGGGTTGCTGTCGGTATCCGAGTTATCAACCAGGTATCTTCTTAAAATATATGGTGTTCCTAGTAGTGCCGGTTTTTGCAGTTCTGCTGGTATTATTGCAAGAAGCTGCAATTTGTTGATGTATTTTATAAAATTCTTCGACATGGTGTCAAGTGCCCCGATGACAATGGGTATCACTGTTACATGTTTCATCCATAGCCATGTAGTTTTGATGGCCAGGTCGCGATATTTTGTGATTTTTTTCCTAGTTCTTTTCTTTCGACTCTGGCATCTCCTGGTACAGCAATATCAATAAACTGTATCCTTTGGCCCTCTACAACAATGATATCTGGCGTGTTGTGTTCCAAATGGCAATCCATCTGTATTCGAAAGTCCCATAAGATGTTCACCTTCTCATTTTCAATAACCCTTTCCATTTTATGTTCCCATGACTTTCTGAATACAGGTAAATGGTATTTTTTACATAATGACCAGTGGATTAATTTAGAAACTCGATCGTGTCTAGCTTTGTAATCAGTTTGTGCAATTTCGCTGCATTCACATAATAAATGTGAAACAGTTTCGACTTAGTTGTTGCAAAGTCGGCAGTTGGATTGTCAGTGGATTTTCGTATCTTTGCTTTCATGACTTTAGTTTGTAGTGCTTGTTTTTTGAGCAGCCAGTATTAAAAGTTCTGTTTCTTTCTTGATGGTTCCCATCTTAAGCCATGCCCATGTCAAGTTGTCATCACATTTTCCTTCAATGTTTTTCAAGTGCTGTCCATGCAAAGCTTTGGTTTTCCATCTATTCAATCTGTCATCCAGCTGTTTTTCCTTATTTTCTGCCTTTGTTTCTGTTGTTTTTATGCTGTTCTCCATTTTCACAGCCTATAGCATTTTTTTGTACTGGTTCACATAATCATTCAAACTTTGTTTTTCTTCTTCTACACTTTGATGGATTTGCAATCTGCTCCCTATTTTTCTTGGCAGGTAAAACTGTCAGTGTCACTTAGTGGATGTAAAGCATGGTACATATTCAAAGGTTTGTGTGTTTTCCAGTCCAGGTTTTCCAGTTCAGCCAAAGTCCAGTTGATGATTCCAGCTGAATAGCGTATTACTGGAACTGCCAACGTATTAATGGCTTTAATTATGTTTCCAGCATTCAGCTTTGATTTTAATATTTTGTGGACCCTCCTGATGTATTCCTTTTGCATTGACTCTTTGACTTTTCCATTCAAGATGTTGTCTGCTTCCAATATGCCTAGGTACTTGTAACCATCATCCTTTGGTAATGATTTCACTATGTTTCCATTTCCCAGTTCTATTCCTTCTGTTTTTTTCCATTTTTCCTTACCGCATGGATAATCTAGCCCATTTTTTCAAGTCCAAAGTTCATGTTGATGTCACTGCTGAAGAGTTGAACTGTGTTGAGTATTGATTTAAGTTCAGTGGGGCTTTTTGCATATATGTTTAAGTAATCCATGTAGAGTAGATAATTTATCTTGCCATGTTGGTTTGAGATTTGGTATCCCAGTTTTGTGTTTTGTAGGATTGTCAATGGAATTAATATGATGTTGAACAGTAGTGATGAAAATGAGACCCCTAGTAGATATTTACTTCACCAATGTTCTCCCTATTTGCTGTTAAAACTGTTTTCCATATTTGCTTTAAAAATGTACAAATATTTTTGCTGATTCCAAAGTTTTCCAGACAAATGTTAATCCAGCTGTGGGGTAATGAGTCAAATGCCTTCTTGTAATCAATCCATGCCATATTTAAATTTGTTTTTCTTCATTTTGCATTTTTAGTACCATTTTGTCAATGAGCAGCTGATCTTTTGTTCCTCTTGATTTTTTATAATTTTCTTTTTGTTTTACTGGATACAAACTGTTTTCCATCAGATGAGTGAATATTGAATTTGCCAGTATTCTTGTAAAAAGTTTGAACGTTGTTGGCAGACAAGTAATTGGACAATAGTTACTTGGTTCTGTGCCCTTTTCTGGATCTCTCATCAAGTATGTTCAACCACCTGTTAACCATTCTTCACTTGTTGCATTTTGAAGCATTTAATCAAATTGAGTGGGCATGCGATGATGGAGGTTGGTCAGGTGTTTTAGCCAGTATCCATACAGTTCATCCAGGCCAAGTGCACCCCAGTTCTTGACCTTCTTTGCTTGTTTTGCAACCATGTCAGCTTTTATTACAATATTTTCCATTTTATTTCATGCTGTTTGTTGTTGAATATCTTGGATCCAGGAGACAGTTTTATTGTGTTCCACTGGGTTTTCCCACAGTTGTTTCCAAAAGTTCAAAGTTTTTTCTTTACATGAGTAAACATTAGTTTAGATTTGATTTTCGTCAAGGGATTGGTAGAAAAGGTGTTGATTTCTTCTGAACTGGATATTTTCACAATATTGTTTTATACATCCTTCATATCTTTCAATTTTCTTTGTTGTTGTTGTTGTTGTTGTTGTTATTCTCTGTTGGCTTTGTTGTGTGTGTATTAAAGATATATATTGCTTAGGAAGAAACAAATAATCATCTATAAAGTCCTGCTGCATTAAATTTTTATAGATCTGTGCTTATAAACACTGCCATAGAATGTACACATGTACAAGTAGAAAACCCTATTATCATATAAAACCAATCCCAGCATTTATTGATTGTGAAGAAAATGTAGCCATGTTTGGTTTCGCTAAATGTTTGCATAGTTTTATATTTTCAAATATATTCTTGTGGTTTTCTTCTACTTGTACATGTGTACATTGTCAGAGTATTGGCTGATAAAAGAAATGTCTGTGTAACTACACATATCTATTATCTCACATGCTGGTATAACCCATAGTGCTAGATGTATAGTTGTCAGTTTTAGAGCCAACGATATGCCCATGATGAATTTGTCAGCCTTATTTCCTAGTTATAAAAATAATAATACTTTTGAGGATAATTATGAAAGAAGAATAATCCACAATTACAGAATGAGAATAAAATTGGTTAAAATTTACAAAATTAGCAAGTTCAAACAAATGCAAGAAGCAAGCACTTTATTCTTCAAAAGTCACACTGTGAAGGAATCTTTTTAAAAAAATATTAGAGACCACCAACAAAGAATATTATCTTCCCTAGGTTTCCATAGAGGCTTTTGGGATATAAAAATACCTTAACAAACTTATTTCTTAACTTATACTTTAACACTTATCATTAAACCTTTACATTATATTATACCTATACTAATAGCTACATCTAATTCCTAAATAAACATATTTTCTCATTCATTGAAAAAAAAATAGTCTTTTCTATAGCTAAAATTTAACCACCTTGCAGTTAATTGTCTTCTGTTGCTATCATATAAAATTATAACATTATTATATAACATGATGGCTGCTAGATACTTGCTCTAACTACAGTAGTTTCCACCAAGGACCTCTGTTCTGGAACAGAGGTTTAATCCTATTGGTCGGAGGGTCTGACAGCTCCCTATAAAAGGGCTGCTGTCAGACTCAGCCTTTGCTGGATTGTTCTCACTTAATAAAGAGTTGTTACCGTTAAGCTTGTGTGTGCCTATCCATTACCCAATCCAACAATGGCAACTTTAAAACATGTGGACTTCCCCAGCTTACTGGGGAATTCTAGAAATCAAAGCCTCCATATCATAAAGTTATTAAGTTTGGAAAACACTGTTCTAGACTGCTATTGATGGCTTTGTAGGCTTTCAATCTGAGTTGGGGAAGGGGAGGAAGGCTTCACCAGCTGCTAACTGGCTTTATGCTGTCAGCATCTCTGCTGGAATAGAGAAGCTGGAAATGTCTGGTTCTTTTTCAGCTCTTTGGCAGTTGCTTTGTTGGACCTATGCCCAGACCTCCTTTATTGTCAGTCACCTGCTATGCTGCACTGTATCCTGATAGCTGTTCCACATACAATGCTGCAAATTCTTCCTGTCCACTCTCCTAACAATCTGAGGTGCCACACAGAGGTGCCACCAGCATTTTCCTTTCCTAATTGGAGACCAGATGTAGTCCAGTTCAAAATGCCTTAAAGTCACATGGCAAAAAAAATTGGAATGGGAAGTAAGAGCTTCTTGCAAATAATTCCTTCTACATATTGTTCAATGTCCTGATTTAATCAGAAACATATGACATGTTTGTGTATTGTATTATTATAAATAATGTACAGAAAACTGTAGCTGCAGGGTAATGGGACCAAAGGGGTTTTATGCATATGCATAGCTGCTCTACAGTCAACATGCTGATTAAGCATCGGGTGCAGCCGGTGTCCATGATTGCCTCAACTTCCCCTTCCATCCCTGTTTCGGGTACTTGGAGCTTGACTTTGATGGCAAAGGGACAGATAGGTGTACTCACCATTGGGTCGTCTTCACTATTTTCCTCCTCCAAGGTGTTGGGTCGTCTTCACCATTCTCCTCTTCCTCCCCCATCTGTTGGACTTTTCGTCTCCTTAGGTTGGGGATCAGCTTTCATAGGTTGTTGAACCAGATTACTTTTTTCCGGTGGCTTCTGGGGCTTTCTCTTTATCACACTGGTGATTGGTGTGTTCATTTGTGAGATTGGTGCTGGAGCCAGGCATTCTGATGCTCTGTGGCCAGGTTGACTGCAATAGTAGCATTTTATTGCTCCCCCCCCCCCCGAGAGAAGAAACCTGGTTGCATCTTTTAACTCAGGAGCCGCCTCGTCATGGAGTTCCGCTATTCACTCTGCAGCTTCCCCCTCATTCATCCCTTCTGCTATTGCCGAGATTAATTCTCTATCAGAATATTATTGACCCCAAATTGATCAATACACACCCAGGTTCAATTTAGAAAATACACTGGTTTTCTTGGGGTCTCATCAAACATTGCTAATAATTGATGTGATGTGGGAGCCGACGGAGCTAGTTGATGAAATTGAACTGGCAGTTGGGCAACTGCTTGGGGTCGTAGGCCCCCTTGCTGGGATGCTCCCAGCAGCTGAGGTGGGGCAAGAGCCTGTTGGGGCATTGCAGGTGGGACTGGAATTGGTGGGGGGGGGTGTCAATCCCTGGGGTTGCCCCTGCCCGGTTATCTAAAATGGTGTCATCTGCTGAGGGAAGGCAGGCCTCCATTGGTATCTTTCTCATCCATAACCTGGAAAGAAAGCCCACCCGGGTAATGATTGGTTCGTAGGCTGCAGCCCAAACATTGGTGACTAGCTAGGGGGAGAGGTTGCCCAAGCCTCTTTCTGCTGGCTGGATTGATTTCCCCATGTTGGGGAGGGGGGCATCTGCACCCCAGAGGGGGAGGGGCACTGGTGTTGCCTTCCCTCCAGCTGCAGAGTAATGGGCCAACTCACTCGTCGCTGTATGGAAGGAGTAAAGATCTTCACTCCAGTGCATTGCAGAATCTCTGCTAGGGAGCATGTACTGGGCCAGGGTCCAACTACGTGGTCCAGAGCTAAAGCATGGGTTGATTTCACTCACGTTCAGCTTTGCAAGTTGGTCTGGGCGGTTCCAATCATTGGGCCAGCTAGTCGGCCTTTGCTTTGATCTCCTCCAGTTGTGCATCAAAGCTGCCCTCTCACCCACCCACCCCTGCAGCACCAACAACAATTTCCCAGATGCCAATAAAACTCAAGGCTTCCTCCAGCAGAGCTGGTTCCAATTCTAGGTCCAGACCTTGTTCCCAGCTGGAGTTCCCCCTCTGCAATCCCCGCCCCTATGGCTCTGGAATATATGCAGACTGTCTCAGCAAAGAGAGGCAATCCATCATCTGCTGCTTTCCCTGTGGGCCTTTCCTTCTATCTTCACTGAGATTTTGCACTGTCCAAGGTTGGGTCAGTGCTGGGAGTCAGCACCCTGCACAATTACAGGGTAGCTGGTGAGGTATTTTAATAGAGATTCAGGTTAATGTCAGCGTTCCAGATACCATCCAAAATTAAATTAGAGTCCAAGTCAACATGCTGCTCAAAGTTCCAATTTATTAAGAGAGCCATGCTAGCACTTCTGGGGGAAACCCCAAATCTGAAGCTTCTTTCATTCCCCACCCATCCACCCAAATTAAAGTTCATGATCTTGCCCCCACATCCACAAGTTCATCACATGGTCCAATCTTCCACTGACATGCTGGCAGTTTCACTCACCCAGTTCCAGCCAGGTGCAGAGGTGCCAAGACAAAGGATGACCTTGGTAATCAAGAAAGGAATTTTATTTTGGCTGCATAACATTCTACTCCATACTATCCCCCCTCCCATTTCCCCACTATAGAAACAGCATAGTAGAATAGAAATGTGGCAGGCCAAAGATCCAAAAGGAACATGGCTGCAGGCCTGACAGCCTCTAGTATAAAAACCAGAAGTGAGACATCCATACAAGAGGTGATTTTTGAGTCAAGAATTGTCCAGATCTATTTTGCTTTTGTAACATACTTGATTGCTTGATATCTGGATTCTGATTATTTGTTAAGGCAAGGAAAGGAGCAGCAAGTTACTGACTTCTGATTAGCAATCAGTTTTGAAAGAATAGAAATCTCAGCAATGCCTGAATGAAAACATCTAACCAACCTTGATTGCACTCAAAAGCAAAACTGTCCCAACTGTGTCAGATGGGACACCGACTGTAAATATCAAGATTCTCGCATAAAAGGGGAAAAAATCCTGAAACAAGGCAATTTTAAACTATTTTTATATTTCTCCAACAAAACTACTTTTTAAGTTCAGCATCTACTTTAATTTATTGGGGGGGAGGGCATCTGAACCCAAAGTGTAAAATCATGATGAAATACCCTGGTCTTTGATATTCCCATGTTCCTGGTACTTCTATAATCTTTCCTTGTGATTATAGCAGTTTTATGAAAGTGCAGCTATGTTCAGCTGAACACATTAATACAAATTACTCTTTGCCTGGAAGCTGAGATAAGACCTTAGCACTCAATATATGAAGATATGTAGAGCTACCAGGGACACGGGGACAATAGTCCAGTATTGACTGCCAACATGGATTTGCTTTTCACATTTGCAGTCTGAATACCTGTGAAGCTAAAAGAAGAGATTGAATGGATAACAATGGGCCATGAATAGCCTGGCAGAAGTTTCTTACCATTGAAATAAATTCCCACAAAGATGCATGGCCACTTATCTTTTCAATTGGCAAGATGACACTGGAAGAAGGAATCTTGGTCTAACAGTCTCTATTTAATACCTTTTATATTAAGCAAATTAATTTGGGAGGGAGGAGGGTTTAAAGCTAAATTTTGAATAAAACAATACCACAACAGCTACTCTTTGATAAACACATTTAAGACACATTTTTATATGCAATAAATTAGTCCATTCTCTGGCTCTGCCAAAGTTTCAACACCTTTTTGTTAAAAATGTGAAAAAGTACCTTATTTTGCCAGCATATGTTCATGCTCAAATATTATTCATTTAGATCCCATGTGCCCAAGAATGAATTATTTCATTTCTGATTGCCTTAACCACAGACATTTCATTTTTAAAGTAGCTGTCCACCAAATATTTATTGTTCTGAATATTTTATTAAAATACTCTGAGTAAATTGATCAAAGAAGAATTAATCTTCTATGCCATGTGTTTTCTTCTCTCTCTTTCCTATGTGTGAACATTTTATCCTGTCATATAAAAATGCTAGCACATATACAATATTATAACTGGGAGAAACAGCCCTAGTGAAAGCTGCGGTTTGTAATTGCAAAGTTAATTATCTTTCCTAAACCATCAGTTGTCACTTAGATAGACCAGATTCTAGCAGGCTCTCTAGGGACTGACTTTATTTCATTCCTAATGGCTTGGGACCCACCATTTTGCTGTCTCTGAACATTTGGTCACTGAATGCACCATTTATGGAGTATTGTTTAATTAAGGACAAATTAAGAGAACTGTGCATAGAATTTAATTTCATATACTGTGTAAATTCTTTTAAAGAGGGTGCTAACTACAGGCATTATAACTTTTCATTAGCCATTGCTTCTACAATATATTGAGAGTATATTGTTTGCAACAGTTACATTTTGTTTACTCTTTGGGGATTTTTCAGGCACTGAAGAATCTGCACATCATGATTTACTAACCCGTTATCTGCCACACACAGTTCAACATCTAGCCACAATTTGCAAAAAGCAGCAGGGCACACAGCATATGTTTGCAAGACTATGGGAGAAAATGCACTCTTCAACACAGCCCAGACTCATTTATCCATGTGTCCTGGGAGAAAGAGAGAGAAAGCCTACTATGATCAGAAGAAAGTCTAATAAATAATTCAGAGCAGCTGGATAAATGGGTATACAACTTAAACACAATTATATCAATATTGGTTATACGATCTTTCCAAATCAAACTTGGAAAGCCCTCAGTGTTTAGAATTAACTGCATGGAATTTAATTGGCCCCTCTGCTGAATGCCTCTGAATAGGAGACCAGTGCATGTGCTTCAGGGGTTCTACCATGCAACATTTGTCAGAAAAAAACAATGTAGTCAAGAAATGGGGTATTTAGGGTGGTGTATTTTGTAGGGAACTTCATGCAATGGAAAACAACAACAATGCTTTATTGTGAACTCAGAAGAGTTCTACTCAAAATGTTTTATCCAATATTTTTGAGTGGCTGTGTTTTTATGAAGGAAGACACAATATAGTTGGAATGTTTTGTTAGAAACAGAACTTCCAAAGGGACCTTAAACAAAATAAGACTTCATGATTTACTGCTCCAAAGTTACAGAAGAAGATTGCGTAGTGGTCAAACCTAGTGCTACATGGCGGGATTCAGTAAATTGAAGTGGCCTTGCTTACTTTGCAGATATATTTTGATTCTGATCATTAGAAGAATCTCCTTTGGGGTGATGCTTCAGGATAGAAAAGTGAGATGTTCCTATTCAATACATTGAATCAAAAGCTCATGGAGATATGGAATTTCCCCTGACCATTCTGCTTCAGTAGAATAATGTTCAAATGCAGTGAAACTACTGATTTTACACAACCTGGTGGGACCAATGCACTACCTCAAATGGGAGAGGAACAGGAGAGGTTGATTGCTGCTGGTTTGGCCCAGATCAGGCGAACTGGTAGTAGCAGTGGTGGGAGGCTCAGCCCACCCGCCCAGATGCTTCTACGCATGCGTGCAAACCAGTAACGAGTGAACCAGTAGTAAAAATAATAGAAACCTACCACTGGAGAGGAGGGGTTCATTTTGCAAATCCATAGCAAAAATAATTATCAATGAAAGCTTTATCAAGTTTGGCAGATTCAGCATGGATTTGTTAGAAATAAATCTTATTGCCTTCTTTAACAAAGTGACTAAATTGGTGAATCAGGGAAACGCTGTGGACGTAGCTTTCTTAGACTTCATAAGGCATTTGATAAAGGACATCACAGCTTACTTCTTGGCAACATAGAACAATGTTTTGCTACTGGATGACCAACTATACTCAGCATGTAGTCTTCAGTGAAACTACATTTACATGGAGCAAAGCATGCAGGGTCTCAAGGTTCTGTCTTAGGCCCTTAAATGATGGAGATGAGAAACTCATGAAATTTGCAGATGATACCAAGCTATGGAGAATAGGTAAAACTTTGGAAGATAAACTCAAGATTCAGAAGGATCTTGACAGACTTAAACTCCAAGTCCTATCTGACAAAATACAATTCACTGCTGATAAAAGTAAGGTTCTACACTTAGACAGGAAAAAACAAATACATAGATATACAATAGATGGTATGTGGTTCATCAGTAGTAACTCTGACAGGATCTAGTTGTCCTAGTGGATCACTATTTAAATATGAGCTAGTACTGTGCCACAGCTGCCAAGAAAGCCAACACAGTCCTTGGCTGCATCAATAAATAGTATCAAGATCACAAGAAGTGAAAGTGCCACTTGGAATACTGTGTCCAATTCTGGTCACCATAAAAAAAAAGATGCTGTTTACCCTAGAAAAAGTGCAGAAAAGAGCAACAAAGATGATAAGGAAGCTAGAGGCTAAACCAGTAGTGGCTAACCTTTTTCTTGTTGCATGCCAATAGTATGCATACACATGTACATCAGCACTCCCACATCCCAGTACCCATAATGCAATGCACGGCCCCTACGCATGCGTGCACCCATTAACCTCCTCCTGTGTGCATGCATGTCTACAATGCATGCACGTATCTACCATGTATAGACATCTACCACGTGTGTGTGTGTCTACCATGCATGTGCACCCATTTTGGACCAACCTTTTCTGGCAAGAATGGCCTGCCTTTACATAGGCAGCAGCAGCTCCTCCTGCCAGCCTCGCGCTCCGGGCAGCAACCAGCCAGCCAGCCATGTCAGCTGGCAGGACTGCGGCGGAGCGAGCCATCCAGTCTGCTGCTGCTGGCACGCCGCCCTTGGTTGCAAATTCCGCCCTTGAAAGTCCCTGAAATTTGCCATGCTGGATGCTGCCTGGAGCATGAGGCTGGCAGGAGGAAGAGCTGGCTGTTGCTCCTGCCTCCCTCCCTGCTACCCCATGTTCCCGAGCCAGCATATTGCTCCTGCCCTTCCCCCTGCAGCTATTGCTGCTGCTGCTGCTTTTCTGGGGCCTTACTTCCTCCCCCACCCACACAAACTACTTCAGATTCATTCCAAATTTGGTGGAGGGAGGGGGTGGTAACGAAGAGGCAGTGGCTGGATGCACAAGGATTTCCAACCCTTCTTTTTCTCTCTCTGCCATTGAACCTGGTTGCTTTCCCCCAACCACACTGTTTATTATCATCAGTCAGCTGCCCAGCCAGCAAATGCCCTGCTCTCCTGAGCACCCAAGCTGATCGGTCGCTCCTGCCCTTCCCGCTGCTGCTGCTGCTCTTCTGGGACCTCACTTCCTCCTGCCCTCGCCCATGAACCACTTCAGACTTGCTCCAAATTAGGTGGAGAGGGATGGTAAAGAAGAGGCGGCGGCTGGGCGCACAATAATTCACAATCCTTATTTTTCTCGCTCCAGCATTCTTCCTGTGCAACTCTGCTGCCCCAGAAGAGCAGCGGTGGTGGCAGGGGGAAAGGCAAGAGTGACTAGCCAGCTTGGGTATTCAGGGGAGCAGGGCAGCATTTGGTGGCTGGGCATCTGGCTGCCCCTCCCACTGCTCCTTCCCCTAGCCATGTTGGACTTTGACGAGTTTGAGTAGAAGCTAAATGAAAACAAACAGGGTAAGCAAGAGTGGTTGGGGGAAAGCAAGTCCAACATGGCTAGGGGAAGGCATAGCGGGAGGGGCAGTCAGCCACCCCACCAGCAAATGCTGTCCTGCTTCCTTGAGCACCCGAGCCAGCCAGTCGCTCTTGCCTTTCTCCCTGCTACTGCTCTTCTGGGGCAGCAGAGCTGTGCAGGAGAAACACTGGAGACAGCATGCCAGCCAGCCATTACCATTGCTGGGTTTCACACTCATGTGCACCAGAAACTAGACCCATTGGACAATGCTCATTCATGCCCCGGAAACAGGATGATCTTCCTAAAATGCGCATGAGCAATGAGCAGCTGCTCTTCCAGTTTCTGGCACACCAGTGTGCATGAAAATCAGCTGGCCCAGAACCCAGAAGAGCAATAGGCAATGGCTCCATGTGCCCGGAGAGATGGGTCTGTGTGCCACTTCCAGCATGCATACCATAGGTTCACCATTTTGAGGCTAAACCATATGCTGAATGGTTGAAGGAACTATGTATATCTAAGCTAATAAAAAAGAGGGCTAGGGGAGACATGATAGCAGTCTTCCAGTACCTGAGAGTCTCTCAGCAAGAAGGTGGAGGTTGATCTACTCTCCAAACCTGAGGATACGAAAAGAAATAATGGGTGGAAGGTCATTACAGATAGATCCAACCCAGAACCAAGAAGACATTTTCTGACAGTGAGAATAATTAACCAGAAAACCCTTATCACATGGGGTTTGCCTCAGAAAATCCACATCACAAGAGGTTTTTCAAGAAGAGATTGGACAACCATTTGTCTAAAATTGTATGGGGTCCTGATCAACATGGGGCTAATACTTATTTGACAATTCTGTTCACAACATTACATTTATAATGCATAATTGCTTTGAGTGAATTTCCTCAGTAAAGACATTTTAATCAAATCCTTTCCGGTGCAAATCTGTAATTCAGATCATAGAAGCTCAAGAACTCCCTGCAAGTGATCAATTTAGACTCTTGACAAGAGTGAATGTTTTATCCCCAACCACCTTCTGGGTAAGTGTACAGGAAGAATGAGTGAGTGAATGAGTGAGAGAGAGAGAGAGAGAGAGAGAGAGAGAGAGAGAGAGAGAGAGAGAAAGAAAAAGAAAGAAAGAAAGAAAGAAAGAAAGAAAGAAAGAAAGAAAGAAAGAAAGAAAGAAAGAAAGAAAGAAAGAAAGAAAGAAAACTCATTTTGGAATGCTTCATTCTTTACAAGGCTATTTCAGTTCTTGATCTTAAACAATATTCATGTAGTGGTTCAGCTATATACATTTAACTTCACTGTTGTACACAGACTTACTAGATGCCTGTGTTTGGCATCAGTTACTTAGGATTGAGTTATTTGTCCAGTTATTAAAATTAATGATTCAGAAATTATAGCACTGGCATCTAACAGATACTTGCTATGTATAATTGGGCAATGGAATAGCTTTTTGATTCCAAATGGTAGCTATAAAGGCATCAACATTAGCTTCAGTTTGAAGTACTCCTCTTGAGCTTAGGTTTCCCACCTATACTAACTTTCATAAAAGCTGCCGATATCCTTCAATAGCATTTTTTGTTCCAATGGGTTTCTATTTAGTTCTCTTTTCAAAGCAACTGCATCAATGATGACATGGACTAGGGACTTCTTTATGAAAAAAGACCTGAAAATCAGGTAAAACTTGTAAATAGGGTATGAGTTTTCCTGTATTGTTGTTCTTTCAATGATAGTTTAGTACTGTATGAATCAGTTTGGTGTAGTGGTTAAAACACAAGCCTGGGAACCATAAGAGCAAGAGTTTTAATTCCAATTTAGGTATGAAGCCAGCCTTAAGATGAAGAGAGAGGGAGAGATTTACAGTCTCTCCCTCTCAGTCCTAGGAAACATGCAATGATGAACGAGTTCTGAAAAACTTTGCCAAGAAAACTGCAAGTACTGGAGTCAACACTGACTTGAAGAGACAATAAAAACTTTTTTCTAATATAAATAACTTTAAATGTAATATAAATTGCGTTGAATGATTTGTATTGATTTGGTTGGACCGAACCAGTAGTGGGAGACATGGGAAGTTCTGCCTACCCACCCAGACGCTTCTGCACATACTTAGAAGTGTTGCGTGCGAGCACCAGCGTGGTGCATTTGCATTTGTTCTGCCTTTCTTCGGGTGGTGTTTTTGGTGATTATAGTTGTAAAGCGATATGGGAATGTTGATTGTTGCTTTTAACCGTAAATCTCTCCATCTCTCTCCATCTTCTGGTGGCTGAAAAAAAATCCTCATAGGACTGTTTCATTTTGATAATATTTCCTGGGATTTAAATTGATACATGGGATTTTTTTTTAAAAAAAGAAATATATATAGATAAGCAGATTATTATAAAATGAAAAATGGGACATTCTTCCATAACCCTCTGTTTCTTCATTCCTTTGATAATTTCCAGAATTTCTCAGTCCACCCATGAATTTTTTTTCTAATATCAAAATTTCATTCTCCTCCTTCTTCTGAAGGAGATAGAGCATAAAAATAAAAGTCCAGTATAGAATGGGTTGGTATCCCAAATAATAAAAAAAATGTGACTTTAGGAAGGCAGACTGCTGTTTTCCCCTTATTTTCTAAATTTTTATTGTAAAAGGCAGACAACCGTGGGGAAAACCGAGAATAATCACTTCCCACTGACAAAGAACATGCTTCAAATATTTTTGAAATTTTGGGACATTTTTCTGTTGAATGAATGGAATCCATATTTCTGATTGTATATAGACACTTCTTAGCATACTTAGATATCTCCAGTGTGTGATTAAGAACACCAGGAACTTAAAAATGGGTCTCCATTATTCCCAGTCTCCCTTGCCACCAGTTTGTCTTCCCCATAGTCTCTGCAAAGTACACTAGGGAGCACAGGAGGAGGAGATAAATGAATGGCAGGGAAACTGCAGACAGATGGCATTGGCAGGGAGTTTGGCTCAGTTCAGAAACATTCTCCCCTTGGTCCCAAGTTCAGCATCATACCGATGAAAATACATTTTTAAAGTTTAGCAATTACAGATTACTGTGCATTAATACATAATGCCTTTTCCCTAAAGTTTTAAGCAGAGACATTGCATGCCCCTTCTTGAAGGGAACTTAATTAATACAAGTGATAAATTACATCATGCCATTTTCCATTATCCAAATATACTATTTTGAATCTAATCTAGCTACATTACATGTTTCCTGTTTAGTAAGTTACACACAAGTAAATGTATTTAGAATAACAAAAAAGCACAGCTTATTCTCTTCCATGTTTGTAGTTTCATTGACTGATACTGAAAACATATTTATTAATTAATGCTGACATTTCACATTATAAACCCTAATGTCCACTGCAAACTGGATCGGGAACATACAAATCAGTTGCATGCACAGATTTTTACATTTACATTTCTATTATTTCTATGTTTTCAAATTTACAGATTTGCCTGTTCTGAAAATAAGTGCAGATGGGTAGTTTTCTTCATGCAAGTGAACGACAATGCCACTCCATCTGAAAGATCAAACACATTATGGATTAGCATAATTTTAATTTGTTTAGAAAGAAATTATAACAAATTCAAAGTAAAACAGTGGACTGTGCAAATATTTCCAAAGAGGTATTGAATAATGCTTGGTGACATATAGATCATATTCTTCAAATTGTGAAAGTTCCTGCATCTTTTTCCAAGTTTGTGCAGCTGCTTTGCATAACCAGCTTCTGCCTCTTGCAAGTGTGTTCAGTCACAGGCATCAGAAAAATTATGCAGCCATTTAACAACTAAAAAACATACCTATAATTTGAGTTCCAGCATAATCAAAAGAGTTATGTCAAAGAACTAGCATAGCTCTAGTAGGCCACCTTTTGGTGCAGATATTTAGAGGCAGACACCATGTTGAGGACATTTGCAAAAATGGCTGTCCTGGATAGTTTCCTTATTAATAAAGTGGCTGTTCGTGATGGCATTAGTCTTGCTAAGTAGACCAGAAAAGAAACCAACTCTACAGAAAGGCTAAAATAACAGAATCCTTCAGGGGATTGTATTGTAGTTTCTCTTCCTTATACTTGAGTGAGTTAGGGAGTGGCTTCATTAGCTGCTTACAAATGTTATCTTGTTGCTGTAGATTTTAAAAATGTTTCAGCCTAGGTAACACATATAGTTCCTACATATCTCCATAAAGGACAACTTCCTTATTCTTTACATGTCCAGTATCAAAGCATAGTACTTCAGGGTGTTCTTAATCACACCTTTGATTCTTTTCGTTGCAAATGGGCTCAACGAAGCAATGCCTACAGGCTGCAGCTAGTCAACACTTTCTTTTATTTAGAAGCCTTTGAGGCCAATATGGAATGTAGACACATTTCTTAAACAAAGATAATGTCAAGGACTTTGCTTTGCATCTTATATTTATTTTCTATTTGTAACTAAAATTATCTAAAATCAAGTGGACCAGGAAGCCTGGCATACACTGTCAGCAAACTGATCTGCAAACTTTCCTTCGAAGTCTGTCTACACAGACAATATCTGTTATACTTTGGTAATTTTGATAACATTCTTAGAGCTAGAGGACTATTTGGAATACTGGATCATATTCTACACATTATAGAGACATGTATGGTCAAATGAAGGAAGTTGAGTTCCCTCGTCACTTTGTAATTTTCCTCTATGAGGTTGATTGGATTCAATCCATGTAGTCCTTGTTTAACCTCCATTTAATCAGTGGCCATTTGAAGTTATAACAATGTTGAAAATATGGACTTGAGACTGGTCTTTGAATTTACAGTTCAAGAGTGTTCCTGTAGTCTTGTTGTACCTTCACATACCCTCTCTCCCCAGCAAAAGAACCCCCAGACTCACCTGCCTCACTAGCTACTCTTGAGCAACTCTCCCATCCAATAGCAACTTACCAGCCTGCTTATATAAACATCCTGGAATTTGCAACTTCCTGCTACTTTCTCCATTGGTTTTGGTTGTTGGACATAAACAGGAAGTTATGAGAAACTTAATTACCCACAATCCTTAATTAATGATGATAGTGAGAACTGCAGCGATTATCTTCAGTATGTGATGTAGTTACATAATGTCTCACTTTAGAATTGCAGGACTTAGCAACAGAAATTCTGGTCCCAACTATTGCTGTTAAGTGAGGACTATCTGTATTGCTGGATGTCAATAACAGAATTGTTCCCTAAATGAAGAAATTAACGTAGGAAATAAGAAAATGATTTTTATCAAGAGATAGTAAAATTTACCAATGCCTTTTTAAATAAAAATGAAAATCAGAAGGACAATAATAAGTCAAAAGATTGCAACATTAAAAGTGGCTATACTGAAATGATAGCATTAAAAAATCTGTCTATAATGACAATATAAATGCGATAACTGCTCATATTAGAACATCTATATGCTAAGGACAGCACATAACTACAGAGGTATCATTTGTAACTTCAGCCTTATTTATTCTCAGGTAAATATTCCACACCATATAATCATTTACAAAAATACAATGGAGTTGGTGAGACATTCTTTTGTGAAACAACTTTGGCTACACTGTTAATTGAAAAACTTAAAGTTTTTTTATAGTCTGCTCCCTTCCTTCATATGACTTTCGATCAAACAACTGTAATTATCTAATTATTATCTCTAAATGCTTTCATCTCATCTTCCTGCAAGAAAAATCACATTAGTTTGTGTTGGTTGTTGTGGGGGTTTTTCTGCTCTGTGTATACTTTTTTTAAATAAGTCAAATGTATACACCTGAGTCATGCAAGTCTGCTAAATTATCAATTCCCTATATTTTTCCAGAGATTTTCAAATTAGAGATAAATGACCAACACATTCCATCCACACTTTATTTACATTAACCAAATTTATTTATTTTGACTATGTGAGAATGGATATGCATTGCATATCTGCTCCTTTCAAAATGTTATCAGTTGCAGTTTTAACTACCATACATACACACAGATAGATGGAAAATAGACAAAAATGCTCATAGCATATAGCACAGAAAACAATAAAGGTTATCATACTGGAGAATAAATGTAGGACCATAAGAAAAGTAAGAACATAGGAAAAGAATATGCAAAAATATTAGGACACACAATGCATACAAATACAGATCCATAAACTAAGTGGAAATATAAAAAAGCAAAAATGAAAAATAAGGAAAGCAAGATTGGAAAGGATGATGGAACAAAGTCAAAGAACCTTAACTTTAGAGGGCCCATTCAGACCATTGAACCTAATCTCTTATTTAGTTCAAGAATCCACATTAAAGTATTCCTTGCTGCCCAACCTCTGTTTGAACACATCTGGCAAAAAACCTCTCCTCCACTCTCGTTAGCTTGATTCACTAATAAAACTATGTCAAAGTGCATACAGTGTGATTATTATTATTTTTTCAAACAAAATTTTTATTGGTTTTACGAAAAATAATCAGGAAAAGGGATGGTGGATAAGATTACAAATTTTGACAGCTACATTATGCAGGAAATGGCCCCTCCCCCCCATTCTCATAACTTTCATTTATTAATACATTAAGTTGTTACTACTTAATAATATTTTGTCAGCATATTTTAGCCTTTTATCTTCAAGTGATTTCAATCATTTTATATCAAACAGATTTTCTAGTTCATTTTTGTGATCTAAGTTTTCTCGGTGTTGCCTCTTCTCCCCCCCACCAGCAAGGCTCCAGCACCTCCCGTGTCCTGTGTGTCCCGTGTAGTGTCATAAGCTTTATCCAGGAGGACTTTGTTTTTTTTCCATGAAGGCCTCAGCTTCCATAGTTGTGTTAATTCTAACTCTAGTGTCCTCCCAGAATATCAGCATACCTTCTGGCATGAGCCATCTAAACCACACCCCTTTCTGGTATAATTTCTTCACTAGAAGCGAATATTTTTTTCTTTTATCTCTAACTTTCTTTGGGATTTGTTTCAAGATGGCTATTTCTCTTTCCTTGTATTTTAATACTTGCCTCCTTTGTGCACTCAGAATCTCATCTCTTGTAGTCTTTCTGAGAAATTTAATGTGGACCTCCCTTGGAACATTGTGTGTTCTGGCGTATGCTGAGTTTACTCTATAGACCAGGTCAATGTCCCACCCCATCTGTTGTCTGTCTTTTTTGATATATTCAGCCAACAATTTTGTCATAATGTCCCTCAAATCTTCATCATCAGCTTCAATTACATTTTGAAATCTAAGGAAGAAAGACATCCTTTCAAACTCCATTTTTATCTGATGGTTCTCAAGTTCTTGGTTTCCTTTCTGGAACCCCCCCCCTCCCTCCTCATCTCAGCCGTCCCCTCCTCCAAAAGTTCCAATCTTTGTGTATTTTGGACCATTCGGTTCTGGTTTTCTCTGAGCTGTTCATTCATTTCTTTTAGTTGATTCTTCAGTTCTTCCTGCCCCTTTAAGATCGTTTGAAACATCTGTTGAGTTAGGTCCACCTCAAGGGGCTTGGGCTGGAGCAAAGATGTTAGTGTCTGTTGTCCACTGGGGCTGGACACTGAGGATGTTGGGGCAGAACCAGCAAAGCCTGGTTTCCCTGGTGGTGGTTTTTTTGGGTGCCATTGTGGTAAGAAGAGCTCAGAAATGTCTGTGTCAATACAGGGAAAAAGCGATTGTAAAAGTGGATAGCCGAGAGAGATCATGAGGCAGGCAGTCCAGACAAATAGAGACCTTTTCTAAAGTCTAAATCCAGGGAATAAAATCCATTGTTCCAGGTCCAGGATAAAATGTATCAAGAGATATCTCTGAGTGTCACGGAGACAAAGACAAAATGCCAGCAATTTCTGTGGGTGGAGTCAAATTTCAAAGTACATGAGGACAACGGAAGTGTGCCATCTTGCCTTGCCAGCACCGGGATCAGAAGGCAACAAACCAAAAGTTTTCAAAGTTTTCAAAAAGTCAGATCATCACCTCATTTCACAATTACAGTAAGATAAATCTGCTGCTTGCTATGAGCGTGGCTTCATTCCAGAGCTCTCCCCCCTCCTCCTCCTCCGGGGGCAGAGAGCAGTTTAGAGCCGCTTATCCAAGGGGGGGGAAATCCCCCTCCCTCCAGTCACACTTCCCAGGAATGGATTGAATGTTTTTTTTTTTAAAAAAAGCTGACATTCTTTTTTTTTTTCCTTCAGTCAAGAAAGGGAACAGGGGGAATTTCCACCTCACCGCATTGCAGCTGCAGCCTTCAAATCGTCAATCTCGCCCAGCTGCCTTGACGCGAAAGCGCAGAGCGCCTCCCCTTTTGCCTCTTGGTGCCTAGGGCAATGCAGGGAGCCCCCCACGGCCGCCGCTGACACAGGGGACCCCCCACTAGCCGCCCCCTCGGCAAAGGCCCCTACGAGGCTCCCTGTGCCCCCCCTGATTAGGGGGGAGCCCACCAAGAGCGCGCGGGGCGAGCAAAGCATGCCTGTCACGATCCGCAGCCGGAACCAGAAGTCACAGTGTGATTATTTTGAGACAATCAATCATCAACTATAGCACAAAAGCACACACATAGCGAGAGAAGCCCTTACAGGACCTCTCTTATTTATAGAGCCTCTTAATATACTGCACTGTAATATGCACAGGTACAGTATAGGTGGTACTTTCCTCAATAGTAGTAACTGTGAGAGGGATCTTGGAGTCCTAGTGGACAATCATTTAAACATAAGCCAGCAGTGTGCAGCAGCTTCCAAAAACGCCAACACAATTCTAGAAAACATAAACAGAGGGATAGAATCAAGATCACGTGAAGTGTTAATACCACTTTATATTGCCTTGGTAAGGCTACACTTGGAATACTGCATTCAGTTTTAGTTGCCAAGATGTAGAAAAGATGTGGAGACTCTAGAAAAAGTACAGAGAAGAGCAATAAAGATAATTACCATAGGGGACTGGAGACTAAAACATATGAAGAACGGTTGCAGCAACTGGGTATATCTAGTTTAATAAAAAGAAGGACTAGGAGAGACATGATAGCAGTGTTCCAATATCTCAGGGGTTGCCACAAAGAAGAGGGAGTCAAACTGTTCTCCAAGGCACCTGAGGGTAGAACAAGAAGCAATGGGTGGAAACTAATCAAGGAGATAAGAACTTAGAATTGCAGAGAAATTTCCTGACAGTTAGAACGGTTAATCAGTGAAACAGCTTGCCTCCAGAAGTTGTGAATGCCCCAACACTGGAAGTCTTTAAGAAGACGTTGGATAGCCATTTGTCTGGAACTGTATAGGGTTTCCTGCCTAGGCAGAGGGTTGGACTAGAAGACCTCCAAGGTTCCTTCCAACTCTTCTATTGTATTATTTGTATTAAAGTCGTATCAGCCCAAAAACCTTGCTGATTCATTCGATGCCTGATATCACTGTAGCAGCTGGTCAGTTCTTAAAGTATTTCCCTGACAAACGACCCCTGTTGTTAAAATGTATTTATAATAGTCTACCTTCCTGTAACATGTCCATAGTTGATATATTGAAGAACAGCAAACAGATTTTGAACTCTCAACTTATAACCTTTCAGCATTGTTCTTCTTAAAGGTAAAAAGGCCTAGCTCCTTCGATCTGTCTTCATAGACTTAACTTCTAATCCTTTGATCAACCTCATTTTCTTTCTCTGAACCTTTTTCAGTTTTTTCTGAATCATTAAAGAATGGTATTTAGTGCTGGGCTTCTACAGCTTCTACCTTCCTTACCTGACCAGGTGTGAAATGCCAATTCAGGATTAATTAATGGGACAAAGCTATAGGTAGCCTGTTACTTACATCCTATTACTTTCAACTCATTTCTTCGACTTATGAAATTAATCCTGAATTTTATTTCAGTGTTCTAGTGTATTAAGCATCCTATAGTAAGAATCAGTTCTAGCTGGGAGAACCATGGGGTCAATAACTGAGGGAGCCAGGCTTCAAATAGCTAATAGGTTTATTTCTAAGAAGGTTGCCAAATCTGACAGCTCACAACTCGCGTCTCTCAGCTAATGGTAACAGCTGAGACCCTGTTTGACAGCTCTTTATATATATACCAACTGTCAAACAGGCGACCAGAGGGAAAACTTTGTACATACCGCTCCTTCTCACCTAGAGAGCGCATGCGGCTGGGCAGCACCAAACCTGCCGAGATTTTCTCAGTGTGCCTTCGGCAGGTGAAGAGGAAGGATGGGTCTCCGTGACTCTTGGATTCAATGAAGACTGCATCACTACTGCCATTGGATGGGCCATGGTTGTAACCCAGTCAGAATCTGCAGGTAAGTCCTCAGCTTGCTCATCGTTGTCCCCATTATCGTGAGCTGGAGGATCTGTGTTTGGTTGGGAAGTTGGCATTGAGTTTATGCAGCTCCTGGCTTGGGCCCACTCTGGCAGCTATAGATTTAAAGTGTTTTTCTGTCCCCGTAATTGCTTAATATGCCTTCTACATACTTTGCCATACTATAATTCAAGCAAGGCCCCTTATTCTCAATAATGTCCCAGGTAACTATGAGGGACTACCCACATAATTTCTTGCAAAGACTAAGGCCCCTACTGTGAACCTCCTGAGCTCCCTGGTTGACTCTATGGGCTTCTCTGGTGCATGTTCAGGGTGCAATTGCTCTAGGGTGATTCTTAGCCTCTTGCCCACCAATAGTTTGGCTGGGCTCATGTTAGTCAATGGGCATGGTGTGGCATGCTACACCAGAGGTATTTATCAATCTTCAACTGCCAATCCCCCAGGCCCATTTTCCCCAATTATTATTTTGTGGAGTGGACCACCCTTTCTGCCAGGCCATTCCCTGCCAGGTGAAAAAGAGCCACCAAGACATGGCGGATTCCAAAGTGCTAGGAATGCTTCAAAAGGGGCTGCTGTCAACTGGGCCCCATTATCTGAGACTAGCAGATCTGGCAACCCATGGATTGCAAATAGCTGCCTAAGAGTCCTAATTGCTGCTTTGGAGGTTGTCAAGGGCATCAGTATAACTTCCACCCATTTAGAAAAGGCATCCACAGCTATTAAGAAAGTCTGTCCCTTGAATGGGCCAGCAAAATTGATGTGGATTCTCGATCATGGTGCCCTTGGTGTTTTCCAATTTTGAACTAGGGCCTTTGGTGGCAGAGGCCTTGACTCCTGGCATTGCTGGCATCCGGATATCCAGTGGGTGACATCCAGATCCATGTTGGTCCACCATGCATAGCTGCGGCCCAACACCTTCATCCATACTATGCCAGGTGGCCTTTAGGACTTTATTCAATTTATTCAAAAGGAAATGCGGACAACACTGGCTTTTGGAGTGGGGCCAGAACGACTACTCTGGTGTCCCAGAAGTGGCAACCCTGCTGTGTGGACAGCTCATGCAGGGGCAGTATTCTGCTTCTATCATTCCCTAGGGCCAATTCCTCCTAATCCAGGCAATGCTCTAGTGAGTACCTTGTCTTGTGTAGTGTATTTGGCAACATCGGCTGTGATGATAAGGAGTTAGAGGGCATTGATTAGTAGGATGGTGGACACTGGGGCTGGATCCTCCAACTGCTATTGGTTGTGGACAGTAGCTTAGAGCATTTCCATGGCAGAGGTTCTTTCCTGGTCTCTGGGAGATCATGTAGTTATTTGCGGCAAGGAACACCATCCATCTGGCTAGCCAGGGCAATAGGATTAGTGGTGTTTGTCTGTATCCAGTGAGGATTCCTAAAAGTGGCTTGTGATCTGTTACAAGGTGAAAATGGCACTCATAGAGGTACTCATGGAACCATTTAATGCCAGCCACAATGACCAGGGCCTCTTTATCTAGCTGGCTATAACTGTGTTCTGCAGAAGACAGAGTCCTCGAGAAAAATTTGATGGACACTTCAAGGCTAGTAGGTAGCTGACTCAGTACAGCCCTGACCTTGTACAGTGAGGCATCACATGCTAGGACCAAAGGGAGAGTCTCACTATACTGCATAAGTATGCTGTTAGATGTTAACAAACTTTTGACAATTTTGAATGCCACTGCTTCTGGATTTCCCCAGGCCCATTTCATTGATATATCTAATAGGTGGTGTAGGGGCTCTACTAGTGATGCATGTGGGGTAGAAAAATGTTGTAAAAATTCAGCAACCCCAGGAAAGCTTGCAGCTCGACCTGTTGGGATTGGGGCTTGCTGAATCACCTGGACCTTGGTAGCTGTGGTGTGCAGGTCATGTCTACAAGATAGCCCAAGAATTCCATCCTTGGCACAGCTATATGGCATTTGGCCTTTTTCAGCTTCAGCCCAACACTTTGAAATTTGCGAAGAATTGTGCGAAGGTGGCTAAGCAGGTCAGCATAGGTAGCAGCAGAGACCAAGATGTCATCAAAATATGGCACAATGCCTGGAATTCCCTGAAGTAATCACCCCATTAGATTTTGGAATATGCTGGGAGCAATGCTGACTCCAAACTGGAGTCGGCAGCATTTAAAAGCCCCTCTGTGGGTGACTATGATTTGGGCTTCTGCCGGAGCCTCGTCTATGGGCAGCTGCTGATAAGCCTGTGCCAAGTCAAAGTTGGCAAAGACTTTCCCTTTCCCTAGTGAGTGCAGGAGGTGCTGCATGACAGGGACAGGGTAGGCACTTTGATGTAGTGCACAGTTGAGGGTGCACTTATAATCAGTACATATGTGCACTAACTCCTTGGTTTTTATAGGGATGACTATGGGAGTCTCCCAACGAATGTGGTCTATCGGTTCTAAGATGCTTTGCACTATCAATTTGTCAAGCTCTGCATTAATTTTCAGTCGGAGTGCAAAGGGCACCTTCTGAGGTTTGAGGTGCCTAGGAGCTACTTGGGGGTCCAAATTAAATGTTATATGTGGCCCAGTGTTCTAGGCCCTCATAAAACACATCTGGGAACTCATTGATCAGCATGTCCATTTCCAGATTTCTGCTAATGTGGGCTGTTGCACCACTCCACAACCCCAAGGACTCGAACTAATCCAGCCCCAATAGGCTGGGGCGAGAGCCATTTATTATAATTAATGGTAGCTTCACTTTAAATTGCTTAAAAGCTACCCACAACCTATAACTACCTAATACAGGAATGGCATTGCCCTGGAAATCCCTGAGCCTTAATGAACAGAGTCTTAACCAGTTTTTTTCCTATCTTTGGAACTACCCTTTTAATGGAACTCCAAGAGAGAATGGATATGGACAACCCAGTGTTGACCTCCATAGTGCAGGGAGTCCCCTCTAAACGTACAGTTAAGAATACTTTTCCTTTTGTCATGTGGGCAATTTGGTTCACGACTGTTTCTGTTTGGTCTTGTAGCACCAATCAATAGTCATCAACTTGCCTTGGGTGGTATCAGATCTGCTTCTTGGGGTAGGCATTGTCTGTCTGTAGGCCAGTGGCAGGTTGGGCCACCCTACATACCCTTGCTAGGTATATAGGGTGGCCTACATACCTTTAAGATTTCCACATCTTAAACAGATAGTGGCTTTAAACCTACAATCTGCTCAGGAGTGTTTCCCACCGCAACATGTTAGTTCGTTTGGGAAAATTTGATCTTACCCTGCTGACCTTTGCCTTGCCCAGCATTGAGGTGGTGGACCTCATTATCTTGTCTGCTATATCATCTGGGCTAACCTCTTCATGGTGGATTTCAAATGGCTTTCTTGTTGTTTGCGGATTAGTTTTCTTCTGAATCTCTTCAGTAGACTTATTTAACAGTTTGATAGTGTGGGCCTCATCTAGCGCAGTCTACAATGTCAACTCCATTTTGGCCAGGAGGTGGAACTGTATTCCAAGGTCTCTGATGTCACAGTTGGTTTGGTCTAGGACAGTGATGGCGAACCTTTTTCGCCTCAGGTGCCAAAAGCACGAGCATGTGTGCTATCCCGCACGCTCGCGTGCCCACCCCACAATTTAATCCCCCCCCACGCCTTGCCCCCTGCACATGCACACGTGACTTTGGGAGGGTTGAAGCCAGGACAGGCCTTTCAAGGTAAACCAGATCTTTCTTTAGTTTGTTCTAAGACCGAGGTTCCAGAAGGAGAGGTAGGTGTTTTTTTTGGGGGGGGGGGAACCACTACCTCGGAAGGCTTGAGCCCCTCTGCTTCTTGGGGGAAATAATTAAGATGTCTTGGAGATGGCCCCAATTGGAAATGTCCTGAAAGAGGCCAGTTGAATATGGTGGCTATTTCTATCTGAAAATCACAAGTTTCCAATGCTGAGGAGGGAGAAGCTGTAGTTCCAAGAGGCCTGCATGCAGCCCCCAGCAAAAAGAAAAAGGAAACAAAAACCCAGGGCAAGATCCCTTGTAAAAAGCAGGACCCCAGCTTTCCAATGAAGCTTCCCAAGCCTAAAGTGAAACCTGCGAAATTGATTCCAGATCAAAACGAATGGAAACACACACGCACACACCCACCCTTGCATTTATCTTTCAGTTTTAGCCAGACCCCAACAAAAAGAAAAAAAACCCAGGGCAAGATCACTTATAAAAAGCAGGATCCCAGCCCTGCTCCATTCTACAAAAATCCACCGAAAGTTTGGCTGTTTGCAACGAAGCTTCCCAAGAGTTCTAAAGTGAAACCTGGGGAATTGACTCCAGGTCAAAACAAATGGAAACAATGCTCCCCCCTCCCCCCACTCTGCCAAACTTGCAAGCAGGAGAGTTGCAAGCAGGAGATAAAGGTGGGGGAGGGGTGAGGGAGGGAGAGAGCGATCTCAAAAGTTAGCAAATGGCAAAATCTCACCTACCTGTAACAATACCCAGAACGTTTGGAGAGAACATCGCAGCCACAAATCACACACACACACACACACACACACACACACACACACATTTATCTTTCAGTTTTAGCCAGCCTAGCTAATCTTTACTCTCTCATGCTCTTTTAATTTTTAAAGTTTTTTTTAACTGACAATTTAGAGAACAACCGGATCACCAGCCACTTTAGCCAGGCTTGTTTTTAACCAGATTAACCACGTGCCGAGCCTGGATCCAAGGGACTCCAAAAGGCAGCTTATCTTATGATTTGCTGATTGATCCAAAGAAGGGGGGGGGGACAAACCGAACAGAACAAACCAAAAGGAGTACGGAAGATCAAAAATAGGAGAAGAGATCAGCTGAAGAGCAAAAGTGTCTCAGAAGAGGAAAGGCTTCTCAGAAAGCCCCAAGCGCGGCTTTGTACTCCGAGCTCGTCTATTTCAAAGAGGTAGGAAGAAGAGGCACTCCCCCCCCGCCCCCCACCCAACCTTCCTCACCAACTGCTTGGGCTGAGGGTGCAGAGCTTGCAGTGTGCTTCTGGAGGGAATGGCTGGCTGGCTCTTCTGGGGGGGGGGGGTTGATTATCTTTTGAAAGGAGAATGTTTGGCGTCTGGGAAAGCAGAAGGGCTAAAGGGAACCGGAGCATGGGGGCTCCTCCAGCGCAGCCCGTGCAAAGCTGAAGCTCTCCGCAGTGCCTTACTTCTCCAAGAGGACCGTAGCTGTGGTGGGGTGACGCGCAACTTCCGTTTTGTGCCTCAGGAGATTTCAGGAGCCTTTTTTGAAGCCCCCGGAGGCTGAAAAACTGCCCAAAATGAATGCGAAAATCAGCTGGCCAGCGCGCACATGTGCGCTGGAGCTGACACAGGGCAATGCCTCACGTGCCCCCAGAAATGGCTTCGCGTGCCACCTGTGGCACGCGTGCCACCTGTGGCACGCGTGCCATAGGTTCGCCATCACGGGTCTAGGAGGATATCTTCTAGATCACGAAAATCGCAGTAAAGGGCAGCTGCCCTCAGTGATACCACATAATATTAATTGATTTGTCTTCCAGTTGATTCCTTTGGTGGAAAGAATGGTGGCAGGCTATTCGGGATGGTGCAGGCATGGAGTGGCTTCTCAGTTTGGCCATTAATGTGTCCTATGACACTGAGTGACTGACTGAGGTGCAAAAAGTGTCTGGGCAATGTTGAACATCTCTGTGCCACCTAAATTCAAAAAACAGGCCCTTTTTCGACTGTTTAGAGCTCCATATAGTCATTGACCTCAAGGAAACATTCAAAACATGATATATGTGAGTCCCACGTTTCTGAGGCACTGTTAAAGCCACAAATGTGCTCATCGAAGCCATTCCTGCCAGACTGTAGACACTTGGCAAGTGTATCTGAGGAATTTAGGCTTGCCTTTTTTCCTGACTTCTTGTCATCTATTCCTCTGAGAGGAACAGTAAGCTCTTTAGTGACTGGGCTCCGAGTTAGTGACCTACGTACAGCTCTCTGGTGCCTCAATTTGATGATCCCTCCTTTCTCTCCAGTGTTTTAGCTGGGAGAACTGAGGGATCAATAACTGAGGCAAGCCAGGCTTCAAATATCTAACAGGTTCATTTCTAACAAGTTTGCCAAACACTGCAACTCACAATGCATGTCTCTCAGCTGACAGCAACAGCTGAGACCTTGTTCGACAGCTCTATATATACTGGCTGTCAAATAGGCAACCAATCAGAGGAGAGTATAGCACCCTCTAATCAAATGGACCAAAGGGAGAACTTTGTACATAACAGAAACTATGCCTTTTCATCAAAGTTCAGAACCTAGAACTCAAATTTGTGAGTCAGGAGCTCTTAGAATTTTATTTTTCAATCAAACTCTATTTAATTTCTATGAATCCAATATATAGTTAGCCTGGAGGCTAACTAACCAGAGTTGTTTTCAGCATTCCCAGAGTCTAAGAAAGGAGTTATTCAAAGAAATAAAGTTAGTTGATTAGTTCTCAACTAATCTTTGATGATTTTTTTAATTGCTGCATTACTTTTAATGTGTTTACAGATTGATCTATTTATATTTACTCTAGAATTTCTCCAAATATAAAAGTCAGATTATGTTGTCAATTGTATGGATCTTTTTAAAAACATTTTAAAAGGTAACTTTTTACTATTTCAGCAATTTAGCACTTATACTATTCTCCAAGATTTTTCAAAAATAATGCATCAAATTTGGATACACTGCTAGAAGATTCAGTAGAATGAAAACAAGGATGGCCCTAATGAAGTTCAGTCCATCCCATGCCATTAGTTCTTCACTTGCATAACTCATATCACAGTCCCAGAAATAAATTCTCTTCCACCAACACCACTTATTAGCCAGTCTTTCATTTGTGCTGTTGTATTATCCAGTTATCTTTAATAGACTGGAAGAATTAGATAAGCGCAATATCTAAGCCCTAGAAAGGGACTTCAAGTCCATAAAATTTCACTGTCTGTGGAAATACAGTATGATTTGTATCAGATTCTACAGCTGAGTTTAGCAGTAAATCTCAGCTTGCCAAACATTTAACCTCTTATTCAACACTAAGCTTGACCCCCTAAGATGAATTGATTAGTTAAAAAAGCTTTACTCCAGACAAACATGATATCTTAAACACAATGATTTAGTCTGCCACTGGAGTGCAAACATTTCAGAGCCCTGGTCTATTTGTGGTCCAGAGAATGAACTCTCTTTTTTCCGAATAAATTGATATTTGGCCAATAAGCAGATCCTGCCATGGTGCAGGAATAATGTTAGGAAGGAAAAGGAGGCTATTTGGCAAACCTCTTGCTGGTCTTGAGAGGCAGCTGATGAAAGTTTTTCTGGTGGTTCTCTCAAGCTCTGGAATTACTGGGGGGGAGGGGATTTACCTAGCCACTCTTAGTATCTGCATAAATTATCACGGATCGTTATTGACAAAATTGATAAAACTTTCCACAAATCAGTTGGTTTGCTTGGCATATATTTATTTGTCTTTGTATAACAATCCATTACCAATTGCCACAATTTTTCTTGTCTTATTGTTTGGCATACTTGCTCCACTTTGCTCTACAGAAATCCACCATGCTATTTGCTGTTCTACATTGTCTCTTTTTCCATTTGTGAAGACTCAAAGCTATGTATTTTTATCAGTAAACCTGGAAATTATTTTGAGTTTCAATAGTGCAATATCTTCCTTGCTTCTGGAGAATGACTGACATTCCCGTTGAGCAGAACTGCTTCTTTGATTGTCTTCCTTAGGATAGTTATTGCTTGTCTTAACTTCATTTGTAACTCTTTTGTTCCTGATCAGCCTTTATCCTTTCTCTGACTGGAGGGTGCATCAGCCCTCTGAGTTTTTCTGCAAGCCCTACTATAAGTTTGCAATTGGTATATGCCAAAGTTTATTTCTAATTGTTGCTTTTTCAGATTAACCAAGTAAAGAATAAAAAAAAGAAGAAAATGTTAAAGATTTTCCATTCCTCCTTTCTAATTATGTCATCGCTATTTCCTGTTCACTCATTTGGTGAGCTTTTCCCCTAAAACCTGACTGCCTTATGCTCCTTATGTTCTCTAGCTACTAAGCAGGAATCAGTCACTCTATCGCTCATAGAATAGCAATCAAGATATACCCTTGCAATTAGCTACTATTCATATGATAAACTTTTACCCCACACAAGTAAAACAATCCCTTAGATTCTCTGCTCATTCTTCTCTCTCCCTTGTTTGTGTTCCTGTTGAACTCTCAGTTACTTTCCCTGTTCATTTGTTCAGGAAGCCTACCATCATTTATATCTTTGTTTGACTGTAACTGCTTCCTAAAAAGGACTTTCAGTATTAGAAAATAGCTATTTTTTAAAACACACTTTCAACTCAGATTTGATACTTTGAAATCAAAAGCTTTGTTTTTCATATGCAAACCAATGAACTTTAATTGGCACTTTTTCACTTTTAAACAAGTTATGTGAGTAATTTATAGATTTGGAAATTAGGCAATATCCCAAAATTATTGGATTAAAGCATCTATAATCTCTCTAAAATATCCAATCCTAAAAAAATCTTTGAAAAGTGAAAATAAAAAGAAGTGTATTAACTGTATATTGTAGGGAAGGAAATAAGAAATCTCATGGTAATATCTAGCCTGTTTCAAGTTACAGCTCCCATGGTACCATTATTTCTTGGTTCCATACATTATTTAAAAGAAATAGCCAGGTTTTGATAAATACAACAATGATTAAGTAAGTTATCATTCACCAGTGTAATGAATTGCAAAATTTACTATTCCCAGCAAACCATTATTTTGCTTTGATAATTTGGTGTTATAAAATTATAATCCAATTTTAGTGAAGGCTAAAATCATAATAAGAACCAGTTTACTAATATATGAGCCTGCTATTCTAAGAAAGTTTAAAATTGTTAGCTAATCCAAAATCCAGCTGCTTATGGACTTCCAATGAAGGCATGGCAAATTGAAGATATCTTTGGAAAATGGCTGAAATTTGTGGTTAAAATCTCTCTGGAGAAAAAAGAAATCTTGAATTTGCACACATATACTTTGGACAGTTACTCCTTATAAGTTAATGGTTTTTGCGGTTAGTTGGAATTGAGGGATTCTATCTAAGGTTATAATTATAATGTAACCTTTCAGCTGACCCTCATTTCTTAATCAATGTCAAATTTATTTTCATTGCTTTTTCAGTATTGGCAGGCTCCACTTTTCACTGGTGTTCATTGGAAGAATTTTCTTCACTCCTTAATGAAAGAAGTTTTAATTATGATTTTAAGAATCTATAAACATGTTTTTTTAAAATTAACAGAAAAGGGGTAATTGGAGTGTTGCTTTTAGAAAGTTATAAGTAGACTACTGGGTCAGGTGGTGGGCATGTGTGAGAGCAAAGAAATATTGGACAAAAATACATACATGATTAGAAAAAATGTTCAAGCGGCATATAGATTATAAGCCAGAAATATTTTTGTTAGCTTTAATATCAAAAAAGTATGATAAGGGGATTTGTATTTAATATAACATGCTTTGACAGCAGCAAGAATTGTATTTTCACAGTATTGGAAAAATGAGGAAACATAGAGAGAAGAAGATATAATTTAAAAAATATTAGATTGTGCTGAAATGGACAGATTAACATTAAAGATAAAAGAAAAAGAAGATACAGAGTGTTTTTGAACATCGGACTTGTTTTTATGAATAGTTGGATAATAGAGGTAGAAATTATTAGCTAGAAAAGTATTATTATGTAAGCAAATTTTCTCAGACAAAACACTGTTCACAAAGCACTTGTGTATATTAAATAAAAATATGTAAATAAACTGTTAAAAAAGAATGTTATAAATAGAAAAAGGATTCAGAATAATTAATATAATAAATTATTAATAAATTGGTTAAAATTAAAGATTTGCTTCATTGGGAGACTATTCATGTTTTTGCATTCAGAAGCAAAACAAAATGATAACTGAATGTTGAAGGTTGGACACTAGAAGGCACCAAAGGAAAACAAAACAAAGTATATATTGAAAGATATTGTAAACAAATAATTAATCAAAATAATGTTTAGGATTTCTGCCATTATTCATAGACTAGATGTTGCTATGATTTTTTTAATCCAGACCTTGAAAATACAAAATGCAAAAATGATATGGAACAAGATGGAATATTGAATTTACAAATGATATTGGCTAATGTTTAACTAAAATTGGTATACAGATAAGATAAATAAAAGTAACTTGAAACCTTTTTTGCATTGGATCTGCAGAATAGTCTTGTTAATGTTGTCACTGACTTTGTGGGATGAAAAAGAAAATGGCATTTGTCAAGATAACATTTGAAGGGATCTAAGATCAAGATTATGAGAAGGAATATAATGTGGATTTATTTGATCAAAGTTACAATAGATTGCTATTTCAGTTGATCTTTAATTTTTTCTCACTAAAATGAGAATATGATTTTAAGGCTTTGTTTTATGTACAACAGTTATATGGGAAAGAGATTATTTGTAACATTTTAAACCTGTTTAAGATTGATAGTTATTTTGTTGGTTATTTATTGAATGATGAGATTTGAGAGATTTGTTTAAAAATAGAAAATGAGATATAAACGTAAAAGGAAGTGAGTTTGTTAGATTACGTCTGTAGCTTAATGGTTACACATGATTATATCTAGCCAGAACTTTTGCGGATTAAAATGGATGATGAGGCTTTAAAAACTTGTTTTTAGAGAATGAGGGGAGACTAAGCATGGAAGCCTGTTGGATGACTTTGGACCATACATTGTCTTTCAGTCTAACCCACCATATAGGGTTGTTGTGGGGAAAATAGGAAGAGGAAGGAGTGTTAGGTATGTTTGCTGCCTTGAGTTATTTATACAAACAATTAGTGGAATAAAATGGATGAATAAATAAATATGTGATGTTAAAGTTGTTTATACTTGCAGGGATGGAAAGGGAAGTTACTACTTTTCTCCTTTTAAATTTTTTCTCTTTTACTTTTTGTACTTGTATTAGTTTGTATTACTTTTATCTGCATAGTGCATTTTCTGCATATGTAATTTTTAAAAAACCATTTAAACAAGAAGATAAAAGCTAATAGGACTCAGATAATATATACAAAAGATACTGTTCATTCATTCCTCGTAACTTTAGACAAGGCTTTAATTCAGACATGAATCCTTTTGTGAGATATTTATTGTGTAACACCATTCATGAGATTAATGTATTGAGAATCAATTTTGGTTTTAGAAGAACCCCCCCCCCATCTACTTTCTATCTAACAATATTAATGTGGGTGCTATTCAGGTGAGAAATCAAATATAGTAATAATAGGAATACTGCCCATGTCTTAGCATGTTAATTTCTTTGATGTTTAATGAACCTTATTTGTATTTGGTACATGATTATTAGATGTATTAATGTATTTACTTTAAAAATCTTAATTTATTTACTTGTGACTTTCTTAATCATTCTTGATTTGTTTTATATTTTTATCTTATGTTAATTTTATTCATTTTACAGTTGAATGCAGAATTTACAAAGTATCAAAAATATTCATCTGAAAATTAAACATGGGTCATTGAGTAAATACTGGTACTTTGCTTGAAAGTTCCCATTAGCAGAAAGAGTTGCTTGTGGATATTCTTTTGTTTTCCTCAGTTGGCTGAAGTGCATGGAAGTGTGACTGGTGAGTGACAATGGATTTGTAAATCAAAATATTAAAATATTTCTTTCCAGAAAATAGATATAGTTAAAACACAGTTAAGCAATAAGAGTATCCCCCAGATTTTTTTTTGTGAGATTGCTTTCATAATTGTCAATAATCATGGCCCAAAGGAGGGTGAAGCTGGGGAAATTTCCATTTTAGCTAGTAATTAAAATTCCATATAGCCAATTATCACTATGTATTGCACATATAATATGCAAAATCAAGGTGATGCCCAACATACATACACACACACACACACACACAGAGTGACGTGCGGTGAGGTTTATGGCTGGTGAGGCACTGACACAGTGGTGGGTTTCAAATTTTTTTAGACTTGTGGACTTCAACTCCCAGAATTCCACAGCCAGGCATGCTCAGTTCCAATTTAAAGCGACAGCATTTGTTTTTCTCCTTTGCGAAAGAAGTGTCCTTCTTTCTTTTTCTTTTCCCTTCCCCTCCTTCCTCCCTCTCTCCCTTCCTCCCCCTCTCTCAAACACACACATACACATACACAAACATACACACACAGAGAGAGAAGTTGGATTGGACTATCTCTCCTACCCCCTTCCCTCTCTCACTCATTCTCTCTCAAACAAACACACACACAAACACACACAGAAAGTTGGATTGCAGGGAGAGCACCAGCGAGGAGACCACAGGAGGAGGCAAGAAGCCAGCCAAAGAGCCATACTGGAGCACACACACTTTCCCCCAGCCTCGGAAGGATCCAGCCCAGCTTCACTGATTACAGGTTTGAAAAGGCAACGTGGCTCTGCCTGCAATCAAACTACACTTGGGGAGGGAGAGCCAGGGTCCTTCCCTCCAGCCTTTGCCCAAAGCCCCGCACCAGGAGGATGAAGTTTGAATTCCTCCCCCTCCCTCCAACCCACACGTACCTTTTCCAGCTGTTTCAGAGAGGATTTCAACTCTGCTCTTGCCTCGGGTCCTCTGAAGAAGCCCCGCCCAAATGAGCACCCTCTACTATGAGGCAGGAGAACTGCGTGCCTCACCTACATCAGGAATTTTTAGGCTTTTAACCCTTGCTTAACTCTGCTCAAGTGATCATAAAACGCCTAAAGTCAGGCTAGATGAGGCATGCAGTTCTCCTGCCTCATAGTGGAGGGTGCTTTTTTAGAGGCTTTTTTAAACAGTTAAGCAGAGTCATCCACGGTGAGGCAGCAACTAGCTCAGCCTGACCTCAGCTCTCACCTTTCTCCTTTTGCATTTTTTTTCTTTTCATGATGACAGTGGTGAGGCTGTGCCTCTCCTGCCTCCCCTGACTGCACGTCACTGACACACAATACTTTTAGTTAAAATTATAAATTCTTAGTAATACAACTTAGCACATATAGGCAAATGTAACTGGCTTTAGCAGTAAACTGTATTTAATCTTAGATATTTAATCTTAATTTTTAAAGAATATTTCAACCTATAATTTTTCTTGAACACTGAGCCTTAATAAAAATGTAGGAATTCTAAATTCATTTCAACTGAACTATGAAAAATTGTGATTTTACAACAATGCTATAACCCTGTATTTTACTTGGAAAGTTAATATTCTGGAAGAATAGTACCGCCATTCTAATCCCCCCCCCCCCCCAGTTAATATGACAGTTTTACAATGTGATCTGTTGGCTTGTGATTTTAACAAAAATGTATTAGAGATTTTACACAAGGCTTTATCAAATAACAAATGTTATCTTTTGTTAAATAAAAAATGGAATATGCTTTTAATACCAAGTGTTTATCATTTGTGAACTCTTTACCCATTTTTCATCCATTCAACATATCTCATTTGTCTTTAATGCTTTGCCTACCCCTTCTACATATTTTTTTTCTGAGTGAAACTCTGGTTTTAGTTTAGTTGGGATCTGAACTGTCTTCTTATTGGTCTTTTAAGAATTAATTTTCCAGATATCTTCATGAAATTACTTCCAGTGTGCTATGAAAACTAGCCACTGATTAAATCAATTTAGGTTTTCACTTGACATTTCAACAATCAAAATATTTGATTGTAAAAGGCGTAAATGGGCATGAACCAGCAACCATTTCATCAGACTGAGGAACATTGTCTCATAGAGGAAGGGCAATGGAAGCAATAAGCAGCATTATTTTTAAAAAAGCAATAAGACAAAGTACAGCCTGTGATAATGATGTTTAAATGTTTATGAAGTCACCACAAGGACAATTCACAATGCAGCACTACTAACACAAAGAGCAAGCATTGGTAAACTAATGAACATATGACAAAATGGAGGTTTTCCGGTAAGTTCCATGGAATCCTTAGATACCACGAGGTACCTGATATGGTTTTGTGAGAAATGAAGTACAAAAAACAAAAAAAGTCACTTGAACAAAATTAATTTTAAAACATTAGAGTTTTTCTACATTAGAGGTTCCAGAAATTTTTGTTTTTACTTAATGGTCAGAAAGTCTGGAAGTCTTGGGACCAAAGGAAAATGACATAGTCTTCATTTAGAACATTGGATAAGTTTAGTTGAATCTCCTGGTGTGTCATAAATCACTGATTGAAATCATGATTTAATTTAGATTTCTCTGGGGATAAATTCAATATCAGTACATCAGAAATAAATCCATTACTCCATCCTCTTAACACAGTTCTGCTGGACATTCCTATGGTTTTATTGAGACTGCACTATTGAGTAGGTTCGCAAAACAGCATTTTTTTAATAGCAACAGTAAAGGTCTAGCGAGGTCTAGTGCAAATTTATGCTCAGCCAGATGTAACTAACAAGAGTTGACCCAGCCAATTTGGCACAATGTCCTGATTGTCTAACAAATCTTAGGGAAGACAGAGATCATGCATACAATATGCTTCATTCCAAGTCTTGTGAATTTGGCAGTGTAGCTTGAGCAGGGAAGGGGGGGACATCTTTAAGTATAGATTTAAAATATCTGAACATAGGAATGCTTTCTTCAGATATATTTAAACACCAACATCAAAGGCATCACTTAGTAGTTATTAAATTAGAGAGAGCCAAGTCTGTTTTATGGGTGTGGTATTCACAATGGAATTTCAACTGCTTTTGCCTTGATTTGATAATTCACTGATTATAAATGGGGAGGGTAGAGAGAAAGCTCTGAAGGAAGACATTATCACTCTTGCAAGATAATTGAAGTGAGAAACAAACAACAGTTATAATGATTCTTTATATCCGACATATGTTTGCTATAGACTAGAGAAAAGGAAGTGAGGGGAAGTGAAAGACTCATGAATAAAGAAGAATTCAGGAATATCATGGGCATTTTGTAAAGACACTTGATCTGATAATTCTACCTCTGCACAGCCGGATTGAACCAGTTTTGACTGAGTGGATATAGAAAAATATAATTAGGTATGTGTGCTTCTGTGAAACTCTATACAATATCAGGGTGATCTAAATTTGTATATTGTTTCTTTCACTATAATGCTAAAATATACAGCCCATAAGAGGTCCCCCAAAGCCTTGAGGTCTGCTTATGAAAACCAAGGGTTGTGATTGAGTGACAACAGCCTTTTTGTTTTATGAAGAATTTGGCACCAGCCTTTTCTTTCTTTTCTATGGGTGTCTTTCTTCTCCCTCCTCCCACAGATTCCTATGGTGGCATTCTTCATTGTTCTCCCATGGGCACTAGCAACCCACTACAACAACTGTGGTTTTCTCCAGTCTTAGTTATCTTTCCTATATCTTTCATGGTATTCCATGCAATGCCACTCCTTCTTTTCCCTTCATATTTCTTCCTTTTTAACCTCATGTCCTTCGAGAACAGAAAGGCCTGGAGGCCTGGAGGGATGTTGTCCATGGGATGGGTTGGACATGACTTCGCAACTAATGACAACAAACCTCCACTTCAATGAGGTCCTCCTTTTATGTAATACGTCTGCCAATTGCCAGGCTCTTCTTTTTCTTTTTGTCCTTCTCTACTTCTAGTCCTTTCTTCTTAAACAACTTCATGCCACGGGACTTGCCATTTCCTGTGCTTGAGATCCTTAAGTACTTCTGAGAAAATTGATTGTTCTGGGTGGACAAAGAGTTAACTGATACAATGCCACTGAAACAGTAGTGGGTTCCTACCAGTTCAGACCGGTAGTGATTTTGTGGCCTGGATCGCTGGAACTGGCAGGGAACCAGGCCTGCCACGCCCCTGAACTGGTTCTCCAGGCGGTGCCATAGGTGCTGTCATCTTATTTTTTGCAATTTTTTTGCTCTGTGCATGTGCACAAAGCACAAATTAAGCACATCCATGCAGCGCATCACAAGTGAATCGGCAGCAGAGACTGCCAGAACCCACTCCTATACTGAAATCAGCAAAACCATTCTGTAGATTTCAGTGAGCAATTATTTTTTCTGTTATTTTTCTCCATAATTTGAGAAGATATGGATGTTATATAATCCCTACATTATTAAACTATCTCATAAAGTAGAATAAGCAGAAACCTATCATACAGTGCAGGGGAATGCACAACCCCCTCCTCTAATAACCAAGATACTGAATTTGACACCAAATAGTAATTTGAAAAGTATTGCTTTATCACACTTCTGCCAACTACTTTGAATATCCTGATAATGTATTGTAATGTCTCTACAATACAGAATCATTTAAAATCCCCATTCATAAGAACTCCAATTATAATCTAATTGTTCAGATTAGCTTTGCTTTGGTAGCAACTCTCATTCAAAAAATAATATAAAATAATAGGTTGCAGATATCATTTCACTGTTAATCAGAAACAGTTTTCTGAAGAAAGTTCACTCTATTTTTTGAGACCAGTTACAAATAGGACATGAAAATGGAATTAATTTTGTCTTACTATTTTGCCTTGGTAAAGGAAACTCTGTTACAACTTTCTCTATGCAATGTATGGGCTTTGTCTCTGATCTAGTCTGTCTCTCTTTAGGAATCCTATCATGAAATCTAATTATTTGAACTGGCTTCTGCCAAATTTTCTTTTGTTTACTTGTCCAAGAAGGATAATCCTTGCTTTTAGTTCAGACTGGATTATTAAAGGCTTAGGGAAGTGATCAGTCTGTTTTCTTATTCTCAAAGTTAACTAGCAAACTTCAGTAGTATAGTTTTGAAGGGGAAAATATATCAGAGCAATTTTTTGTTTCTGAATGAAAACCTGCAGGGAGCCCACTACTGAAATAAATGAGTAAAATTACTGAGAAATTTTAGTAAATTTGATTTCTTTGTATTTACTTTTAACTTTAATGTAAACTCAGAAAGTTAATATAATTATCCTTCAGGTGTGTATTTAATAATTCTTCTCTCAGTTTAGCAACAATTTTTATAGGTCTTCACCTGGACTACACTAAAGCTTTGGGGAGCTTTTATAATGTTTATGGTGAATAAAAAAAATAGTCAGACCTCACATCTTTCTGTTTCAGGAAAATAACTACTGATTGCTTTCATTCACTTTCCAATGGATCTTTTAATCAATTTTTCTGTTATCTGTATCAAGAAATACCTAACATGCATGGTTCAATGTATAAAAATATTAAGAACCATTTTAGGGGTTGGGCAAGTAGTTGGAAAGGTAATGGCACTGAACGATATATCTGATATCCTATCAGTCACATTTCCATAACTATTATCAATTTCATGGTCAAATGTGAAGAGTTTCGGCCTTCTGATAAGGGATCAATATACAAAATTTATGGAGGGAATGCATCCACTCTGCTATTAAAATGATCACAAAAAACTGTAGCAAATCTGTGGTTTTTCTCTTTAACTGCCACAAATTTACTGAAATCAAACATCAGTTGCACAGGATTATTCCAATCTAGGAAATCTCTCTATATTCTTGCCAAAATAGAAAGCTGTTATGCCTATGGCAATTAATTTGAGTTTCAATGATATTGCAGTTTCATAGTTAATTGCAAGAGATCTTTTTGAAAACAAATCAAAACAACTCCTTTTCCATTGTGAAATCTAGCATAGTCACAGCTTTCTCTGACTTTCTGAATAGCATGATGGCTACAATTCTCTTTTAAGAAATGGAATGTACTGTTGCCAAGTTCCCATTGTTTAAAAGTGAATAAGCTTTGGTTTGGTTTGGTTTGGACTGGGAAGTCTTGGACCTTTCATCTTTAAAGTATATTTTGTAGGTGGCGTTTTTGGTGGCAACAAACCACACAATGGTATTAGCTTCCATTTCTGAAACTTTTTCCACCACAGGGTTATACTGCTGACCAGTAGATGGAGACACAGTATACTTCTTGGATATACTTTGTGTGCAATGTACTTACTGTACAAGTGAAATTTCCTCTTGAATTCTGCGAGATATACAGGTAGATTGATTTGATTTATTATTGTTGTTGTTGTTGTTGTTGTTATTATTATTATTATTATTATTATTATTATTATTATTATTATTATTGATGCTGCTGCTCTTTTAACTATAATTTCATGAGTTGCTTTACAGTGTGCCCTTCATTTTGCCAATTCCTGTGCATTTTCTTACAAGGTGTGAAGAGCTATACAGAAAAGTGCTTAACCCATTACAGGACCCAATTGCTGCTTAACCATTTTAGAAGATGACATCTAGTGATCAACAACATTGCATACACTTTAGTTAGTTTCTCAAACAATTCCTGGATTGGATCAAGCTATGAATTGTTTGTACGAATGTAAATATTAATAATGTCCCCCTTGCCTCTTTGCATATTTGTAAAATATTGGATAGCAATAAAATAATCATTCCCAGCCTGATCTTTTAGACTATTGTGATCCTCAAATGGTCTATTCTAATCTATTCTTTTCAGAATGGCTTTCTTAAATAGCATTTCTCCCAATAGATACTGCATCAAGAAGTAATTGATTTTCTTACAGCAACATGTCATTCATAATTTCTTAACAAAGCAAGTGCTAAGTTTGATTGAGTGGTTCTCTTTTTCACAATTCTGACTCCCCATGTAACTCTAACCTCTATGGCTGACCCTCCCCTCTGGAACTGCATTCTCTCTGAGGTTTATCCAACTTATTTATATCACATTTTGGAAAAACTTAAAGAAGACCTTCCTGGGTTTTTCAGCAAGCTTGAGTCAGGATACTTTGTCAGCACACTTTTGGAAGTATGCTTTTTATAGCCTGGAAGAAAAAGTTAGTTTCTCTAGTGTAGGTCATAGCAATTTCATTATTTTTCTTTCCCTGCTGTTTCATTAATTATCAAAGTAAACCACTTAGTTTTGCAGTCACAACTGAAGCAACATATATGTTGATTAAAATAACAAACAAATTAATAAAACATTAAGTTTCAAAGCCTCCACACCCTAAAATTCATAGTATAAGTGAAAACTACGCAGCCAGAAATAAAATACTATTGAATAATACTTCTGTAATTGTGAAAAGTTAATATCCACTCAAAATCTACCCAGCAACCTCATGTTAAAGCAAGTAAGTGGCATGCCAATCCATTTGACTGGGCTTGGGTTACAATACACCTGTGTTCCAGTAGAACAAATAGGTTTGATTTTCAGCACCATGAGGAAAATATTTCTCTGTTACTTTCGTAACATTAGAATTATTTTAGTTGAAAATTTCTTTCCAATTATTGATTTCATTTAAATATAAAATGAAGACCTTCAGTTATTAGCTTTATATAAATATAAAGTTAGCCTAGTCATACAGGATCTTCAGAGAAGTAGCTAGCTATTTTTTATATAGTGAATGAAATAATTAGAACTAAACATATCAGAAGAAAGCTTGATCCTTGCTGTTTTTAACCCATTTATTGAACTAACTCACTAAAATATCATCCTTTTTAGTTTTATCACCTTTAATTCTTGCTCCTCCTTACCCCAGGGTGTCCCATATCACATTCAAATAAATATTCACATAACTATCAAGTCGGCAAAATATTAATAGAACTTATTTGCCAAAAATATATTTCAGCAGATATTGGAAAGAGACTGCTTATTTTCAAACAGCTTTGTAACTGATAATAAAAGATATACATATACATATTAAAGCTCTTTTGTTTGTGCTTTAATCTCACATCATAAAGAGAAATGTACATTCATTCCAAACATGGAATATGACCTTATATTCAGCTGATAGGAATTGTGGCATTTTACAGATATAAAATCCAGAGTCCATATTCTATAGCCTAAATGTAACCCAAAAATCCACCAACATATTTTACAAATTACCTAATTTTTGTAGCAAGAGTAACATTTAATGTATCAAACATCTTTTCACTAAATCATGCAGGGTCTCCTATAAGGTGAAAAGTACAGCTTTGTGCAACCAATTCTATCTCTTTCATTCTAATACGGCATGCATGAATAATAGGTTAAGGTGCATCCCCCTCCCAAAGTGTCTAAATTGCATCACTGAAAATTACAATTGGACTAGTTGTTTAAGGCAACAGCTAGAAGTGAGTTCTATCTCACTTTAAACATGAAAGCCAGCTAGGTGACTCTCGGCCCACAATATCATATTCAAGTAAGAAGCCAATTCCTATTGCAAATAATGTATCAATAAACAAAAAAGGAAAGCCTGCACTTACAGGAAATTGCTAGGAAGAAAAGAAATAATTAGGAGAGAAATCAGTTATGTCAACGTAAAGACTTCAAATTTCATCTGAAACAATGTAGATCTTTGACCATGATAAAGATTTGATTTGAGCTGATTTGATTTGATTGGTCAGGAATAATCCTATAGGTTAGGTTACTTAGACTATGTCTGATGTTCACTGATACACTGCAATTAAAATGATAGCATGTTTTATGAATATTATCCTCTGGAAAATGCATGTTTTTCTTTTCTTTTCAGCCAGACATGTAGAAGTATGGCAAGGATGAACTCCATAATACACTTAGACAATCTGAGATTCCCATCATTGTGGACATTCAAATTCAAATAGTAACTTTCCAGCAAGAGATATTTAGAGTTCTAATGAGGTGAAGTTTGGGTATTCTGTTTCAGAGAGGATTTCAACTCTGCCTCGGGTCCTCTGAAGAAGCGAGCACCCTCTACTATGAGGCAGGAGAACTGTGTGCCTCACCTACATCAGGAATTTTTAGGGTTTTAACCCTTACTTAACTCCTCTCGAGTGATTATAAAACACCTAAAGTCAGACTAGATGAGGCATGCAGTTCTCCTAGTGGAGGGTGCTTTTTTAGAGGCTTTTTTAAACAGTTAAGCAGAGTCATTCATGGTGAGGCAGCAACTAGCTCAGCCTGACCTCAGCTCTCACCTTTTTCCTTTTACATTTTTTTCTTTTCATGATGATAGTGGTGAGCCCGTGCCTCCCCTGCCGCCCCTGACTGCACATCACTGACCAGTGAATACCATTGGCATTGACAAATCCCATCATTCAACTACAAAAATCAATTTTATTTGGAACAGTTTACATCTTTCAATGATAACTTTAACACTATCAAGCAACAACAACATTTGCCTAGATCAGATCATTGGGAAATACTCAATAAATGGATTAAAATGGCAAATCTTGTCTAAGCAGCTGACTGAGTAACCTTAATAGGGTGAGGAAATTGCTAAAAGCAAAATTGAACAGTTCAAACATCATCTAACCCATTAATACCTGGGTCATACCTATTATATGATACACTGCAGGATTGTTTAACAGGACATAACTTGATTTAGATAGCTTGGACTGAATAAGAAGAAAACTGATGACTATTCATTGTTCATTACATCCCCCAAATGACATTGATTGTACTTGCCCTACAGAAATGGATGCAGACAGTTCCTTCAAGTCAAACAAACTGTGAAGAAAAATGGATGTATTCACTGATTATGTAAAAGACAGTCACGTTCAATCACTGAGGTACATTAAAAAGTGCAACTTACTGAATGTGCAGTAAATAAAACATGAATATCAAAATAATGTAATAAAAATAAGAAGTGAATGCTGGCAAAGAAAAGCATTAGATGATTTCTTTCTACAAAAGGTTAAGGGGAATAAAGCTAGGAAGGGCATATAAGGGTAAGTTTTGTTCCCAAAATCCTATCCTTTTGTAAGAGCCTAAAGACCTGGCTCTACCAGTTGGCCTGGAGACACAATATAGAAATTTTACTGTGGAGGTAGCTGCACAGTAGAGAATAGCCTTCACCCCTCACCATACCTCTCCATTCTCTGTTCCCCATTTGCCCATCTGTTTTTAACTAACTAATCAGATTAATGTAATTTCTTTTATTTTTCTTGTTTTTTTATTTTTCTATTATGTTATTTTATCATCCTATTATTTTACTATCATTTTGTTCACACTTTCTTTTTATCTGTTCCTTTGTTATTATAAGTTGCCTAGAGTAACCCTATGGTGAGGCAACTAAATATAATAACAATAACAACAACAACAATAATAATAATAGGCTGATGAAACTGTTGACCACATACTCAGCTGCTGTAAAAAAATCGCGCAGACTGACTATAAAATGCGGCACAATTCAGTGGCACAAATGATCCACTGGAATTTGTGCAAAAATTATAATATTAAAACAGCAAAAAACTGGTGGGAACATAAGCCTGAAAAAGTCATTGAGGATCAGATGGTCAAGATCTTGTGGGATTTTCGCATACAAACGGATAAAATACTGGCGCATAATACACCAGACATCACACTGGTTGAGAAAAATAAGGTTACAATCATAGACATCGCAATACCAGGTGATAGCAGGGTCGCCGAGAAGGAATATGAAAAAATCGCGAAATACCAGGACTTAAAAATCGAAATTCAACGATTATGGCACAAACCAGCAGTGGTAATTCCAGTGATAATCGGCACACTGGGTGCTATTCCAAAAGCACTGGAATTACATTTAAAACAGTTAAAAATTGACAAAATCACCATCAGTCAAATGCAAAAGGCGGCACTGCTTGGATCCGCACACATATTATGAAAATACGTTATGACTTCCTAGGCCCCTGGGTGGGGCCCGACTAGTAATTAATGCCAAATCCGGCGAAACAACTGGCCGCTGTGATACAATTCTGTTGATGCAATAATAATAATAACAACAACAATTCAGTAGCAGAAATGATCCACTGGAATTTGTGCAAAAATTATAATATTAAAACAACAACAAACTGGTGGGAACATAAGCCTGAAAAAGTCACCGAAAATCAGATGGTCAAGATCCTGTGGGATTTTCGTATTCAAACAGACAAAATACTAGCGCATAACACACCTGACATCACAGTGGTTGAGAAAAATAAAGTTACAATCATAGACATCGCAATACCAGGTGATAGCAGGGTCGAGGAGAAGGAACATGAAAAAGTCGTGAAATACCAGGACTTAAAAATTGAAATTCAACGATTATGGCACAAACCAGCAGTGGTAATTCCAGTGGTAATCGGCACACTGGGTGCTATTCCAAAAGCACTGGAATTACATTTAAAACAGTTAAAACTTGACAAAATCACCATCAGTCAAATGCAAAAAGCGGTACTGCTTGGATCTGCACGTATATTACGAAAATACGTTACAATGTCCTAGGCCCCTGGGTGGGGCCCGACTAGTAATCAATGCCAAATCCGGCGAAACAACTGGCCGCTGTGATACAATCGAATAATAATAATAATAATAATAATAATAATAATAATAATAATAATAATAATAATAATAATAATAATAATAATAATAATAATAATAATCGACAAGTTGTACCTGCCAAGAAAAATAGAGGGTAAGGGGCTATTGCAAATCCATCAAACTGTAGAAGAAGAAAAACAAAGTTTGAATGATTATGTGAACCAAAGTACAGAAAAATTGCTGCAGGCTGTGAAAACAGAAAACAGCATAAAAGCAACAGAAACAAAGGCAGAATATAAGGAAAAACAGTTGGATGACAGATTAAATAGATGGAAAACCAAAGCTTTGCATGGACAGCACTTGAAAAACATTGAAGGAAAATGTGATGACAACTTGACATGGACATGGTTTAAGATAGGAACTATCAAGAAAGAAACGGAAGGTTTAATACTGGCTGCTCAAGAACAAGCACTACAAACTAATGCCATGAAAGTGAAGATACAAAAATCCACTGACAACCCAAACTGGCCACTTTGCAATAACAAAGTCGAAACTATTTCACATTAAATATGTGAATGCAGTAAAATTGCACAAACTGATTACACAGCTAGACATGACCGAGTTGATAAATTAATCCACTGGTCATTTATGTAAAAAATATGATTTACCTGTATCCAGAAAGTCAAAGAAAAGGTTATCAAAAATGAGAAGGTGAAGATCTTGTGGAACTTTCAAATACAGACAGATTGTCATTTGGAGCACAACACACCAGATATCACAGTTGTAGAGGGCCAAAATGTTTATTGATATCGCTGTTCCTGGAGATGTCAGAGTCAAAGAAAAAGAGCTAGCAAAAATAATGAAATATTAAGACGTGGCCATCGAAACTATATGGCTATGGATGAAGCATGTAACAGCGATACCCATTGTCATCGGGACACTTGGCACCATGTCCAAGAATTTTACAAGATACATCCACAAATTGCAGCTTCCTGCAATAACACCAGCGGAACTGCAAAAAACTGCGCTACTCGTGTCCCAGTAATTAAAAATTGGTGAGAATATATAATTGAAAAAGTAGTTAAAATGAGGAGGAGAAAATTTCTAAATACAAACTGATAAAATCTTGGTGCAAAACATATCACTTTTAACAATGGTTTAAAAAATGTAGTTAATTTATGTGGTAATACCAGAAGATATTAGACAAACAATTTGAGAAAATCACTAAGTATCAAAATCTGACATAAACAGGCTATGCTGGTCCCAATGTGTACATACCAAAACCCCTTGGACAGTATTTTGAAAATTGGTCCCTTGTCAAAATTTCCACCTGACAATTACATTGCTTGGATGTACACATATGCTATACAACATTTTAGGTTCTTGGGAAGAACCTGATGTGCATGAAGGTCAACACCAGTTAAGGAATTGCCAGTTGTAATGTTTATTTAGTAGTATTATCCCAGGTCCCTGAGAAGCACTTGACAGGTGGACAAAAACACTACATCCATTCTAAACATTTAGATGACTTATGTGACAAATCATAATCTTAGAAATGTATAAAGCTGGGTGGTATGCAACAAAAGCAACAATAACAATAGCAATTAAGAATCTAAATGTCAGAAGAAAAAACATAGATAAATCAATCAAACAAAATCTGCCATACACTCTAACCAGAAGTGGGTTCCTACTGGTTCGCACCGGTTTGGTGGAACTGGTAGTGGAAATGGCGACTGGGTCTCTGAACCGGTAGGGAAGGCGTGCTCACCACACCCCTGAACCAGTTCCCAACATCTTTTTTTGACCTTTTTAAACTGTTCTGCGCATGCGCAGACTTATTTATAGGCAACTGCATGCACACGAACACGTAAAATCACACGCACACTGAACTGGCAGTAATGCTGGCAGAAACCCACCCCGACTCTAACCCCAAAATTGGGAAAGAGTCTGGGTTTTTTGAGGGGAGGGTGTCTTTATTGGCCATATCACTGCATTTTGAACCAGCTACACCTCCATGCAGAATGCACTGGAATTATCTATTTTTTCAATTCTTCTCATAGCAAGCCCTTAGTTTCCTTTACCCAAAAGACACAGGTAAGAACTAAGAAAGCTGATAAAGCATTTTTTAAACACAAAAGAGAAATAATACATAGCCAAAAGCAAATTCATTTGTTTTCTATAACATTGAACTATCATTATTCAGCAGTATCCAGATTTCCAATGGTAATTCTATACAGCTTTAAGAGCTAAATAAAAACACTTGGTAGGGTCACATTCAATTGTACTGTGTGAGTGATCTCCTTGCCCCCCATGGCATTAACATACCATGAACATCATTTATCTCACATTTATTTACACATTAATATTAAAAGCAATTAATATATTCAAATAATTACCAACTTTAAGGGTTCATAATATTGTCACACTAGAAATTCACTGTTTTTTTCACCAGTTTAGAAGTTTTCATCTTTAACAATCTTCATATTTCAGCACTAAAAGGGCCAGTTTCATCACTGTATAGCAGTTGTGCCATTTGTTGATACTATCTCAGAGTTCAAAAGCTCTGTTTCTAATAAAACATTTATGATTATTGAAAATGCTTTTAGCCTTTGGATGTGTTGGTTCATCAGGTAAACAGACATAAGACACCCATCACAATTTTCAGAATACATATTATTAATCCAGTAATAGCTGATGAAGCCATTACAGTCTGCCATGGAAATCCTCCTTTGCTCATTAATCAGCAGGTCTATAAATAACATCAACATTGCATCAGCTTTCTATGCAGTTTTGCAGTCTCTCAAGGTAAAAGCTGTAATAGCCATTGCAATACCTGTAATACTATATCACCTATAAGGAAGCTGAATCAAAGAAAGTATTTTCTAAATTTATATTTGAAAATTTGAAAATTTACAATAGATCAAATGCTTTTTAAGCTATTAAGTTTAACAAAACCATCTAAAACATTTAAAAAATATTGTTGTATGCTGACGTTTGTGAAAACATTGATTTGACAGCTAAAACAAGATATAATTGGAGAATCTGATTGTAAATAACAATCATTCAGTCATAAATAAAATATTTTTCCAATTGTTGTTTGCTAGTGCAAATATTGCTAATGCAACATTTACATCTATCCAATTATCACTACCACTCCTTCTGTACATATTACATACATGGCAACTGAAATATAAAATTGCAACTATATCACAAGCGTATGTATATTTTCAATGAAAATACTTAACAGACATATACACATGAACCTGTTTCATATATATCATATTTAATGCAGTTACATAACTCTTTCAGGTTGATGTAGAAAAGCGTCTACTAAAAATAATTCTCATTCTGTTATGTATTAATTTACCATAGATGGGCAAAAATCATAACATCAACTTTATTAAGTGAAAATCAGCATGGTTTTCTGCAAAACGATATCCTGATTTATTAACCTTTCAGAATACCAACAACAGGTGGATCAGAGTGATAGGATATTCAAAGTTTTTTTGACCAAATATTTATGGTGCAAAGTCATCATAGGAAAAGAAGAAGAAAACTCTTCTTGTGGATCAAATATCTCTGTCCTGCCTGATTTTTTTTAAAAGCAATAGTGCAAGTAATATGCCAAAGGACTTTGTAGTACAAAACATAAACAATGAAAAACAGATAAAAATTCCACAGGTTTATATCAAATCCATCCATCCTTTGTGAATAATGATAGAGTTCTTTAGAGAAAACGAGTATTACTGCAAAGGAAAGCAGACACCAGGCCAATGTCCAAAACGTTTCAGTTGAATGCAAACTCAAGGCATGTTTCCAAACAATAAAAAGGAAAAGAGATCAATAGAAATGGAAGTAAAGAAAACTTTAAAAATCATTAATCCAAATGCAGACTTCCTGTTGATGCTGGTAGCCATTCAAAGAGATGAGGTCCATGGGTAAGCTTGGTTGCTGCCATTTTAACAAATTCCTATTTCACAACCATTAGTTAAGTCTGCAGTGAAGAGTCTTTTAGTAAAGTTCTTGTATCCAGTTATCTTACTAAAAAGGTAATTAATTCCTGTAGCAATAGATAGGCAGGTAGTTATTAAATGAGCTATAGGGACTGCAAAAAAATTAGAACCTGGAAGTTTTAAATTCTGGTGCTTCAATTGTACTGTGTATTGAATTACTGTACTTGTAGTAGTTTAAATGAAAAGATATAATTTCAGTCTCAAGGATGATTTCAGTAAAATTGATATTGAAATTTCGATTTAGAGTAAATAATGCAGAGTGAAGTACAATGGAGCAAACAATATTTCTCATAACCATGCAGGGTTATTTTCCACTTATAAGAGGCTGGTGTTAGAAATGATATTGTTGTTGTAAAAATCAGTTTCTAGAATCTAAATCTAAAATAAAGCCTGCTCTTTTGCACATTCTTGTGTATGATTCATCTATTGAGATATATAAAATACCTCTGAAATCCATTGATACAATATGAATTAGCTTTGTAATTTTAATGCAACCAATGTATTTTGAAGCATATTTCTTCAAAGATGATTCTTTTTGCAATTCTATGTTTAAAAAAACAGTACTAATTTGTATTTGTATACATGATTTTTATGAATGTGGACATTTTTATAAACTTTTTCCTAATCCACTTTTTCGTGTACATTGCAACATTTGGATAACTTTTCTAAATCAAAAAGTGTAAATGTGAGACTTCTCCCTAAGATGGCTGCTGAATGATAAGAATCTTTTTCTCTCCTACTGATGATCTGCTACTTTTGGTGCCAAAGCTGGTTCTCTGGCAATTCTGCTTCATGGATTTGAACAGCAGTATTCAGGAATGACTCAAGATGAGTTTTGGATGGCCGTGGATCCATTTGGGAAGGGGAGTCTTGAAAATTCCAGTTTTCTCTGGAAGTGGTCAAAAAGTCACTTGTCAAATCCATCTTCCTGTTAGTAGTTTATTTTTCTTAAGCATGTCTGGATTTTTAACTTTAACTTTTTGAATTTATTGTTTTACTTTGTTTCTTGCATTTAAAAGTTGACCAACGATTTAATGTTGATTATGAGCCATGGTGGCACAGTGGTTAGAATGCAATATTGCAGGCTAATTCTGCTGACTGCCAGGGGTTCAATCCTCACCAGCTCAAGGTGGACTCAGTCTTCCAACCTTCTGAAATCAGTAAAATAAGGACCTAGATTGTGGGAGCAATATGTTGACTCTGTAAATTGTTTAAGAGGGCTATAAAGCACAATGAAGTGGTATATAAATGTAAGTCCTCTTGCTATTTATTTCAACCCTTTGCTGGAGTCTAATTGTTTTTTTCCCCTTTCCTTTTGATTTATGTTGTTCTGAATAACCCTTTTTCTCTCCATAAGGAAGCACAGCACGTGTCTGGATGCTGAAGTGCTTTCATTTGACTTACATTAATATTGGATTTTTACCACAGATTTTATTTTGTACTTTTTGAATTTGCAAAATATTTGGAGTTTATCTCTTTTGAATTTTTCTTTTAACCTGGAAATTTTAACCTGGAAATACCCAGATAATATACATCTTGTTTTCATCTACTTCAATGTTTTTTGTTCCCTGATCAATTTACACAGAGTAACAATTTATCAGATTACAGGCAAGTGATAGTAGCTGAAATCTAAGAAAAGATTGTTGGGTAGTATGCAGCTTTAGGTTGATAGTTTTTTTTTTTTAAAGTTTGATTAGATGATAGTAGCCATGGAAAATATGCAAAGGCATTTAGTTTCGAATAAAAATTCACAAGATGACTCTGATGTGAAAGTTGCAGACCAAAGAGATATCCCCACAGCTGGAGAACTGAGTTGATCACTTTGAAGTTGCATATCTTTACAATTCTAAAAGCCTGCATATCTTTACAATTCTAAAAGTCTGACTGAATGGGAAATGACAAACTCTTTTTTCCTACGAACATTGAGGGACATTGGAGGATGGATTTATTACACCTAACTGGAAACCACTTTGGACTTTGCTGGGAAAATAGAACCGCTGTGGAGACTGGAATCTATTATATTTAATCAGGCAAAAATTGATAAGAGATGGCGTTAAGAAACAAACATGGATATTTTATCCAGGACAAATTACTTTTAACTTTGGGGATGATTTGGAATAGATAATAAGCTGTGGAAAACTTTCTATGAGTGGATTATAATAACAGTTTATTAACAGGAAATTTAACCTTGTCATTATTATTGATCATTGGCCAGTCAGCCAGATGTTCAGATTGGTTTTGGCATTTTTGTCTACCTATTCCATTCTTTCCAAGGACCTGGGATAGGCAGATGTGGATGTTTAATGGTGTTACGAATATCATCGCAGGATGGAAGCTGTTTGCAGCAAAGCTGTTTTTTGCAATTGACTGAGGGCAAATTTGTCAATGCCAATAGTGTTCAAGTAGTGCTCCAGTTGTTTTGGGATTACATCCAAGACACCTATTACTATTGGTACTATCCTTGCTTGCCTTTGCCATGTCATTATATTTATATTTATAGGTCTTTGTATTTTGTGATCTTCTCCAGTTCTTCTAGTCTTCTGTTTCCAGGCACTGCCTTTTCCACTATCCAGACTTTTTTGTCTTTCTTATCAACAATTGTTAAGTCCTGGATGTTATGTGGCAGGTGCCTATCTGTTGGAATTTTAAAATACCAGAACAATTTTTTTTCATTTTCTCTCTATTTTATAGTCCCACCAGTTTTGTTTCGTTTTTTGTTTTGTTTTTTGTTTTGCTTATGATATTTCTTGTACATCTTCCAATGCAATATTGTTGGTACTTTGTCAAGCTGCTGCTTGTAGTCAGTCTGTGTGATCTTCTTGCAGCAGCTTACCAGGTGGTCCACTGTTTCTTCAATTTCTTTGCATATGTGGCACTTATTGTCGGTTGCTGTCTTCCCAATTCTGGCTTTGTATGCATTGGTCCTGAAGGCTTGTTTTTGTGAAGCCAGAATTAGTCCATCATTATCATCATCATTATCATTCCTGTTAACTATTTTATCATTAATATAATATATAGAAGACATGTCAATAATTTGCAAATAGATTACTAGTACAACAATTTGGGAGAGCTGTTTTGCAAGGGATAGGAATCAATATTATCATAATGTGTTAATTATTGTTCAATGGGGGAAATAACATGTATATGTGTTGGTATTTCTCTTTTATTTTTGATCCACTTTTTAATGTCTTGGTTGTTTTGTGTTTTCCTTTCTGTTTTATCTGTTTTGCTTGTTTTGGAGCTTTGTATTTTAGCTTTCTTTAGAATAAAAAATAGAATAAAAAAAGAAGTGAAAATGGTAGCTAGGTTTGGTTTATGATATAGTTCAAAATAATTAGATTAGTTCACAGTCAAAGGCAAACAAATAACTTTTTCTCCCAATATTATTCTAAACTTTTTTTTATCATTCTAACGTATGACAAGGACTTTGTGGCATAATATCCATTAATTATCCAGTTCCTTGCCTTCATCAAATATTGAAATGGAATGCAGGAGATGGTAATTTATCTATTATTTCAGATAGCAATATGTTTTACGGTGGTCCTAACTTTATTCAATTGCTTAGTCACTGTAACTTCTCTACCACTACTATATAGTTTGCCAAAGCATTTCCCATAGCAGCCTGCTGCATTGTCTCCATCATCAGATATATCACAGGGTTTTTTTTCCATTTTTAATTAGCCTGTCAGTGGCAAACTGGTGAGTAGGATTTAACTTGAAGCTTTCAAGAGTTGAAAAAGAGGTGTTTAAACAGAAGAGGTGGTGAACAGTTATCTGGATTCCTAGCACAACCTTGATAGCAGTGATACATTAAAACAACAAACAGGCTGCCCTTATAACACTCTCATCACCACTGGCCTCCTTCTACTGCACTTTAGTATCAATGAAACATGCACCAAAACAGCAGTGGAACTTTAGAGTCAAAAACTTGTTGTCAATTATTTAGCATTCCCATAAACCATTAGGGGTCATCAAAAATATCTTTAATTGATTCCATCTCTACCTACACTACTTATTATTTATTACTATAACAAACTTCTCCATGGGAACAGCTAATTGTGTCTCCCCAGTGGCCACTTTCAGTGGAATAAGCATTGTACTGTGATGCCTAAGACGCTGTTGAAAGGTCTACAGTATTTGGGCTTTGATTAAAACTGTATTACATGTGCACATCATCAAGCACAGAGAAAACAAAACACTATATATATTAAAGCCCCTTGTGCTAGAGAGCTTAATGTATCTTTGGGGTGGGGAGAGGAGAGAGAGAGGGAGAGAGGGAGAGAGGGAGAGAGAGGGGGAGGGAGGGAAGGAGGGAGGGAGGGAGGGAGAAGGAGAGAGAGATTCATTTCCAGTATCAAAAAAGCGAGATAATATTTTCATATCCTCTAGGGAACACATTTGTAATAGGAATAATACTGTATTCTTATGCACAATAAGCAGACAAAGTGCACCAGCTGCAATAAGAAAACATTTTTCCCTCTGATACACAAGTAGCAATTGTGGTTTTAGTTGCACTTTTAAAAAAAAGTCTTGATATTATTTTTTAAGGGAATCGTTAATCTGGTCTATAATAGAAAAGACAGATGTTAAGTAAATAATAGACTACACTTGGAGTGAATTGTTTTGTAAAAAAAAGATTCCATCGGAAATGCCTCACAACAACAAAAAAAGAATGATCAGAACAATAAAACATCCATGTTTATGTTTTCAAGCATGCAGTTGAGCAAGATGTGAAATAAAATCAGCTGAATTATTATTTCACTGAATATTTTCACAACAGATGTAAACACTCTAAACAAAGGTGATTGTTTTAACATCTGTAAGCAATGAAAATGGTGTTTTGTACATGTGGGTGTGCCAATGGATATCCTTGAATATTTTGTTATAAAAATATAGTATTTAAATGAGACATAATATTTAAAATTATTGCTGAAGTATGAAATAATTACTTATTAATGTAGATGAATGGGTGGTAATTTCAGTAATAATATTGTAATAATATAATACAATTTATTTAAGGTTTCATTTCCTCCCCACACACACAAAGATTGGGCTTGACCTTTCAGCACTTAAAAGTAGTTCAGAGACAGAACCATTGAAATGCCAGAGACTGAACTCTGAAAAATAGGTAAGTACAAACAAAACATATTTTTTATATATACTGTCATTTAATTAACTGTAACCGTTACCATGCATTTAAAATAATATTTGAGATGTTAATTTTTTAAGAGCCTTAGTGGTCATACCACTACATACCATTATGTTCATAGAATGCTCACTTACATAAATGGAGAAAAATGTCAGAATATATATTTTTTAAAAAAACCTTGGAAAATGCAGTTCATTTGTAGGCAAAAAGTATCCTCCCTGATTACACACTCTTCATTCAGTGGAAACAAAGGGAAGACTATCAAAGACTATCTTGTCCATCTTCTCAGGTTTTAATAATTGAAATTCCCTCAAATTCCCTCATTACTCAAACTAGACAAATTGTGTAGACCAAATCTTGATAGATATGAGTATATCTGTCCTCAAAATGTCTTTCAAATTCATCTCAGCAAACTATCTCCAGGCCAAATTGCAAAAACCCATGCCCAGCATTCAGAAACAAATCATCAGATGGCACTGAGAAGATCACTCATTAAAGACCTAGTGATAAGTTCTAATATGTTCAATTGGATTCATTCTGATTTTAACTCAAGAAGCATTCCAGCCAACCTTGTCCTCCTCAGCTGCATTCCAGGAATAAAATGAATTCGTCAGACATGAGAACAAAAACTCCAATTGATGCCATTTTTCTACATTCAAAGAGTAATTTAGGTAGCATTCACGAATCTCTTGAAATTGATCAATCTTCCAAAATGGGGTTGTTTAGCTTGCATGAACTTGGAAATATCAGGAATCCTTTGGGATGTTATTATCTAGTATATTTAAAGGAGAAGTGATTTCACAATCATTTTTACAAACTATTTAAAGGTATCTTTGATATGTTCTGACATTTTTGTTTTGAAAATTTTCATTGTGAAAGCAGTCATTGAGCCAATTACTATGGCATGTGCAAAAATATGTTCTTATTGAATTAATATGATGGTCAGATCTCAATTGCAACAGTAGTATACAGGTGTGTGTATGAGTGTGGGTGTGTGAGTGGGTAAGTTATCATAACTGTAGGGTGACAGGAAGGTGAAGAGAAAGACAACATAGTAATTTGAAAAATACAATAGCAAAGGGAAATAGTGCCATAAAGCAACTGTGAACAAGTCCCTTGAAGAGTAAATGTTAAAGCTTTTTGAAGAAAACATTTTATTCTCCTTCCCAAAAAGTTCTATTTTTAGTCTGAAAATTGAAATCAGTGAACATTTGGCACAGCCCTATTATTAGGATATGCCATAAATAAAGTATGAAGCACATATTCCAAAACAATTCTCCATTACAAAGCATTTTAAAAATAAATGTATAGTATCTATTTCTTCAATTGTACAATAGATTTTTCAACAGCGCTCTGTAAGGAAATGCTCATTAACTTTTTCTGCCCTTGTTCTGCAATGTTGTGACAACATCATGATGTCATTCTTGCCTTGAAACACATATCTTTAATTTAAACTATCCCTGGCTCAAGGTAATACATTGCCACAAAACACATAAAGTTATATCAAATCTGTGGCCATTATATCAGTTTTAGTAAGAAACACAACCAAAGAAATTTTGGTGGCTGAAAAGGTGGGATGATAGGGAGATAGAGGTGAAAAATTATCCTCTGGCATTTTCCAGTTAGTTCTCACGGATCATGAGAGAAATTTTCATGCAGAAGTTGTGATGTGAAAAAAAGTTTGAGCTGAGAAGGTCTAGCAAGTAATGAAATAATTTAAGTAATAATGTCAAAATAATTCAATCATGTTGAAAGCTGAAGTCTTTAATATTGTGGTATTTAATGATTATGACACACTATAATAGAAACTAGCTATGTAAAAGAAACCTATACCAGATTTCTACACTAAAATATATTCAGCAGAACACAAGCAGTTAAATTGAATTGAATCAAATCAAAATCTGCAGAAAACATAGTTTCTATAAGATTTGTATATAAACTGAGAATAATTTTACAATTTTAAGGAAAGGTATGAAAGATCTATAGAGCTGTGATGGGGCAGTGGTTAGAATTCAGTATTGCAGGCTAACTCTGCCTACTGCCAAAAGTTTGATCCTGACCAGCTCAAGGTTGACTCAGCCTTCCATCCTTCTGAGGTTGGTAAAATGAGAACTCAGATTGTTAGGGACAACAGCTATTGCTATTATCGAATACGTTTTAAAAAGAAATATGATTTTCAAACTGAGAAGTGTATTAGGATTGTATTCTGATTCAGATGGACCCAAACCCTGTACAATGAAAGCTAATTTGGAATATTTAAAAAGCAAAATATCCAGTAAGAATAAAAAAAGAATAAAATGTGCTAAAAAATTCTGTTTGGGCTTAATGTTAGCACTATATACATTTAGGGACATGCATATGACAGACTAAAATTCAGTGCTATTGAAATAGAAGGTACTAGCTTTCATCTGTATATGTGTCTAACTAGGAAGTGCAATAGACTTTATTTGCTGAAGTTCATACTTTATCCTATGAAGATGATTAGCTAACAAATCACATGACCTTGAATTGCATCACACCATACATAATTATATTATTATACAAAAGTAAACTATGTATTGTGTGATGTGATACATAATACAATACTATCTATGAATCAATCAATCGAGAGAAAGAGAGAGATGTATACTGTTATATATTGATATATAGAACATGTGGAATCCTTTGTTGTTTCTACATATGGTTCCTATTTTTGAGATTACTCAAAATGTTCAATAACACAGGTGCAGGCATCTTAAGTGATTTAGAATTTGCCAAGGTGCATACAGTGTTGGTTAATTAGATTACTGCAATGGGAATAAAAAGATGCCAAATGAATATTTCATTCTGCCATCTTAACTATAACATTATATATCATTTTTGAAAAATGTTTAGCAGTTTAACACATTTGTATTAATACATAATACAGTACTTATTTTATACATTTGATCAGAATAAAAATAGAAGATTCAGTTACATGCTAGTTTCCACAATATCAATTGCAGCACAGAAAACCACGTAACATCAAAGACCTTTCCTTTTCAGCTAGCAAGTGACCCCATTGAGTGGAGGTCAGGGAGGTGAATAAAGAAATGAACCAAAAGAAGCCTTGGATATGTTAATTTTCTTCATTGTTTGATGCAAAGCATTTTCTTCTAGACTCAATTCAATGTTAGCTTCAAGCATAATCACTGTTTATTAGTATCAAATAAGGTGTGCTCAATCAGAAACTCTTATACTTATAAACGCCACAAATATTGGTGCTACTAGATTGGTGCAACTGATTGGTGCTCATCTCAATGGATTGCAGGATCAATATAAACTCCTGAAGCTAAAATAGACAGAAAGAAGTAAAAGTTTTGATTAACTATTTTTTTCCAGGATTCCCATCCTGTTTCATCATTTTTGCCACTGCTACTGATGGATTTATTCTATATCTCTGCTGCCCCCTTCTTTTTTCTTTTTGTTCCCAACAATTCTTAAAGACAGTGATCATAAAAAGAATGCAGAATGATGGGTGAATCTGAAATGGAGATTAAAGGAAGAGAACAAATATTGATTAGGCTATGTGAAGCATAAATGCAGAGAAATGGAGCTAAGGTTGGTACTTTAGTGCAATTATTCTATAACAAATTAAATAGTGAATTATATTAACATAAATTCCTTTTATAAGGAAGAATTCTTGTAAATTGTAGAAATTCTGTGGAATGGTTATGTTAATCTTAGAAAAGAGAAAAGGACACTAATTCTACTTTGAAGCAGCTAATGATTTGGGTCTTCCATATCAAACTATTGAATGGAAGTAGTTATAGGTAATTCTTGGGTTACAATCTTTCATTCAATGTCTGTTCAAAGTTACGACAGGTCTGAATAAAGAGGGATTATGATGGGTCTGCGGGGTTCCAACCATCACACAGTGTCCCTGTTGTGATGTGATTGCTAGTGATTATGTCATAGCAAGTCACAATCACATGATCATGATTTCCAATATTCCTGTCAATTTCTCAATAGTAAAGTCAATGGGAAAGACAACAGGAAGTTGGAAGTTGTGATCATATCACAAGAGGTCCTTTAATGATCTGTGCAATCCTCTTTTAATGACAAGAAGCCATATTTTATCCCATCATTTAGTGACAGAGTTCCCAGTCCCATTGGCCATCATTACCTAAGGGCTGCCATATATTACAGGATAATTAGAGATGTTATTACTTCTCATTACCTCATTTTTCAGAAGACACATTTATCAATGTTTTGCTGCTGGATAACAGTCCATCAGCCATAGAATTGTAATCAAATTAATTTTAAAAATCAGTATTAAAATATATATTTTTGATATTAACTTTTCTGCAACTTGTTTCAACATAATTTTAGGCAGCCTGTACTTAACACCATCCATACTACTTAAGCATTGAATCTAACCTAGAAAATCTGAAACCTTATTCATTGGCCTTGAGTCAGAATCATATTATTTGCCTCACATCTTTTTAAAAGCATCTTTAACTTAGAATTATTTTGTTTTTTGATGAGACCCAGATGAGACTAGAAAACAAAGTATTACATTGGTTTGCTTATCACAGTTATCAATGTACTTGTCTCTCTGAAATTTCCTGTGCTAACAGAAAGGAAATGTACTATTAATAGACAGGAAATGAATGTGTTTGACTTTGCTGGTTGCTCTGAGCAATGAATCACTGAATCATAGAATGTAGGAACTGAAAGGACATCTAGTCCAGCCCGTATTTGGTAACAGTTCTTAATGTCAGCAAATTCCATTTAATATCTAGCCTGATTCTTCATTTTCATTTTAACCTTTTGGTTCTTGCTATGGTAGTTCTTCTGTGATTCAGCACCTAGTTGTTCTATGTACCCTTTAAAACATTCCCAGAAAGAATGGAATTTTTATTGGCTAAGTCTGATTGGACAGGAATTTGTCTCCAGTGCATAAGTTCTCAGTATACCTACAAGCAACAAGTGATAAATCATGGTCATAATCATAAAATACATTGATCATAAATCATGATAACATTCAATAATAGCCATAGGATACTAAATAAAGCAATCAACATAAATCATAAAATACAGATAACAAAGTGCATAACATAAGATGCTAAAGAAATAGGTAATAGGAAACATGAGAAGTCCTGTAATACAGCCCTACTACGTGGTTTGATATCCTAGGGCATAAGACAATGTTGTGGGAATTACTTGTTTAGCAGAATGATGGAGAAAAACCTGTTTTCATATCTAGTTATTTTGGTGTGCAATGCCCTATAACATCATCTTGAGGGAAGAAGTTGAAGATGTCCAGGTTGTGAGGGGTCTGAGATATTTTCAGAGCCCTCTTTCTGGCTCGTGCCATATACAGGTTCTCAATGGAAGGCAGGCTGTTTGTAGTTGTTTTTTTTTCCTGCAGTCCTAACTATTCGTTGAAGAATATGTCTACCCAGTTTGGTTGCTGTGCCAAACCAGACAGTTATAAAGGTACAAATGAAAGACACTATAATTCCCTTGTAGAACTGTATCAGCATCTTCTTGGGCAGTCTGAGCTTCCTGAGTTGGTGCAGAAAGAACATTCTTCGTTGTGCTTTTTTGATGGTTTTTGATGTTAGGTGTCCATTTTAGGTCTTGAGATATGACAGAACCTAGAAACTTGAAGGTCTCTACTATTGATACTGTGTTGTCTAGTATTGTAAGAGGTGGTAGAATAGGACGACTTCTCCTAAAATCTATTATCATTTGTACAATTTTGAGTGGGTTCAGATAAAGATTGTTCTGGCTGCACCACAGGGCCAATTTTTAAAGTTCCCATCTGACTGCAAACTTTAGTACTTTAACATTCTTTGAGTCATTGGTTTAGAGAGAAAAGAGTAATGGAGAGAGCATACAGCCCTGGGGACAGTGGGTTATATCTGAGTCCAGCATCTATGTGATTTATTAAAGCACTCCTACATTACATACAGTTTTTGAAGGGGCAAATCTGGATGAATTTCTCCAGCTTACTATTGAATACGGTGCAAAAAAAGAAGAAGAAGAAGATAACTCTAAGCAGCTTCTTAAAGTCTAATTTGATTCATATTGTTTAGTCAATGTCTGTTTTAGGTGTTTTTGCTTGTTTAAATTTTGTGACCTACTAAATCTTAATGTCTATGACATCCCTACAATAAAGTCAGAGTGCATGAAGCAGATGGCAAAACTAACATAATCCTTTAAATAGCCAGAATTTAATAAAAAATTACAATTAAAAAGATAAAAAGTCTAAAGTAAAATAAAAAATACAAAGTACAAAAATAAAAACATATAAAAATAGAAAATAAAATAATAATATAATAAAGAAAAAACATTTAAGTGACTCCTCCATCACAAATATAAACATATTTAGTAACATCATCTTTTCTTAAAAGAAATAAATGAACTTTTCTTTTCATATCCCATCTCTTATCTTCAAATCAATTCTTAAAGCCTTGCTGTTCATTTCTGATAGTAAAAATCCATAAAGGGCTACCAGAAATAATGGCATATCTGCTTTAAACTTCATCAAATAAACTCTTTATATTGCTTCCTTTTACTTTTAATAGTCTTAATTTTTAATCCCTTCAAATAATGTTCTAGAACTTGGCTTCATATTTTTTTTATCTTTTTAACATTTTTTTAAAGTTTAAAACTACAAAGTTAAAAAAAGAATACAAAATTTTTTTTCCTCCTTTCTCACAAATTTCTTCAAAAATATAACCAATCTTGAAGAGCACTCAGAGACTTTACTGGTCCAGAATGCAGTGGCGTATATACTATTGGGCACGTATGTGTTTAACAATAAGTTTAAAAGCTTTCCCCAATTTGGTAAATAGAATGATGAATCAAATTACCCCTTGATAATTGGCCAACAAGCTTATTGAATGAGTTGTAAACCAAGACAGCTAGAGGATTAGTTGAGGAATATAGATATATTGTGCTGAAATTTGATGACAGAAACTACGTTCATATCTTCATTCAATTAACCCTAAAGCAGGAATGAGCTGCCAAGCTTTTGATAGATGCAGACTACACTTATCTGTGCTGTTGAAGGATGTTGTGGTAGGCAGAGTACCAAGTGGGTAAAAGTAGCTAGAATTATCTTTGTTTACATGGCTTTTTGGTTGTTAGGGTTTAGCACTGAAGGTTTTTAAGTATTTCTCACCAGAAAATGCTGAGAAACTAAGCTGCCAGTTTCTGGTGGTAATTTTACTAGAGTTCAGTAGTGTAAGTGAAAGCAGAAGGAGCCACAATAAGAGTTGGATGTAACAACTTGTGCCTGTAAAAGCTGTTAAAGGTTGGTGGGGAAAGCCCAAATTCACTACCCTGAATGGATTGAGTATTTTTTATTTAAAAATTGAGATTACAATGTGACATCCACTACTACAGTCATAATTGAATTATTAGTAAACTTATATAGGAGCAGTAGTTGACATAATAAAAGACAAGTTGAAAATTTAAGAGGCTTGGCTAGAACACAGTATGAGAACCAACCAAAGGATAGAAACCATCATTGTATCTCTTCCTTAAAGCTGGGTTATTAAAGAAAACTCTCAGTTTTTAGGTTTATATATGACAATTACCTGCACTACTTTTTAAAAGTTACATCAGAGTGCATATTAGCATGCTCATTTCCCAGTTTCCAGGCAAAGCTAATTCTCCTATGGGACAGTATTGATTTTTACATCAGAGAACACTTGCTTGCTTATTAGAATGAAAGGGGAGTTCAATTCCCAAGAGGCTAGAGCCGGCTCCAAAGGAACATATTGATGAATGTTACTGGGCTGTGTGCCAGAACTGATGTATATCTCCCCCCTTCTTTGTAACACTTTGACTCTCTCATTCTTGTACATCAGTGAGCACAAACCACTGAACATCCAAAGGAACTGAATTACCTGAAAAGATAACTTTCCATTGTATCACACAAGGATGCAATCATGCAAATTATGTTTTCACAGGTTCTTTTACAGGAAATCTAAAACAGGAAATAACTTCAGGTAATCATGTCATCACTGTACAAAAATACAGTGAAAGCAGATAATATTTAAAGAAATATCTTTTAAATTATTGCAACCTGCAGGATTTCAATACTCATATAAATGCCTTTCTGACTGAGGTTCTTTCAAATCAGTGGAAGCACTGGTTTGGGCTTTGCATTTCAAAGCCCCCTCCCCTTTTTTTCACTGATTGTGCTGTTTATATTTGTGAATGTCTTACTATTAGTAGGACTGGTGTTTAATTCTGAACATCCAGCAAATAATTCATATGGATCTGTTGTACACATTGTAAAACTTGGTTGCTATTCCTATTCCTTTTCTAATCTTGAGTTGTATTATAGAAACTGGCTTTGCACATTCTCCAAGAACAAACCAATTTTTTTCTGAAATATAGGATTAGTTCCCTCCCTTGAAATGGGACAATTGATTAGTAGTTGCCATGGTTCTTGAGTAAACAATTACTAGCTGAAAAAAATGTAACAGATTCATAGCAAGTAGCATATTTAGCAGCATTCATTGTTCCCATAGGTTTAATTTATTTATTAAACTCTGCATTTTTATGTCTTCATTTGTTACAAATCTGCTTTATCAAAATGCCATTTAAACAAACAAAACTAAAGCATTTGCAAATATGCATTGCTTTTTTTCTTTGGTTCCTCTTTAAAAACATAGATTTTTAAAAATAATGATATTCAGATTTTTAAAGCAAAGAACTCCAATACTTAAAACAGTATGCACTCCCATTTAACTGTTTCGATCCTTATACTGTATTGCTTTGAGAGTGTAATTTGATTGAGTCTCTTAAAAAGTAGGGTAAACCAAATTCTCTGTCACTTCTATTATTTTGGGATATTATAGGACATTTATTTTTGCATTAATTTTTGTTATTCAATTGGAAAACTTGAGTGCCTTTAAAATAAGATTATCCCATTTGTTTTCACCCAGGACCCATATTTCTATTTCCTCAAGCAAAGTTATTATCGAAAATAAAGGCATACTAAGACAAAATAATAACAGCAAAACAAACATCAATAGTAATCATGTTCATTAACTTTTTAATGTGACAAAAGGAACAATATTAAACTTGTATCAACTTCTTTTGTATTAATTTCTTATGAGATAAATGTCTTGAGTCTCATATTAAAAGTGCAAAGTTTTTTTTAAAGTACACTAGCATTCACAAGAAAATCTAGTGGTGGAGTTGAATCAAATCAAAAATGCTTTCAAAAGAATTTTTATTATTATTACTAATGCAGGTAGAGCATGATTAGTGTGAGTTCTAATAGTGCAATATTTGATCTAGTGTGGTTTACAAACTGATCCCAATTTAGGCAAGCCACTGTTCAGGGAGCGCAAGACTAGCACATGCACAGATGACGCTAGCACATGCACAATCGGGATTTTAGACATTAATTGTTTTATGTGAAAAATGGAGAAGTTTACATTCAAGCAAAGTTTTTTTTAAAAAGAGGCTAATTTTGAAGAACAGTTGCACCAGAATATACGAGATAGCATATATGCTTTGGATATGTGCTTATCCTTTTTTCTGTTACAGAGTGATTCATTAATAAACATGCAAAACTTTATGTTTAAAAATTTTAATCGCCTATTTCTACAGAGTTGGAACCAATTGTTCTATTTTCCATAGAAATATCATTTCAAATATTGCAGATCTGTATAATGCAACCATTTTGTGGGATTCATTAACCCCATTAATCGAGACCTACCTTATTATGAAATCAAATCAAACTGCTGCCAGCTATTTTTTGTTCAGCATATCTTCAGCTTTTTCAACTGACTGCTATAATGCTGTGAATTGAAGGTCTTGCCACATACCTAAAGAGCTGCAACTCTGCCCCTGTGGTGAGGGAGAAATTGCAACCTTGGTTTTCTGCATTACCTTTTTTATATAGAAATTCAGACAGGTCAGAGGTTGATTACCATGGTGGAAGATGTAAGGATTTATATTCCTTGCAGGCATTTAGTCATTGGCGGCACTCTCTCTGAGAGTTGTTGAGGCTACTTGGAGGTTTATATGTGCCTTTGGGGGAGGGTGTTGTCACCTGAATAATGCAAATAGATGAGGAACCATCTTGGAACTGCTGAAACATGGATGGATGGATGGATGGATGGATGGATGGATGGATGGATGGGTGGGTGGGTGGGTGGGTGGGTGGATGGATGGATGGATGGATGGAAATATTTCCAAACCAAATTTCTGAAATGTAACTTCAGCTTCAATTATAGAAAAAAAATGCTAACAATGAAAGCATAGGCAATGTATGAATTTGGATGCCAAGTATAGCTTTCTTTCTTTCTTTTTTAAAAAGAACATTATTTAATCTCCTACCAATCTGAATGTGAGATGAGATGACTCACCAAAATTTAATAGTGACTAAAACAAAAAATAGTAATTTTCTCACATTTCAAAGCTATTTGATTAAGATATATCATCTTTTCCAAATATTTACTTTGCTGCAAATTGGAGATACATAGAGGATGCGAATAGGACCTGAATTCTAATCTTTATCTTCTGTTCTGGTTCAGGTCCCTCAATAAGGTCTAGAGTTTGCTTCAGACAAAAAGACTGAATTCTGTCTTTAAAATTCAATTATATTGTGATTAAAAAGGGGGGGTATCTACCATTCAAGGGCTCATTATGTGCACAAAAAGGGGATGTTCACAGAGGCCATAGAGAATTTAAAAGATTTATTTATGATGTATTACTGTAATTTTTAATTTAGACATGCAAATTTTTTAATTTGTACTGACTGCTTTGCCTTAATGGTTTTGATTAATACTTGGAGGTAGTGTTTGTGAAAGAGATTTATACTGTGATTCATCTGCAAAATAATCAAATCATTACCAGCTAATGACAAAGCTGTGAAAAATGATGCAGATATTGTGTAACTCGCAGCTAATGCAGTTCATATGAATGTACCCCAATCCTTCCAGCAAACACAGACATGTGTTAATAACTGCTGGGAAGTTCGCTTTAGGTCCACTCTAATTTGGCAACAAAAACATTGATCTTAATAAAGCTGTCAGATAAAAGGAGTCATGATTAACATCCCTGAACTCTTTATTCAACTAGGATTGTCAAAAATACTTTTTCTATATGCTCATTTAAGAAACAGGATTTAACCACATTTTTCACTTCTGTTCCTATCTCACTTAACTCCTTGTAAAAAAAAAGAATGTCTTCTGCATTAGAAGCTTCAATTCTATTTTCATTGAGGTGGAGGTGGGAAACATCTTACAACAATCTTGCAACAATCTTACCACCATTACCAGATCAATTTTCCTTAACTTTTTTGGGTATGTTCTTTTAACAGACTCTTTTACTATGGTGTCATTTTTAATTAAGATAAGAGTAGATGACTACAGATCTTTTTCATTTTATGGATTGCTAAGTAGATGAACACTGGAGCTTCTTGTTTGGTTTTTATAGATCAAAAACAGAATTAATCTGCATCCAAATTTTCATCTAAGATTTATCCTTATTTTTGCCATTTTCATAAAAAATATAAATGTAATTATCTTATTTTGTAGACATATTTCAGAAGCACATTTCTTTTAGATACATCTCCTACAAATGAATTGTCTCTCCATGGTGTTTGAATACAGAGAGTAGTTGTACTATACAATGTTGCCACCCGTAATAGGAGAAGGCATTATTCCAGATGCAAATAGCATTTCTTGGGAACAAGGAAGATGAAAGGGATAAATTCAACAATGGGGTTGTATTTAATACTATGATTATGAATTACATTTACATAATTAACATCATATCTACTTTAAAAAATTACAATGTATCTTATCTATATTTTATTCTGGAATAGCTATGATATACCATTCAAATGTTCACATTTATATATTCTGGAAAACATATGTTTATGCAACAAACATATGTAGAATCATTGAAATCTGGAAAATCTATCCAAAATAAATTAAACTATTACTGTCATCATGGAACAAGTCCCTTTAAATCACAAAGCTATGTAATTTTTATATGTAATGCACATACTAGATTTTTTGTTTGATATGTATCGAAAGCTACCATAAATAAAAATAATTATCTATATGAGAAAAGGAAATTAAGACAAAATGAGACAATGACAATTTTATCATTATAAATAGCTAAGATCTTAGCTAAGAATAGTTAAGAACAGTTTCTTTAGAAATATCCAATATTTTAGAAAGGCATGTGAATGAAGAACTCTTTTGATAGACAAACTCTATGCCATTCATTTCTTTATAAAAGTTTTTTCACTCTCTCTACTTGTGTTAGATTAACTTCAAGCTGCTGTTCTATCTGATCCATGTTTCTTGTATTGCCATTCTAATGTCAATCACAAATATAATTATAACAGAGGTGTTTCACTTCTGTTTTGACCTTTTAACCAGGAATTCCATGTATATAATACTTGCATTATGAAAAGTTACATTGAATAAGCTCAGTATTAACTACCTTTACTGCTTTTGCCAGAGGATCAACAGTACATCTACAATTTCTTTTTGCAAAGATCAAAATAACTTCTCTTACTACTGGAAACTTTTGGATACACATTATTTATTTATCTAAGAACTAAGTCATATCATCAAAACCCAAAGCTTTAATGTTTTTAAAAATGTATTGCCCTAAATATTAAATTTCTCCATACTATTTTTGTGGCATTGTCCATCATCACAATTGCATACTAAAGAAGGGTGATGTTTGTGGAATAAGACTCTTATTGTTCTATACATTATTTGTATGACATAGGATTGGACAACTTTTTAAATCTACTTTATAATTATCATGCTTTAAATTTATATATCTTGGTTTTAAGGAGAACACAGGAAGGGAAGCAATCTAGCCAGTCAGCAATGCATTCAGGTGTACAAAAATATTAAAATGTCCATGAAATTTGCAAAGGAAATTCTTACTGACCAACTATATTTTAATTATTCCTATTTCTGTTATAATTGAAAATAATATTCCATGTATAATCCCTTATTAAATGTTGGAGTGGCACCCTTGGACTCAGCTTCTTTCCTATGTTTCTTTTAACTAGTTCCTTTACATTGTAAACATTGGCAATGGAAATTGTGAAACTAACCACTCTAAATTCCATCTTTGGGCTTGTCTACGAGTCAGATGTATACTGCAGAGTCAGAACCTTTGGATTATGAGTGTCTATTGATTTCCATTCAACCTATCCATGCTAAACCTCAAATTGGAAGTTGTTAGCTTGTGATTCACAATGTTGGCAACAAAGAGGAATCCAATATTAAATTCCCTTTCCTAAGCTGAATTCTTGGAGAATACGTGTTTCTGTTGTCTTGGGATACTAAGAATATTCCCTAAGTTTGTTCCACCTTCCAGCGAAACCCAAAACTATATTTGCAACCGTTATTGCCTTTTACCTACAACTCAGCTATTCTTCAAGAAGCAGATAATTTTTAATTTTGAAATTACATCATATAGTAACTGCTATATAAAGTTGGATAAAATAAGGTATGGATTAAAAATTCCATACCTTATGGGTTAAAAATTCCATACCTTATGAAGCACCTAATTGTGTGCTTACATTTAATTTGTATTAACCTTATTAACATGAATAGAATGGCATCACCTTAGAAAATACTTGGAAACCAAAATATTAGAACAATACAAATCCAACATATTTTTACATGATGAAGGTCAGGATGATTTCCTAAACTGGAAAGATAACTCATCTGCATTTTATACATATACTGATCTATGAGGTCACAACAGTAAAGCTGACAGGATATCAGTTAGATAGACTGCCAAGTAGCCAGATGCTAATGTCAGAGGAATATGCTCCATAGCATTGCTTTTGGCATCTGGATTATCTAATTGCCCTCAAAGATGGAAGAGAAGGAGGAGTGATAAGCTACCTAATATGGTAAGTGAAAAGGTAAACCTTTTCTGTCTTCAGTTCCAGGATTATCTCTTACACATAAAACACTCTCAATGTTCCTAACTTTGAAAATATTCAGATAGATATTCAACAAAATAATTAAAAAAAAGAGGAGTGGAGGACTAAATGATTTTATCTTGTTATTAAAATATTTAATATCTTATAAACCAATATTGTTTGCAGTCTTCACTAGAAAACTCTAATATTGTGTGATGTGATTTGTTATTATATACATTCTGAACCAATGCCTCCTATATACATATTTATTATTCTTTCCATAAAATTACTAATCAACTTCATGTTGGTAGATCTTCCTATTTTATTGTAAAATAAATATCTGGGTGTAACTTTTGTTGTCCAGACATCATTCTTTCAAGCACCTAGCCTAAGTTCTTGGGACCTTCAGGATTTGGACTATATTTATTCAGGAATGATCAAACTACCACTTCTCTTGAAATAAAGTTAAGATGTAATGAAGTACTTAAATTGATCTAGGTCCAATTAGGCAGACATTTTCACTAAATTTAATAATTCATGACGGGGTTCTATTAATGAAAATCACTCAACATACCATGTTTTAAACATTTGTATTAGCCATTTTTGCCTCCAATGTTCTACTTGAAAAAACTTTTCTGAGAGAAAGGAATACTTCCTCACTTCTATCATTACACAATAGTTAGAATATGCCTACTGAATAAGGGAACAAAGCTATTGCACTTTTAATTATTAAGACTTGGCTATCAAGGGCTATCTCTCTTTAAGCAGAGACAGCACAGCAATGGAATCGCCACTGTTAAATGAGTGGATCACCTTCTTATGCTCCAGAAGAACTGCTTCTCAAAAGAAGATCATAGGAATTTAATTATTGCAGTTGCTAGTAAGTCAAGGGACTTGGGAGACAAAGGATTTATAACATGCCCTCAACTGCCGTGCAACCTTCACAGACAAACTGTGAAACTGAAAACTGACAAAAACCTTACTTGCTTAAACATCTTAAACATTTAATTAATTTACAACACAAGAGAGATATTCAAAATGGCGGTGAAGATTAAAAATTTGGTGAGTTCAGGAAGAATAATTTTAAAAATCTGAAGTTTTGTTTAATTTAAGAGGAAACAATGAGAGAAGTAGAAATAAAGATATACAAAAATTAGAAATGTTGAATTTGCAAATAAACTGGGGAGGCATTGAAATTGTAAAAAGAAAAAAAGAAACTGTTATTAAAGTTAGAAGAAGAAATATTGTAATAACAGTTAATGCAAATATTGAAAAAAATGTTTCATCAGTATTATACAAAGGGTTTCAATGAGTTTCTTTAGGAAAAGTTAATGAATATTTACCTAAACAGAATTTATCAAAGTTTACACTCAGAGACAAATTTTGAACTGACCTATTATAATAAGAGAGCTGTGAAACTACAAAAAGACTAAAACAGGAAAAGTACCTAATCCAGATGAGTTGCTCGCCTCCTACTATAAATGTTTTGAAGATGAGCTTTTACAATCTTTACAATAAATGATGAATATCATTTTATAGGATGAAAAAATTCATGATGAAAAGAGGAAATATTAATATAACATTAATACCTAAACAAAGACAAAATGCAAAGGAAAGAGGAGGTTTTAAAATTGTATTTTGCTTGGGTTTTTTATTGCTCTGGATGAAAAAAAAGGCTTTTACAGTTAAAAGAGCATGACCAGAGGTTTGGGTGGAATTGATATTTATGGTAAAATAAAATTAAAATTAATGTGGACTTTAAAAATCCTATTAGAAGTGCAACATTGAGAATATGGAATAGATATACACCCAGGTTGTGCCCGAACACAACTTTATGATCTCAGCTCAACAAGCATATCGTAATAGAGATCACTTCCAGTCCCTGAAGGCGACAGACGTTTGTGTCCGCTGTTTGTCTTCTCGGTGGGCTCCTCTTAAGTTTAGGGGGAGCACAGGGAGCCTTGGAGGGGGCCCCTGCCGTAGGGCGGCTTGTTGGGACCCCCTGAATCAGCGGCGGCCGCAGGGGGGTCGCCAGCTTTGCCCCAGGAACAGGGAGCGTGGGGGGTGCACAACAGCACGCCTTCACCAAGCAGAGCCTGGAAGGAAAAAACTAATCAGATGTTACAGCTGAAATGCGGTGAGGTGGGAAGCTTCCCTCAATCTCCTTTTAAATCTATCTAATTGATGAGCAGCAGCCTTTCTAAATTGTGGATTCAATCCTTTGAAATGTTAAGATTGGAGGGAGGGGTTTTCCACCCCCCTCGGAAAAGCAGCAATTGGAAAATCCCTCTCTCTCGGAAGAGAGAGAGAGAGTTAAAAGTTACTTTCTCTTCCTTTAAGCAATGGGAGGATGACTTCTTGCTACAATTGCAAAGGAGGATTGCTGAGTTGATTCTTTTAAACTATTTTATGGAAACTTTGGACGTTGCTTTCTGATCTCCTGTGAAGGTGGAGCCAAGATGGCCAACTTCCTCCTTCTTCTTGCACTTATGAATGAATTTCCCTTTTAAAAGAATTTCTGGCTTTGTACTATATCACACCCTAGAGATCTCCAGGAGCCTCTTCTCGCACGTATCTCCCTTGGATTTGGAACATTGATTTATATCACCTGGCTTGGAGCTGCATAGAGACCTACGCTCTCCTCTGGATTTGCTTGTCTTGTGACTTCTCCTGGTTGTGTCTTTCCACAGATGCCATTTCTTTGTGCAGACTTATAGTATCTCTGAACCTAATATGGGTCCTAAAAAATTACCGCCTGGTAAGCCGTTCTCGGCCCCAACATCATCTACGTCCAGCCCGATTACCCAAAAGACACCATTGGCTTCATTTTTACAACCTAAAGTGCCTGAAGAAAGCTCAAAGGAACTATCAGTTGAGCAAATGTTTCAAACTCTCTTAAAGGGACAGGACGAATTGAAAAAACAACTGGCAGACTTAAATGATCAGCTCAGAGAAACGCAACAACAAATAACACAAAATAAACAGAGAATAGGGGTGCTGGAGGAGGGTGCCACTGGGCTGAGGGAAGAGGTTAAGGTAATCCAGAAAGGGAATGTAGAATTTGAAAACCATATGATAAAGGTGGAATTTGAGAGAATGTCTTTTTTTTCTTAGATTCCAAAACTTGCCAGAAACAGAGAATGAAGATCTCAAGGAGATTATGACCACAATTTTAGCAGAATATATTAAAAGAGACAAACAACAGCTATGGTGGGATATTGATTTTATCTATATGATTAATTCAGCATACGCTAGAACACACAACGTACCAAGGGAAGTACATGTTAAATTTCTTAGAAAGACCACAAGAGATGAGGTCTTAGGAGCTCAAAGGGTGGGACCACTAAAATATAAAGACAAAGAAATAACCATTCTTAAACAGATTCCAAAGAAAGTAAGAGATAAGAGGAAGAAATACTCCTCTTTAGCAAACAAATTATATAACAATGGAATCTGGTTTAAATGGTTGTTGCCAGAAGGAATGCTAATTTTCTGGGAGGGCACTAGAAGTAGAATTAACACAGTTGCGGAGGCGGAGGCCTTTATTTAAAAAATAGTGCCCTCCTAGATCATACAGGGGACAGTACACAAGATGTGAAGGAGGGAGGGGCCGCAGCTCTGCCAGAAGACAGGGAGGAGGATGCAACACTTAGAAGACTCAGATCATAAAAATGAGTTGAAACATTTTTGCAATTGTTGTTATAATGTAACTCTCGGAAGTGATACAAAAGATGATTGAATATATTGATGATTGAATGTAAAAACAAAAAGCTGCCAATGTTTATTCAAATTTTGATGTTTTTTCTTTTTTTCTTTTTGGTTAATGTTGTGAGATTCGGGGGGATTTCTACCTCCCGCATGATGTAGCTGTCAAAAATTTTCTACACCTATTTACCTTTTTCCCTAAAACATTTGTAAAAAACCAATAAAAATTTTACAATAAAAAAAAAAACAAGGATATGTAATAGAGAACTGGCAGATAAAAATAAGTGATTGATATACTATGGCCTTGTTAGAAAACTACCAAGGGGAATTTAAAATTAAATCAAGAAAACAATTAATAGCAAAAGGATGTAGTTGTCAATGGTTCTACCATTTGCAGTTATCTGAAAGATTCAAAATGGATTTAAAGTACATGGTACGGAGCAAAATAAGTCAGAATTTGAAGTATAATTACACACGCTCACATTTTCAGTTCTGGCAAGCCAGTTGTTACATTATGTGACACCCACCTCTGCTTATATAGCCTCATTCTATGCCATGAAGGATTTTAAAGATCAGCACCTTGAATTGGGCCCTGATGCAAATGGACAGACATGTGACATGTGTTCTTCTATGAGGTCACATAATTGCCCCATTGCATTCTATACCAGCTGAAGCTGCCAAATACTCTTCAAGAGTATTAAATTGAAATTGGCCCTTTTTTATTTTAGGACTAGTGAATAAATAGAAAAAATGTCATGTAAGATTATTTCCATATATGATTATTGAGGTGTGATTACTACAGTATATGTTTAGAGAGGGGAAGATTCAACATTGTGGAAAGATAGCTGGTGTCTGATTTTGCTGAAATAGATAAAATTACTCCTTTGATTAGAAAAAAAGACACTATCTACATTCATTGGTGGCTGGAAGTTCTGAGGGAATTTTTTACATAAAAGTAAACTTGTTACTTATTATTTTGATGCTAGATAACATAGTTTATAGAAAGAAGAGAAGTATCATGTAACGTTAGAGAATTAAAATATATGTGTACTTATAACTGTTATGAAGACTATCAAAAGACTATATTTTCTTGCATTTTTTGGTTTTGCCTGTGCACGAAGCCGAAGACACCAGCCTGAGGATGACGAGTGGGATCTCGTCGAAACGTTGCCAAGATACTCTCAACCTTACACGGGAAAAGACCCAAATACACCAAAACCTGCATATGTGTGTGTGTGTGTGTGTGTGTGTGTGTATGTATGTTGTATTTGTGCTGATAAATAAATAAAGGGAGACTAGTATAGATCCATTTCGAGCTATTTAGCTCTCATCAAGCTAGCCATACCCTTACTGGGATTTGAACCTGGGCTGTATTACATATTAGGCAGGAGTCTTAGCCACTATGCCACAGGCTCTCCTCCTTTATCAGCTGAGCCAGGGAAATAAGTATGTATTTGTGTTACAACCCCTGGTATGCCTATACTAGTCTCCCTTTATTTATTTATCAGCACAAATACAACACAAATACACACACACACACACACACACACACACACACACACGATGGTCTTCTGTGATGAGCCGAATGACAGAAAGAGGGAGTAGTGAGCTCCCTCCCATATTTGGGCATACCAGGGGTTGTAACACAAATACACACACACACACATACACACACACACACACACACACACACATACATACACATACACACCTACCTATGTTTCATCCTAGAAGGGTTTGGTATAGTGGTTAAGTCATCAGCTAGAAACTATGCGTTCTAGTCCTTACTTAGAGGTATAGCTAGCTGGTTGACGTTGGGCAAGCCACTTTCTCCCAATCTAGGAAAGGGGTAAAGCAAAATCCTTCTGAAAATTGCCAAGAAAATTGTATGGACATGTCCATGCAGTCTCCAAGAATCCAAGAAAAATAAAATATTCCATCCAGCTGGATTGAACCACATACTGTGTATGTATTTTCGTAAGTAAATATGAAGGCTAATATCACATTTACTCAAGAATAATACAAACATAATTCAGTGGAATACAGTTCTTGGAAACCATTATGTGAACTGTCAGTTACTCCTTCATCTGAGATAGCTACACAGATCTCAATAGCATTATTGTCCAAACTAATCAGAAAACATTTAGTTCATCACAATCTATTAGTCTTTAAAAAACCTGTCTTACAGAAAGATAAAACCACAATAAATAATGGTTAATTTTTAGATACAAACATGAGAGATATTTGAATAATATTTGAATTTGCTATTAATTAACCAATATATGGGTGGTAGTGTTTCTTGTCATGTCTTTTAGCTAGGTCAAATAAAATTTTACATGATAGATTTTCTAATTAGATTTTTTTATTTTTAAAAACACTGATTGGAGATAAAATTGAAATGATACTTCAGTTTTCACAGAAGGTACTAGAAAAAAATGCACTTCTTAATATATTCCTTGAACCTCCTGACCAGTGTAAATGCAATTATTTTCCAATATTATTCAATTATTTTCAATTCCTTTTTAGCTAGTACTGGAGAGAAATAAGACATGTATCCTATTAAGACTTTCACCTGCATTGGAAATAATTTTTTCAGCAGTTATGAATATATCTGGTGTCATAATTCCATGTGAACCAATATATATTTACACATAACCATTTATGCTAGAATGCATGGGAATAAATAACCGATTGTCCATTAAAATGCTCAGCTCACAGAAAACCAAACAAAATGCTAAAAAAATAAATACACTGTCAGAGTTGCCATACGCTTAAATTCACTCCTAGAAATTTTATTGATGTATGGCTGCAGTATTGTGTAGAGAAAGACAAGTTACTGATCAATAGTTGACCTGAGAAAGATTCATCAGAAATGTAAAGCAGTCTTTCCCCAATTCAAGTCCTTCAAAGATTCATGATTATAAACATCTATAAGACCAACCAGCCTCCTCGAGAATACTGGGGCATTAAAGACAGGTAATATACCACTTTGGCATACATGCATGATAAACAAGAACTAAAGTAAGAGTATTAAATTTGGATCATGTCTATGGATATTTAATTATCCAATTCACTGCAATATAGAGTTATCTCAAACCAGCATTGATAATCTGCATAGCTTTCTCCTGTCTGACAAATCATAATTTTAATGTTTCTATTTTCAGTCATTCACAAGTAAGGAACTCAACTACAGTAACAGATAATATTATAAATGGAGATTCAAAGAAGATAAACAAGTAATAAAATAAAATAAAAAAGAAGCCACAAAGTCAAATTGAAACCCAAACCTTCCAAATGGCAATTAAAGTTGAACAAAGTTTTGCTTCCATGGAGATACCAGTAAATTAATCTACTAATTTAAAAAATACCCTTCTTCTTTTCAGGCCAGCCTAATTTCTTAGGAGGAAGAATGGGTCAACCAGTATATAAAGGACAATGTAACATTGTGTAGATCATGGGTCCCCAATCCCCCAGTCCATGGACCAGCACTGTCTGCGGCATGCCAGCAACTGGTCCATGCAAACAAGCGAAGGCTCGTCCATGGGATGCAGGCAGCACACAAAACCATGCCCTTTCCATTCCACAGAAAGACTTTTATCCATGAAACTGGTCCCTGGTGCCTAAAAGCTTGGCAGCGAAGACTGTAAGGTAAAGGTTTCCCTCGCACATATGTGCTAGTCGTTCCCGACTCTAGGGGGCAGTGCTCATCTCTTTTTCAAAGTCGAAGAGTCAGCGCTGTCCGAAGACATCTTTGTGGTCATGTAGCCCACATGACTAAATGCCGAAGGCACACAGAAAGCTGTTACCTTCCCACCAAAGGTGGTTCCTATTTTTTCTACTTGCATTTTTACATGCTTTCGAACTGTTAGGTTGGCAGAAGCTGGGAAAGTAACAGGAGCTCACTCTATTATGTGGTGCTAGGGATTCAAACTGCCGAACTGTTGACCTTTCTGATCAGTAAGCTCAGTGTCTTAGCCATTGAGCCACCGTGTCCCTTACCAAGGCTGTAGACAACTATTTTTATAGATTAATTCAAGGATAGACATGGATTTCAAAACTAGGATATTACTGTATTCTAATATTCTAGACCTAAGTTGTGAAACTTTATTAAAGTGAAGGATTACTTTAACTAGAGTGAAGACCAGATGGGATATTAAACCAATATTTTGGTAAGGAGAAAGACCTGTAAAATGTTAAAATGAGTTTTTCTCCTTTTAAATCCAGGTCACATTTTCCCTTGAAACTCTTCAAATGACTGGGAATGAATGAATGAAATGTGCACTGTTGAATATATTTTGAAAAAGCACAGAGAAAAATAACCTAGGGAAAGAAAAGAAATAATTTTAAAAATCTACTCAGTTTCAAACCAACATCCTTAGCCTTTTATTTAAAGGCTAAGTGTTATAATCATTGTGCTGTTACAGCATTCCTGGCAAAGTTAGCCCTAAGAGAAATTAGAGACCATGATAACTATTGATTCAATTGTCAGACTGATCCTGCCTCTGTAAAAGATGAACTTCTGGGGTGGGCCTATAATGAAGTAAAATACACCAGCCAAAATGGACAGGTTCACTTTGGATGGCACAGAGAGAAAACGGTATTTTAAAATTGTAGCAGGAAGACACACTAGAGACTGCTTTTGGGATAAGAAGATTACTACAGAGCAATGTTATCCTTGACTGTTTTTCAGAATATTGCTAGCTCATTCTGGCATTAGGCAATGTGGATGAAACCTAAGTATAACATTTTGCTTGCTTTAACTGAGTCTAACATGTGAGTTCCATAAAAAGACCTTGTAATATGTAATGGAGAAAATGAAACTATTAAAAGAAATTCAAGAATTAGCTTTCATTATCATGCATTGCTTTACAATCAAAACTGAATTATTAACTCTAGTAGATGAAGCTCGACATTTCCCACCCATCTGCATTGGCTGAAAAGTGCTGATTTGTAATTCACCATGTTACAACTCTCTGATCTGTGTTCATTTGATGATGATATTGCATCATATTCATCCTTTGTTGTTTTGTAAGAATAGCCTCAACCTTTTCTTTATTACAAGTGAGATATTCTTATGAACCAAATTATTAAACAGCCTCATATTTGCTACTGGATACACCTTTCTAAAATAAATGTATCCAAGAGTAATAAGCACACCACAGATGTTAACTGCACCACACCCTAATTCAAGGTTCTGAGTCAAGCTCTTTGGTGTTGAATTCTCACTTCAGAGTGCCAGCTAGCTTATCTGCAGCTATCATACTTTCTCATAGGCATAAGGTACTGTGGTGCAGGGCCCTATCTATGTTGACTCAGAAGTCACATTTAGCTTAAAAGGTTATGCCTCTAAAAATCAGCTTAAAATAACAAAGTTATTAAGGCAGAATGAGGAACACATTGTAAGTGTGTATTACTTTTGCAGAGAGCCATTCCCAGGTTTAATATCAGGCAACTTTTACTGGACCTCCAACAGCCCCTGCCTGAAACCCAACACTTTCCATATGGTGAGTTGAATTTGATGGCAGAATTTGTATTTTCTTTCTCTTTTCTGTGACTTTGTCTGGAGGCTTTAGAGATAAACTCATCCAGTATGGTTACTGTTCAGCAGATTCACTATATTTTATTTTATGTTTATTTATTTATTTAAAAGATTTGTATGGTCACCCATCATAAACAACTCAATTAAAGAATTGCTGACAGATCCTGAATGCCAACTTCAACTGAAGGTGACTTCAAACAAAATACTCCTTCATTAAAAACAGCAGCATACTTATAATAATAAAAGTAGAAGTGCTATTGCATGTTCTATTAATTATGTTAGTTATCTAGACAATCATTTGTTCACAAGGAATAATGAAGCACCAAAATATTTTTGTTAAAGCTCTCCATTTTGTAGCCACTGTAATCAGCAAAAGCAGTGCCTCTGTTCCTCATAAAATTGATTTAAGCTTAATACTGATCTTATGTCATACTTAGTGTTACTTATTCCCTTAAGCATATTAACCAGTCATCAAGTCAACAGAAATTTTAATAATATTGTTTTGAATAAAGTGCCCTATAGATTCACTTCCCATTAAAACATGTGATTCATAAAGAAATCAATAAATGCAAATAATAAATATTGATATGCAATAAAAATGGCATGTGTAAGAAACACCATGAAATTGCTTCCATTCATTCTTTCCATTCTATCTTATTAACATTGCTATCATTGAAAGGTAAGAAATTAAAGAAAACAAATTGCTTCACTTTGCTCAATGAGATGGGAAGATCAAGGGGCTTTGATAAAAGTTCTACCTTCTTTTAGTCTCTATTGATTTTACAGATATTTCTGTAGTCTAAACCCAAACTCATATTTAACCAAATTGCATGATAATCAGGTCAATGAGACTAGGGAGGGGTGGGGAGATATAGCTCAAAAGAAAGTCAAAAGAAAAAGAGGCAAGTCAAAAAAAATTATAAACGAAACAAGCTGTATTTCCTGTAAATGCCTACAGATATTAAGTATAATTTTAGAATAATGTTTCCGCTTCAGTGTTTCTTTTGTGAAATATTGCACATTTACAGAAAGCTGTGTTTATCTTTCATGCATTGATGTATTTAGTCATTTCAGAATTGAGCTGGTAACTCCATTTTGGGATTCTCTGTCATGGGAACTCATAGTCTTCCTCTTTCTCAAATTCAGGTTTTTTTTAATAGTAGTAGAGTTTGTTTCCATTAAATCTATCACTTACTAGCTATCATATGGAATAGTTAAACAGGTAGGTTAATAATAGTTCTAGTGGTAATAGTTTTTCTAGTAATGCTTTTCTTTCTACTCATTTCGTTGGTGCTCCAGATTCAATGAACCAATTAATTTCAGTTTATGTCTATTTCATCTTTAATTTTTTTACTAGATTATTTATTTATTTTATTGGCTGCCCATCTTAACACAGGGCAACTCTAGACAGCTTACAATCATTAAAATGTATCTATACATATAGATTAAAATATAAATCAATTAAAACCAAATCTTAAAATCTAACAACATGTGGATTGGGTAGAGAGAGTAAAGTCAAGTCTTTAGGTTTTACAAAAAGATGGGAATTTGGGGCCAACCTGTGGAGCAAGATGTTTCAGAGGGCAGGAGATAGAATGCCCTCCCCCTGGACTTTGGCAGCCAGAATAATTGGCCTGACAGGACCAGAGCATACCTCCTCTGCTGGTACAAGTGGGATGGACCAATCCAAGTGGAGTGAGATAGTCCCTCAAGATGCCTGGACTCATGCCTTGAAGGACTTTAAAGGTGATTACCAGAACCTTGAATTGCACCTGGAAGCAGATTGGCAGCCAATGCAGCTGCAAGAGCAGTGTTGTTACTGGGGCCATTCTTGAAGCCTCCAAAACAGCCTGCTCCACTGCACTCTGCACCAGTTGTAGCTTCTAAATACTCTTCAAGAGTAGCTCCATGTAGAGCACATTGCAATAGTCCAACTATGAGATTACTAAGAACTGAACAACTGAATGCAGGGAACCCTTATCCAAGAAAGGCTGCAACTGTTGTAACACAAAGTCATGCAAAGGCTCTACTAGCCATGACTATCACCTGCTCCTCAAGCAGAATTTATGAGTCCAAGAGAAAATCTATCTGGGGGAGTGCCTACCATGCAGAGTCAAAGATGCAAAGTCACAGGTCTTAGAGCATCATGTACCCAAAGCCATTTGGTCTTGCCACAATTCAGTTGAAGCCTTTGCCCCCATCCAGGCCCCCACAGACTCCAGGCACTGCAAGACGGCAGCCACAACATCACTTGGATCACCAAGAGTGGAAACATAGAGGTTTTTTTTTGCCTTTGCCTTACTTGTATTGATCACTATGCATATTATACATTTTTTTCTCAAATCCTATCTCATCTTTTTTTCTAGGAGACCCAAAGGGCTCAGATGTAGATCACCCCTTTAATTTTTACAATGTTAAGCCTGTAGGATAAGTTCCACTGATAGTGAGTATCTGGTCCAAAATTACTTTCAGAGCTTCTCCCTAGGCATGGCAATGAAATTCTTTCTCAGAATGAAATTGACGGTGAAATATGCAAGGGCAAGGCTCGTGTAAATAAATCACTCAATTTTGATAAAATATTTGTTTACAATACTTTTTAAGAACAAGGTTAGCTAGTGAGCAATATAGGAATCTAGATGTGTTTTAAGCCCTGCCTTTTTTACCCCATATTTATGGACTAAGAGGTGGTTTATTGTTCATTATTTCTGAAAGCACCTACATCATTTTTAGGTAATAGCTTTTCTACTCTCAAACTCTTTACTTACTGGTTTTAGTCCTCATATTACACTTCAGGGTTGAAAGGGAACTTGAACTGGCTCTCCCTGATTCTAATCCAAATCCTTAATGGTTTTCTCACAGTGTTTTTCTCTTTGGGGGTCTCCTCTGCTAATCTAGTTGATTCTGAGTCTAGTTTGTTTTGGTTGGGAAGAGACAAAAAACTATACTTGATGTAGACTTAAAAGTCTGAGGCTCAGTAAATATTCTTCCTTGGAGTCACTGATTTCCTATGTGCAACTTTGATGTCAGAGTTTGGCTTGGCAACTCAGCCCAAAATGCGGAGTTGGTCCATGGAGGATATACCTATTTCTTCTCCAAATTTACATCCATGCTTCTTGCCTTTTTTTCTTTTTTGAGAATCTAATTGATTCTTCCAGTCAGAACTTTTATCTTCCTCTTCTCGGTTCATTTGCTATTTCATCTTATATTTATTTGGCACTTTGATCCTTACCCTATACAATCAAACCACACCGATGTCCTTAAACGGGGTGCTCATTGTTGTATTTAATCACCATCCATTTATCATTAATTCATTCTTGTCTGGTTATCACTTCCATATAGCAAACTGCAAAAAATTATACAGGCAACTGATTCCTTCAGTATGCATTCTTTTAAATAATCCACTGCTAATTATGTTTCTACCAGTATTTGCATGTGTCAAATTTCTTTATTCATTTTCTTATCATTAATAAGCATTCTACCAAGTACACAAATTCATTAATTTGCTATAACTTTTACCATGTATATACAACTTGCAATCATTCACTCTGTTTACTGTATCAAACATATGGTCTTTAATAGCTTCATTTTCAGTTTGATACTTCTCATCATATGATACTATCTAACAATAACAAAAAAATATTTGGTTCTCAATTAATAACACATCAACATCTGCATTCCAAAGTACATGATTGTTACATCCCCAACAAATGCATACCTATAATGTCATCACACATTCTTTACACATTTATCCATAAACACATTAAAGAAACATGGAAAATCATATATTCTTGCTTTACCTCCTGAGCCATTCATTAAGAATTCCATTTGTTTTCATCCATGCTTAACTGCTATTATATTCAGCTCAAGATTTGCACAAAACATTCCATCGCCGAAGACTATTCAGGTTATTGCATACTTCCCTAAATTAATAAATATGAAATAATTTATGGAGAGCAAAAATTATTCCTACTTGCCTGTCATCTTCATTTATTTATTTTACAAAATAGACTCTACTAATTTTACTAATTGGTTGAATTAATTTTACTCCTTTTTAATCTTTCAGTCAGAATTTTGCCAAATCCATTCCCAAGAAAATTTAATGAACTTATTTTTATTTTCTTCTAAAACTATTTACTTCCAAGATCCAGTCTTTATACTGTCAGAAAAACATTATGTCTCCCATTCAGGACTTCTTTTCATCTTTATATCTTGAACTAAGTCTTTAATCTTTCATTAGAAATAGTCAAATAAATTATGCTTTTAAAATTAAATCCTTTCCTTTACTATGTGTATATGTGTATATAAGAAGAATTTAAACTTTATATTGTTTTCAAAACTAAGAGACATTTTTCTCAACAATTGTTCTTGAATTATTGAATTGTCCAGTTTCTGTACTGTATCAACTTGTTTTCCCATCTATTAGTGTCACTTATTAATTTTTTTTCTTTAAAATTGTGCATAATATTTTCAAAACAAATCTCTGCTCCTTTATTATCACCATACAGTAGAACATAGTAGGCAACTTTACCAAGTTTGTATTTTTAATTTCATATGTATGTTTCATCTAAATAACACCATACTTTCTAACACACACCCAGTTTATCTCTTTGGCTTGTAATTGATTCTCATAATCATAACCAACTCTGCCTGTAGTTCATATGTATATCCATCAATTTTACTCCAAAAATCAGATCAGCTTCATTCATATCAACAATGTCCTTTATTTTATTTTCAAAAAGTTACAACATATATAAATGTATTTCTTTCATTTATTAACTAGACAACCATATGATCAGTTGGGTTACCCTTTGAAAGAAAGGTAGCACTGTCTGAAATGACCAGATTGAAATTGAGGTTTTTGGTTGACCATAATTTTTTAACCCAACTCTGGAAGGTTCTGTGATTATGTAAGAAGAGTATTTATCATAAAAAATAATTGTGGTGGCTAATGAACTTCATTAATGTTTATTTACATAAAAGATCAACAGAAAGATCACAGGGAGGCAAACAAGCAGTGGGAACCTCTGATCCAAAGGCAACTGAACTTTCTTGATTTTTTCCTTGAAGATATTTCACTTCTCATCCAAAAAGCTTCTTCATTTCTGCACTGAACTGAAGAAGCTTTTTGGATGAAAAGTGAAATTCCTTCAAGGAAATATCCATCCACCCCACCCCACCCAAAAAAAGTCCAGTTGCCTTTTGAAAAGCACATTTGTAACAACCATGATCTGGATGACTGAAATCCCCAGAGTTGACTGACTTCTGACTTCCTGCCAGTTTCCCCATTGACTTTGCTTATAGGAAGCTGGCAAGGAGTGTCAGAAATAACAATCACATGATTACAGGGATTCTGCAATGGCCACAATTTTGCAAATGAAGCTGATGTGAATCCTATGAGAATATCAATTTCACAGAAGTAATGGTCCTAGATACAAAAATTGTTATGGTATAATGCATTGTTTGGATTAACTTTAAGGTACAAAGAGACAAACAGTTAAATACAGTGAGAGTTTTAATAGTATGTAGAGTTTTGTACTGTCCTTCAATTCTTTTATATCTGTCTTCCCTATGTCATGTTTGTCACCCAGTGGACACATAGATATTAACATGTCATTAATTGGCATTCCAGAAGAACTGCTTTTCTTGTTTAGCAGGGGAAAAAACGAAGTTCCCTTCCCAAGATCTCAATGGACCACAACCTATGATGATTATATGAGCATCCAGAATTGCTGGAACTAGAAACTATAACTGATTGAATGAATGAATGAATGAATGAATGAATGAATGAATGAATGAATGAATGAATGATAAATAAATAAATAAATAAATAAATAAATAAATAAATAAATAAATAAATAAATATTTATCTCCTCCATTCATCATGTCATGTTTTTGATCAAGTAAACCTCCACACATACACATGCAAAAGTAAAAGCAGTAGTATTCAGTTTGGGCACATTTTGGTCAGCATGATTGATATAATAAATCCAATTATTTTCTTCTCTGGGTCAAGCTGTCCATATCATGGAGGGACTTATCATGATTGCCCAACATCCCTTTTTTAATTCAAGAAGATCTACTTCCTTAACTATAACTGGGAGCAGAGAAAGAACTGGCAAGCAAAGTGCCAGCATCCATAAGTCATGAGCACGTTGGACTTTAAATACTAGCATTTTATTAATTTATTTTTGGTCCAGCGACTTCCTGGACAAGTACCTGCAGTTTTCTTGACAAAAATTCAAAAGTGGTTGGCAATTGTCTTCTTCTTAGGTCTGAGAGAGAGTGATTGATTCAAGATCATCCAGATAGCCTTGTGCCTAAGGCAGAACTATAATTTTCAGGGTCCTGGTTTATAGGAGTGGCTGTGGCTTCCGGCCTCCCGGTTCAACCAGGTGCTTCCATCTCTGGCCATCGGGGGCGTGCAACTAGCCCCCATGGAACAGGTGCGCAATTTGGGCGTCCTCCTAGATGCCCGGCTGTCCATGGATGACCATGTAACAGCCGTGGCAAGGGGGGCGTTCCATCAGGTCCGCCTGATGCGCCAATTGCGCCCCTTATTGGACCGGGATGCCCTACGCACAGTCACCCATGCGCTAGTGACGTCTTGCCTGGACTACTGCAATGCTCTCTACATGGGGCTTCCCTTGAGATGCACTCGGAGACTACAGTTGGTCCAGAACGCGGCCGCGCGGGTGATTATGGGGAGGACTAGATACTCCCCTGTAACACCTCTCCTGCGCGAGCTGCACTGGCTTCCTGTGGTCTACCGAGTGCGTTTCAAGGTTTTGATTATGATCTTTAAAGCTCTTCATGGCACAGGGCCTAGTTACATGCAGGATCGCATCCTGCCCCACACATCCCTACGACCAATTCGCTCACACAGAGAGGGACTTCTCCGGGTGCCGTCCGCCAAACAGTGTCGGGGGGCGACACCCAGGAGCAGAGCCTTCTCTGTGATGGGCCCAGCCCTGTGGAATGACCTCCCCCGTGACATCAGGATTACTTCCGATCTCCGCTCCTTCCGTGTACAGCTGAAGACCCACCTCTTTCAATTATCTGGCCTGGCTCAACCGTAATTTTTCTCACTCCTCCTGACTGTCTTTTTAAATTTTAAATTTTAATTGTACATTGGGTTTCTTACAATTGGGGTATTTTAATGGTGATTTTTAACTGTCTAAATGTTGTAATTTGTTACCTCCTCCGTGCATGTGTGTCTGTGTATATATGTATGTTTATGTGTTTGTACACATGTTTTATGTTCTATATGCCCCATTGTACGCCGCCCCGAGTCCTGCCTGGAAAGGGAGCGGCTAATAAATTCAAATTATTATTATTATTATTATTATTATTATTATTATTATTATTATTATTATTATTATTATTATTATTATTATTATTATTATAGTCTGATGCCTAACCATTATTCCAAGAAGCATGATAGCTCACATGTTTAGGACACCGAGTTGGAGCTTAACAAGCCAATGTTTGAGACATGAGTGCTGCTGCTTAATAGGTGAGCTGCCATCATTCACTTCAGCTCCTTGACAGGAACATGAAAGTAGGCTCCTAGTGGGAATCTCCTGGGTTATGTTGCTGTCATCTGCTAATCCCTCCTTTTATTCCCTCCTTCCCCCTGCTACACTAGCTTTTTGAGAAAAACAATTCAACATAACTTAAAAAATTAAGGAACAGTTCTACAAATATAAAAGATATAGATTGTATCATAATGTGGAGTCATGTGTGCTTTAGAAGCATGCAACTTTTTCCTGTAGCCTTGTGTGATATTTAATAAAGTGCAAGAATTGTTTTCTCAGCATTTCCGCTTGCCTAGCTACTGTCAGTTAAAGTCAAATTCTTAACGTTAATCATAATTTCCTATGAAAATATTGCATGGTGGTAAATATAAATTATTAAAGCCAAATGCACACCAAGTGATTCATACATTCTATTAAATAAATATTTTTATGTGATGCATTAGCAATGGTATATAATAATTATTTCAGGAGAATATAGATATATACATTTTAATAACATAAAAAAGATTATTAGTTTCTTTTTAAGATAACTAAAACATAAAATGTATATGTGGCATATGTATCTCTAAATGTGAGTGTGTACATGCACACACGTTCACATATGAATACATTAAACTAATTCTCCTTTTACCCCATAAGTTGATGTGATTTTTATGGACAGCCCTCATAAAAGTGCTAAACATATTTAGAAATGAAATATATTAAATAAAAATAAAATCTACTAAGGGGAAGTAATTGTAAATATTTAATGATATAATTAACTCTTATTAATGTAATGTTCTTTATTTTTCAGATGAAAAATTCAAAAGACTTCATCTCTCTTACTTTAATGAGATGGTGTGTTTATCATAATTATTATCTATTTTCATTATCATTTGAAGAATATTAATAATTCACAGAAGTGCAATGGGCCTGATCCTGCTGCCAACTAAATCAGGAAAGGGCCAAAAATGTAAAGCAGGACAAAATAAGGCTCATGCAATTTTATAGTAGTACCAGCAACAAAGAAAACTGGAGCAGCTGCTGTTAATATACTCTGTAGTAACATTTCATTTCATTTTGAGGCATCTTGGATTCATAAACTGGAAGTAAGCTCAATTCTCTTCGTAAGAATGTAATGAATACTGAATCTTGAGTAGGTGGGTCTTAATCAGTTAACAGACTAAATTAAAACACTTGTATCTAGCATATGGGTCACATCATCTACTCCTTTATAAACTTTATTTCAAAGGCTTTTCCTTATTTTCAGAGCCAGGTCTCACAAGATGGTAGTTTGTTTTTCATCAGTTCTAAAGGTTGGAACATCAAGAATAAATGTAGGTAGGGTGTTGTGTGCTTATAGTTATCTATAATGAGTTATATTAAAATAAAAAGCTGTAACAAGCCTGCAAATGCCTTAATCAGGATGCTAGTGAATGTAATAGGATATCTGACTCTTTGCTTCACACTGTGGCATGATGCCAGGTCACAAGCGTTTGTGCTTTTCATTTGTGTGGGAAGAAAGTAGAAAGTCTAGTCTTCCCAGGATCATGGCCACTCTCAATGGCCTGCACTAGCTGAGCTGTGAAAAACTTAGGGGAAGACCAAATGGTCAAGTAGAGCAAGGATGGATAAACAACCCTCATTATGTCCATGCCACAAGCCATCCAAAGCATGACCAATATCATTTTCATCCCATATCTGAATGCTAGCTAAAAGGATCCAGATAATCCATTTTTCCAAGGCTTCTGAAACTGCTATACAGCTATCTTCTCAATTACCTTCTGCCTAAAGACAAGGTTAGGTACTGGTTGAAAATTGTCCAAGATGCTGGGGTTCAGTGATGGCTCCTTGAGAAGATGATGAACCTAGATCACTTTAAGAGGTAAAAAACAACCTTTTCATTCAAAGAATTAATCCATCACTAGAACCCATCACATGACATCCCCAGGCCAAAAGAGGCATGGATTTAAAGAGTAGCTAGCTTAACTCAGTCCTAAAGACCCTATCCACTTCCTCAGGTCCAACAAATTCAAACCGGCCACAGATACTAGGCAAGATTCTATCACATGTATCCCATTTGGACCTACATCACGGCCTGTGTCTATCTGTGAACAAATTAAAGAGATTTTTGCAACAAATGATGGCAAATTCCTCTACAAATCCTGCAAAGATTACCTTAGACCTTTTAAGTCAAAGATTCAGGTCACCCAAAACAAAGCTGCAGAGCAGCAATTTGCAAATGCAATAAGGGCAGAGAAATATATTGCTTCATTACCCTTATTGTTAGAAGATAGGCCTTAATAGCAGCACTAACCTGCATTCTGTCATGTTCATCCTTAGTTGAACACCCAAAACACTATAGATATATCATGTCTTATTTCATCTCCCTCAATTGCTCTATAAACTATAGAGAAAGGTTAGAGATTGCGATCCAATCTAATACCTTAGCAAACCCCTTTATTTCAGGCATCAGCCAAGGCTTTGGATGGACTATGCAACAATTATCTCTGAAACATATCTAGCTTCATCAGTAGCTGAGGGAAGACTGATCTAACAGGTTGAGCATCTTTGCAGTAGAGAATCCTATGGAAATCAGGTTGTGAGCTGATCATGACACCCCAATTTCAGATTATATACTCATCATTCTGGCAGGAACACCAAATATGGAGCATGACTACTGTTCCATATCAGGTTCTGGATGACCTGAGATAGGCTCAGAACTGTCATGTTGGCCATTAACTCTCAAGCCAACCTAGATTGAAATGCCCAAGAACTCTACTGGTGGCCCTGAAATAGCATCAAAGAGCTTGGTCAGGGAGGTTGTTATGCAGCAGTGAGGCTAGTACAACAGCAACAGTCCTGACTGATCCTTAAAACCAACTTTTATCCAAATGACAACTGTCCCCACTTTTCCAGAGTGCTGGCTGATGCTACACCCAAAACATTATTAGGCATATTTCTTTTTTTTCCCTTTTCTTTTTTTCATTTGTTCCAATTCCAAACAAAAGCTAAATACAAATTTTAAACAGATAAGCACTAGATTTACTTACCCAAAGGGAGTTGGCTTATACAGATTTACTTCAGTAAAATTATTCAACCCATAAGCAAAGTGTTATTTGCTAAGATTGTAAGAAAGTAGTCTTTCTTACATTCATTGCACAATCTTAAACAAAATATGTTCTGTCAAAGCCAACTTTGAACTTCAAACAATATTTTACAATTAAATCCAGAAATGCTTTAGATCTTACTCCCCACCCCTATCCCCTCCCCAAAGAATCTCAGAGGGTTTTCCATGTCAGAACTGTTTTGGAAACCAGAACTTCCTATTCAGTTCACCAGGCCTTTTTACAAGTCAGCTCTCAGGAAAAAGTTTTTCCATCACTAGGCATATTCTGAAAAGGCTATCCCCCTTCTGCACAGAGCTAGATTTTAGTAATACATGTCAGGTCAGCCCTTAATCAGTGATTTAATCACTGATGACGAAGACCTTATTGCAGTCCAACAGTTTCAAAAACCCCAATCTCATGATCATTAACAGTAAACATTTCATAAACCTGAAGAATTCTTCGGCTATGAGAAAAGTTTCTTGTAATTGGTACGATTGAAATCTCCAGATAGCATAAAATGGTTTTATTAATCCCATGACATTAAAATAGGTGAACTGTATTAAATCTAGATTATCAAGTTTAGATGTTTTATTCATCTGTCTAATAGAGGTTCACACGATAATGCTCTTTAGTAGACTTTAAGAGTACTTAGCCAATATGAGAGGCTAAGTACAGAGACAAGCTGCGTTTGTGTATGATGGTAATTGAATGAGGAATACATGGATTATGAACTATCCCAAATCTACATAGATGCATCCTTATCAAAATTACTGTCTCCTTTCATGGTTTAATATACTTTATGTAAGACAGGTTTATACTTGTGCTAATATAAATGCACAGTTATTAGATATATTAATTTGAAAACTTTTGGATCATACCCAAAAGCTGAATAATCACATTAATCTTTTTTGTAATTTGTATCTTCTCTCACTCAATATACTACACCTTTTTCTTTAAAAGAGATCCATTAGTGCTCTCACTTGACTTGCTGAGATTATATCACAATTACAGTAGATTATAGATTAATTACAAGTTACACCAATGACCAAAAGGCTCAACAGGAAGGGGACTATATGGTATATAACATATTGTTGAACTATAAAACACAGTAACTCTAGTTGATGTGACCAATGAGAATGGTTGCTCATGGTTATAATTCAGCAAGAACTGGAGGGCAATAGAATCCTTACCCACAGATCCCCAAAATAAAGTCAATTAATATCTTCCAAAGAATGTTTGTGGACTTTCCCAAGACATTTGCATATCCACTGGCAAAGCAGAAGGCTAAATAGATGTTTTGGTAAGAGGGATCTAATCACAGCTTATTTCTATCCTTTAGGGCTGGAAGGCAGAGGAGTATAAACTATGACAAAACTGTGTGATCTCTGCTTCATGGCAGTATCAGGGACAGTTGCACACGTAGCTATGCTGCTCTATATCCAACCTTTCCTACAGAATTCAGTGTGATTAAAAAAATATATTTCTTCCCATTCCTCTCTCTCCCCGCACTCCCAACAGTTTGATAAAGGTCCAGGAGGGAGATCATTCCAAGTAACCCAGCAGCTTCCATGGTTGAAGGACATGACCTTGGCTTTCCTCATCTTAAACTAATAGCTAAATAAAAAAGAAGTATCTTGATATAGTTCTGTAATGCTACCAATTATATGAACTTTATGACATACAACATTCAAGCTCAGGAAGAGCAAGACAGGTAAAATATAAAGATCGATTGGAAAAGAACAGTTGATGGACTTCCAGATTATTTAAACTCTAAGATTAGTGTCTATTCCTGACATTAATGAAATAAGGCTATGTAATTCTTCCAAGAATCTCTTGCTTTTAAATTCTAGTTAATTCACTGGTATCTGTAAGGCTTCTTCAGCTCCCAATGATCTTTAGGAGATGACAGCATCCTGAATAAAAGAACTGTGAGATTCCCAATTCAGTCAGTAGTATGAGCTAATACTTTGTTTGTTCATTAATCACAATTATTCTGCCTTTGGGAATATAAATCATATTCTTATTCTGTCTAGGAACTGGAATCAATGGAGATTCGGGGGGGGGGGGGGCAAATTGGTGTATCTCCAAAGAGCAGGGATGATGCTGGGGTGCACAACCATGAGTGGGCAGGAAGCCTGGTTCAGTGGTACTTCTCCAGATAAGGAAAACCTAAAAAGGTTGCCCATATGTGTTTTGGAAGGCAGTTTCTCATGAGAAAGTTTGCAGAGCCCTGCAAGCAACTCTTGAGCCCCAGAAACTGAAAAAAAAGATCATGGATGCAGCCTAAGTGGAGCCTATAATGGTCTTACCTAACTTTTGTTCCTAAAATATATTCTAATTGTTTAAAAGCCACATAAATCTTTGGAGTAGCAGAATAATTAGACCATCTTGTGAGTGATCCTACAACAGGGGATGAAAAGTGGAAAGAAATAAGTAAAATGATTTAAAATAACCTTCAGCAAAAAAAAAAAAACCAGAAACCCTTTCTAAGAATTAAAAAAACACAAAAATTCAAAATGGATAAAAAGTTTTGCTGAATTTGGATTTTGCTTATGTTGAAGCATTTTTAAATAAACAAACAAGTAAGTAATATATATATATATATATATATATATATATATATATATATATATATATATATATATATATATATATATATATAGTAAACTATATATATAAATAGTATAGAGCTTCATGGGAAAAAAGACTGTTTGTATTCTTTAAGTGAAATAATGGATTTTTCTAAATGAAGAATCAAGGGATTGTCTTTAAAGTTCATAGATTGTTGAAGGGATCAAATGGGATTAATGATTTAAGAATTTAGACAAAGAAAAAGAAGTAAAAAGAGGAGACGTTTCCCTTTTGTTTTTGCTTTTTCATGTTTGGACAAATAAAAGAGATAGACAGATGGCTATTATTAAGAAAGCAACAATCATTAAAACAACAAACACCAGGAAAATATATTATACCAAGGATATTACAAAATATGTTTGTGCAATGGAGATGGAAATAACAACCAGAGAAATGAATGAAGATGGGGATATGGCATTAATAGAATTAAGAGAGGAAAAAGAGCTTTCTGAAACTGAAAGCAATTTTGATCCAACATGGTGAAAAAATAGTAAGGACAGAGTTGTTTTGATAGTATTTATGGAATGAAAGCCAATTGACTGTAGTGGTTAAAGTATTGGCCTAAACTAGGAAGCCATGAATTCTAGTCCTGCATTAGGTGTGAAAAATTAGGTGACTTTGGCCCAGTAACTATCTTTCAGCCAACCCCACTTCGCAGGACTATTGTTGCGGAAAAACAATAAAAATAGGAATAAGAAGTATTGTGTATGTTTGCCACCTTCAGTTACTTATGAAGTAATAAAGAAGGGATAAATTCTAATAAATAAGTTGGAGATTGTAAGAGTACTAAGGTGTGAGGGGAAAACTGAGATGCCTCACACAACTTGTATTTTTGATTCAAAGAAATGCAGATATAATGTCCTCAAAGATCCATTTTTATTTGCCTAAAATATCATACCTAATGATATATTATTATCTGATTAGGGCCAAGAGTATTTTTCACACTAAGGAAGAGCTTAGGTTGTGACAAGAAAATCACCAGGTAAGAAATTCCAAAGCAAACTGTTTAAATTTGCATCGACAAAGGTGTGAAATAATTTAGCCACACAATGGCATAATTAAAACAGCCTAGTTAATTGCTTCTGCCTCTGGCATGAAAGAGTTAATTCATGGGTACTGTCAAGACAGGCATTTTGCTGAAATATTAAGTAATTTCATAACCACATAGCAAGTCTGGTTTGGCCAGTTTCTTTTTCAAAAAGAGACACAGTGTTAAAAAAAAGATGTAGACATCAAGAACAATCTGCGACTTTTTAAACATTAATTCATGTAATCCAAACGTCAATTCATTGACCAAGAAAAACACATTCATAAATGTATGATATTGCTTTTGGTAAAGCCATATACATGACTGAAACACTGACTCCATTACGGTCTGTTAGTTCCCAAAACAGAATAGTCAGATTGGACCCACATAAATTCAGTTCTCATATAGGACTAATACAGAAGGTTGAGTCATAATAACAATGTGATTTATCTTCAGAAAACATGACTCAGGATGCTAAATGAAATATTTGCTTCTAAATGACGATTAAACTGCTCCATTTCTTGGAATGTGTAATATAACAAAACATTAAAACAGTTCTCTTCCATTTGTATATACTACATTAACAGCAGCTATCATCAGCAGAGTCAAAAATCTCTCTCTAATTTTAAATTTTTCAGCACACAAAAAAAGGACTTCCTCAACTAAAAAGTCTCTTTATCCTGATTCAGGGGAGTGACTATAGTAAAAGAGGGCTCCCAAATCTTATACATAAATCAGAGCAAAAGAAGCACATTATTTAATTCATCCTACTTGCTCTCCTACAAGCAAGTTTCATAAATATAATTTTTGAAACCATTAAAATGATAAAAGAAAATGCTAAAACCAGCAATTAAATTAGAGCAAAATTTATGGCAACTGATTAAAAATCCATGGTTAATTGAAAAGGCTTAGGGAAATTTAACCTCATATCTCCTCAAAGTTTATTCACTCTGACAGGCACCACTACCAAGGATTCCCTGCAAGATCAGCAGCCTGCTGTGTTATGATCATAGGACATCACCATCGTATAAATAGCAGGTAGGCCTATGAAGAAACAGGTGGTTTCTGATAAAATCTAAGCTCCTGGCTGTTTATAAGCCAACTGCAACATCTTGAAAACTAGCCAAAGCTTCAAAGCTTTCAATAACTTAATTGACAGTCAGTGAAGATTTCAGGTTAGCAATTTTAGGGGCACAATGATTCCACAGAGTAGCCAGTCATAGCTGTCTATGTTAGTTACTTTCTGAGTTACTCTAAAAGGCAGCCCAAAACAGAGGGCATTACAAGAATCTTATGATAAAGATACTTATGTACAATTACTCTGGTAAACCTTTCCTTTCCTTGGAATATTGTCATTGTTGCATTGTTATGAATCTGGTATATCAATATTAGAGAGGGAACAAACAAAGATCTGAATTGGAAGTTCTGTAGCACCAGCATTAAGATAGGCCTAACCATTCCTTATCTTTATCCTGAAGTTCAGGAAGACTACTGTCACTGTGTAGAAAGAATGAAAGCTCAAAATATTATAGACTTCATTATCTAGTTCCTTAGGCAGGAGTGTGTGTTCAGAGCATGTGTTCGGAGATTAGCTGTGACTCTCAAGTAACATGACATGGTAAGCAACAGGTACATCTATGTGAAGGTTAGGAACTTTAAAGATTTAAGATTCAGGTGCAGAATGACTTATGTCAGTGACGTGCGGTGAGGTTTATGGCTGGTGAGGCTGGTGACGTCATCTGGAAGGCGGGGAATGGGACCACGTGTGCTGGAGGCTCAGGCTGCCTCAGCCTCCAGCACACGTGATCCCATTCCCCGCCTTCCTGAGCGTGCTCCGCCGGCTCGCACTCTGCAGTCTTCAAAAGCGATTGGGGAACGACGAGAACCTTCCTGCCTCTGCTGGACTTTGCGCGCTCCTCTACTACTATGAGGAGCGCACGAAATCCAGCAGAGGCAGGAAGGTTCTCGTCGTTCCCCAGTCGCTTTCGTGCCTTCGTCATCCGGGAGCGCCAACAACATTTCTGCCTCCACCCTCCGCAGCTTCCGGGCACACCTGGACGGATGTATATAATATTATAATATTATATATATATATATATATATATATATATATATATATATATATATATATATATATATATATATATATATATATATATATATATATATATATATATATATATATATATATATATATATATATTATATTATAATATAATATAATATAATATAATATAATATAATATAATATAATTTCATGAAGAAAGGTGAAGCTCTGCCTCCCTTGCCTCCCCTGACCGCACGTCCCTGACTTATGTATATACATGTTTATCCGCTGTGCTATTCTTTTTCAGGATAAACAATGTAGCACAGACCAGGGATAAGAAATTAAAAGCATGAGCTAAGAAAAAGAAATGAAAATATAATGAAAAAAATCGATATCAACACTATTCAATACACCTCTACATATTTCTCTGTTCTTAGTAGGTATGCTTCTACTATCACATTCATTGAATGTGCCTTTTATTATGTAAATTATTCATCAATGTCTTCCCGAGAATATCCTCTACTACTATGTTTTCAATCTTCTCATTCCTTTTAATCCATTCATTCTTCATACATATATCTATAACTATATATCCTCACTCATTCTTTCTAGGAAACCAAATCCCAGTCTATTTCTTTCATATTGATGACTGACTTATGTATCCAATCCATATTAATTCAGAACCATTCTTGACCTCTCTTATGTCTTAGGTAAATCATTCCCATTGCATTCTATTTATTTTCATATTTATCCTTACTAATCTACTTCTTACCTTCATAAAGAGAATAAACAGAAACACCAAAACATTTTTATTCTTTTGATATTCATTATTTACAACAGACCATATACTAGTTTTGGTATTTATTATTTACAACAGACCACACTTCCTACCAGGATCTGCACATCTTAAAATGTATTCATTTACTATATTTAGTTAATATTTTTGAGCACAAATTTATCTATTCACACCATTTTTTCACTACTTATATATAACATGCAACTGATCATTCCATTTTTTGATGTCAAGTGTAACTACCGTCACCTTTGAAGCACTAATTTTCAGTTTTGTGTTACTTATCTCCCCATATACTTTCACTACAAACCATTCAGGTGCACAACTAAAATCACAGCACTATCTGCATACATAGTACATTCTCATCTCCAACCCACACCCCTCCAGCATCATGATAAGCATTCCTTATTCATTTTCCATTAATCCAATAAACAATCAAAAGAACATTATGTATTCTTTTCATACGCCCTGCTTATAATTGAATGATTTGCTAAGTATTCCATTTACTCTTGTACATTTTTTTTATTTCATCATTTCTGTTCTTACTCCATTCAACAATCAGTTTTCAATGACCTATAAAGCCTTACATGGCATGGTACCAGATTATTTGAATTACTACCTTTCTCCAGTTATATCTACCCATGCCATCTGATCCAGCAGAGAAGGGTATTTTTCAGCTTCCATCCAATAGAGAATATCACCTGACAGGACCCAGGAGCAGAGCCATTTCTGCCACTGTATCTACTCTATGGCCCCAATCTTGATGGCCTTCTGGAAAGCACTGAAAACATGGCTGTGGGATCAGATAGTTGCATAAAATGATCATGCTTCTCCTGAATCAACGGTGTTCTTCCATTGACTCTATTGTATGCTTTTAAAATCATTTTGTTTTAATAGTTTTAATGCTTGTATAGTTTTTATCTCTTATGTTTTTTATACTATTTATGTTTTAACTTTGTAAACTATCCAGACCTCAGACAGTGATAACAAAAGATTTTTGCCTTGTCCACTAAATAACTTCACTTACCAAATCTAGATCTGGACTGGGACTAGACTACTTAAGCCTCCAACGACAATGGTGTGATAGTATGTGCAAATGATCTTGGGAGACAGATGGAAGCATTGCAGATTAGACAACAATCAGACAAAGGCAGCAGATTTCAAAAGAGGAATGTAGGCATGGCAAATGTCACAGAAGGGACCCTCTCTAACTTCTTGGATTGTAAACGTGATAGGGAAGAGATGTATGTTCAAGCTTGGAATATTCTGTTAATATAACCTTACATTTAGAGCTTTATACTTCTTGTCTGGACAATTTTGCAAGGTTAAAAAACCTATAAGTATATTCAGGCTATGTACCTTCCTTATAATGAAACTATGTTCCAATCAATAATAAGAAACATCAACTTCCAAAAATTCTGGGGGTTTTATATTGTTGATAAAAACTTGCCTTAAGAACTTTATTTCAGCCTATTTCTGCTTCTTGGCAATCACTTCAGCTTTGTACATACATATGTGACTGAGATTTAACAAAGAAACAAGTTTGCATATCAACAGCATATTGATGATACTTAATTTCATATTACTTTATGTCCATTTCTAATGCTTCAAATTAATGGAGATCAAATAATGCCTTTCTATAATCAACAGCACAAATGCTAATGGAACAAAATGTCAGTGTCATTATCTCAAATCACCCCTGGAATAGAAGAAGGACCACTGAAGTCTTTTATTTCAGCCTTTAGAAACTGAGAGGAGAAGGAGAAGCAGAATAGAATCTCCTTGGACTCTTACCTAAGAATGATCATCTGAAGAAGACAATTATCCAATCCCTGGATCTATCAGTCAATCCCCACTCACCCCCATTAGCCTTTAAAAATCTTGATATACAATTGTCAAGAAGGCATATATTTAGCAGCACCATCCTGGCATCATTTTCCAGCTGAATGGCTTTAAGATGTGTTAGACATAATAAAGTTTCTTTGCTACTTTCACCCCATCTATTAGGCTACCAGAATGCAATATACACAACTGTACACTGTAATATACTGTATGTAGTCATCCTTGTGGCAAATTCTACCTAAATACACTCTAGTTACTGTATACATATCTTCTGGGTCATTAGGAATATTTGCTTCTACAAAAAATGATGAATTCCTTTGTATTAGGTTAAAGATTAAAAAATACTCCCAATACTATCGCTTCCTGCACATCATAATGGAAGCTTAGCTAAACAGTGGGGCACAGAGGACAGAGCAACCAGAGTGCATCAAGCTTGAAGGTGATCCTTGACATCTGTTCAGTTCAGGCATTCTGCAGCCAAGGCTGGGGAACATACAACGCCATTTGTTAAGGCTATTGGTTCACTATTATCTTTTTCAGTCAAGAGTTGCATTCCATTACAGGAAATAAGGGTCTTATGATTTGCCCTGGTAGAAGAGGTGCTCCAGAATAATATGAGATGCATTTATTTGACTATAGAAATTTAGGGGAGAATATTTAGCTCTGAGGGACATTTACTAAAGGTGCAGTGAAACAAGGCTTCCTCTAATATTGTACTTGAACCAGGCTGTTACTGAAATGAAAGCAGTAGCAATCTTTTTTCACATATTAATATCAGATGTTCTGCTTTAGCTGCCTAGTATACTGAATTATTTTGTAAACATGCTTTTAAATATTCTGTTTTCAGCCCCTTATCTTCCCCACTCTTGGGACCAAAGGATCTTTTCCTTGACATTTTAAAGCATTAAACAGCTCCAGGGCTGAAGGAAACTTTTTCCCCCTGTAATCGTTGAAAAGTTTAGTTGTCAAGGAGACACAGTTTGATGATCAAGTGTGAAGACCTAGACACAGAAACTGAAAAAAAATATAAACTGAGAAAAGCAGGATCACATCAACCAGTTGTACCTGGAGGCAGGCCTGTAATATTCCAGAGCATCCAGCTTCTTTGGCATATCTTTTGCTACTCAATTACATAGCCACTCATTGAACAGTGCCATCTTTTGAAGGAAGCATCATTAAAGCACCTTGCTCTGATGATATATTACTCTAGTAAATTATCAGTTTGAGGTCCGCTTTGGAAATGTCACTTACAAGATTGCGGCTTTCCTGGGAAGATAGGGTCCAAGAGTAGATTAGATGTAATTATAGAATAAATGACAGCCAACAAGAAACACACTGAAGTTGTTCTCTTCACTCCAGGCAAAAAAAAAATGGGGGGATGATTTAATGAATTTCTTTTAGATATTATAGTTGGTGCCAGGGTGGAGAAATGGAACTCATAAAATTAAAAAAGAGGTAAGAGACATCTGTTTGGGTGGTTCGAACTTGTTTTAAACTCATAATCCACCTGCAAGTCTGCATAAATCATTTTGATGGACTTTAAAACAGATAAAGCTATCCTATTGTATTAAAAATGTTCATGAAATTTGTTACATAGCACTCATGATTCCTTGTGAATTTGGTGGTGGTTGCGAGCAGATGCTTCTTTTGTTGTCAACTGAGAAATAGACTTGAGGGCAGATTAATTTATCAGACCACTGCCTGTAATTCCAGTCATTATCATTAGAAGTCACAACCTTCATTTGCCCAGTTTGTTGAATTGCCTTATGAAAAGGAAAATCCAACAGTTATAATGCACTGACATTTTCTCAACATCTATCTACTTTTTCAAGAATGTTAAAATAGTGTTAAAGACCAATACACACACACAAATTTTGAAATTATAATTCAGTGCATTTTGTTCTGTTCCACAAAACATAGCTTTTTTCTTCCTTTATCTACCTACCATTCATTTTCTTCATTTTTATTAGCCATTACATCTTTTCCTTTATCTTCTGTGTTTAAAGAACACTGGGCATCCTTAGTTCACAAAAGTGTCTTTAAAAGTTCTTCGTGGCTATCAGTAAAAACAAGAACTTCTATAAATGTATTTGGGATTGGGTTTGGTAATACCTTGCCAATATCACTATTAATCTGGCAACTCTTCTGCTTCTGTATCTTTCCATTCATGCAGGATTTCAGACAAACAGTTAAAATAACCCTCATTACTCCATATGCTTGCAATCCATTTTATTTTATAGTTGCTAAAATATATAGTCTTACCCATCAACCAAGGGGAAAAGGCTAGTTTAAGTGATTAATAATTGATTTACTTGTGTGCAACAAATATTTCTTACTATCTAACAGTAGAGCGATCAGTCCACAAGTCTCTTTTAAGAAAGAAAAGAAAAAATGTTTTAGATTAATAAAATATCAGTAGAGCATTTAGGCAGCTCCATACATTGCATTCATGTTAGTCAGAGTTTATTGTTACCAGAAGGGAGAGCTTTAGTGCCCAACATATCCTTATTTCTCATTGCAATACTGTCTCTTTTGCCCAGCTGTATGCCTTAGGCTCGCAGTCTATGACTTCTCACCTTTTCATCTGGCTAATTATGGGTAGTTAAGTAATTAGCCACATCAGTAGGATGGAAGACAAGTAGAATGTCAAAGGGATTACTGAAAACAAGATAAAATGGGGATTAGTTCGAATTTATTTCTGCATCTGCCTATCAGAAAAGTAGCACCTATTGGCAACATTCTTCCATTCCTTGAATCCAACTATTAATGCAAATAATACTATGACCCTGCATTTTAATGTTGGATGAAATTATATATGTTTCCATTTAAGATAAGACAACAAAATAATTAACTAATAAATATTTTTTTATTAAATGAAAAATCATTTTTGGAAACTAGTCATGGAAGTATCTTCTGCAAGTCCAAGTATGCTTTACAGGAGAAAATAATACATTCAAGCTGTTCTACCAGATCTCCATTTTTGCTTCCCTTAAAACCAACAAAACCTAAAGAGTGCATACATTATTTTCATCTAAGCATGTATACTGTATACAACAATGTTCTAGCTCCCATATTACATGTACATGTTTATGCCTTTCACTCATGGATATAGCACAACTAGCAGCTAAGAAACATAGGCCTTGCATCCAAATCAGAAACTGTAGGCAATTAAATTTCAAATATAGTTTATTTTAATAAACATTTTTAAAATTTCTTGTACATTCCCCAAGAAATTGAATCAACCAAGTTGATTTAAATTTATCAACATCTGTGATAAACTGGAAATTGAATGATGGATCTTTCTTTCATTTTTTTCAGAACATTATAATAAATATAATTTGCCATTGAAAGATTTATGCTGAACTGATGTTCTTTCTGCTGGATTTACCCCATTGTTATTGCTACTTTCCCCCGTTTAAAGTAACCATTTTTGACATCTGGAACATTGATATATTTCCAGATTTATCAGCCTTCAACAAAAAGTTTGAGCAAGATCCTCATCCCAAAGTAAATTTCATGAATATATCCAAGCAAACTTTCCAAAGAACAAATTTATGTGCAAACTAGAATGGAATGATTGGACATGATTTTGAAATTTGTTGACTGTTGTTGTTTGTAACTCTATTTAGACCTTTAAAATGTTGATACATTTATTTATTTGTTTGTTTGTTTATGTGACACCTGGCAGTATACAATATTAAAAACCAACAACAGAAAACCCCCAGAAACCCCCATCCCCTGTGGCAGTGACAAACACAATCATACAAGCAATGTGATCCAAATCAAGGTATGTTGGATATGTTTGTTGCCTTGAGTTACTTGTAAATATAATAAAGTCAGAATACAAATAAAACAAACAAAAATAAAGGAATGAAAGAAATATGGAAAATTCATTTCACTAGAATGTCTGCCTGAACTAGAACAGAAGCTCTCTGTTGAGTAATCTCAATGTCTTGTTTGCCATTGCTGACTGCAGAAACAGATGAATGTCACTCTACATTCTAGCCACCAATCAACGGTTGAAGTTCCTCAGTCTTTCTGCAGTATGAATGTGAGTTTTGAAGGTGGGGAATGACTCATCACTTCTAACTGATAAACCATTTGGTAGCATAAAATTGAACTTTTTTTGTTTTTGCAGTTTAACATATTTTTATTAGACATTTTAGAAGAAATATATAAGCAGGGAAAGAAAAGGACAAAAGAAAGGATAGAATGCAGATGAGTAAACAATGCATTTACAATGTCAGAGAGAATTTTTCAGTATCATTAGTCAATTGTGAATAACAGAATGTACTCCATTGTTTTAAAAGCTTAAAAAATGCTATTAAGCTCTAAGCAAAAACATATCAGGAACCTGTGAATTGCAATAAATTCTGTCCATGCTACTAAAAGTTACCCTAATTTAGAAAATCTAAATTAAATAATAAATAAAAATTTTATGCAGAGTGGAAACTCACATCGTATTGAATTGTAATCTAGGAATAGTTTCCAATTTGAAATAAATTCTGTGCCATATTTACTTTTGAGATAGATTATTCAAGACAATTTTTTACTTGCTGCATTTCTGCACATACTTGGCTAACTAAAGAAGGCCCAACAGATACTGATTTATGCATTATACAATTTTTAAAATTCAGTCAAACCTCTAAGTGTTTCCCCTTCTTTCTGTCATTTTTTAAAATACTGTGCTATTTATTTGAAGATACTGAAACCAATCAGAGAGACTAAGCCTTTAGGAAGTAACAATGTGAGAATTTATCTTATTTTCAATAATATTTTGAAATCTAAATAAATTATCTATTAAATTACTTTAGTTGTGCTCCCATGTTCATAAATTAAACTTTCATATATATCAATTAGATGTTTTTAAAAAATTAAGATGATACATGACAATATTTAACATAATTATATATTATTCAATGCTATATTACACTTGAAAAAATCTGGTGAACTGAAACAATGTGTGAAACTGTCCACTGAATGAAGGCAATAGAATAATAATGGAAAGGCCAGTGTTGTCCTATGTTCTAAAAGGACACCATCATGTCACACATCATTAAGTTTTTAGACTTTTTCATTCAATTGTTAACAACGAGACTTAGAGACTTTAAAATCTTTTTTCCTTGTCATATTGATTTCCCATTCCTGTATGTTAAATGGAGGTGAAATCCACAACAGCACTTTTGTACAACAATGAAAAATCTAACTTGCAAAGTGCATTGACATACCCAGGTGCCTCTCCTTCTTCACTATCATTAGTTGATAAAAGCCTATTTCTTGTGTGAACATGTTTGGTAACAGCTACAGATGGCAGAAATGGGATACATCTAAATATTATGGACAATTTTACAAAACTAGGACAATGATGTTTTTAAAGTATTTATTTAATTTTAAATTTTTATTTTTTTACTTAAAACCAATTATTTTTAAGCAATTACTTACCCAGAGCACAGGCATTGTCAGAAAACAAAATCAGAGCTAAAGAAAATGTGTGCTTAGTTTTAAATATGTTTCTTCCCAGGTCCCTTCAAGCCTTATGAGTCTATGTTCATAGAACTTGAAGGGACCTAGGAAGTCTTCTGGCCCAACTGCCTGCTCAATGCAGGAAACCTTATACCATCCTGATCAAATGGTTGTCCAGTCCATTCTTGAAAACAATGTTTTTTCAATAAAAGGAAAAAAAGAGAAAAGTAGTCAGGCATTATGTACGTATAAAGTCATGGAGCCATACTAACTCTTCATATCCCTAAATCAAATGAATTATGTACCTTTTCCTAACCTTTTAATATGTGCCTTTGTAATGCCGTTTTAATATTTTTGAACTCAACTCTAATTTCATACAATATTAAAATCTGTGTCTTCTGACTCTTAATTGTTCTCTTATTTCTGATTTAAAATGAATCAAAACCTTAGAGCATGTTTAAAATTAATTCCTAGATCTTCTCCTGACTCAATTTAGACACCTACATTAGAAATCTGATTGATATATTAACATCATTAATTACTTGTTTAACCCATTCATTTTGCATATCTGCTTGGATCTAATTGAGGCAGCCTACACTGAATCCTAAATCCTATTTAATGAATCAAGAATTAATTTTTGAAAAACTCATTTATTGACTGTGTGATAGTGAATTCTATTGTTGATAGCTTATGTTCTTGTATGCTGTTTCCCATCTAGTCATATTACTTGTTATAAATTAAGAGCTTTCATTACTTTATTCAACATATCTAAATTTTAGTTTTTAACATTTATTTTTTAATTTTATATCTTGTGAAGTAAATAGCATACTGCAGTTCTAGGAAAGAGCCATAATTAAAATCATGGCATTGGCAAGTAAAATCTTATTGAGTATAAAAACTAAATCTGAGTAATCTTGAACGGATAATGAGAGAAGTGTTAAAACTAAAAGTTACGGAATTCACAGATGATGTAGCTCAAAAAAAAAAAGCAGCTATAGAAATTTGACCTTGAACATTTTAGCAATACATCAAGCAGGAGTAAATGAATTAGACATTGACAGAACTTTCCTTTTAGTTGGGTGAGAGGCAAGAATAGAGAAGAGAAAAACCTTTTTCAACTACTATCCCTTTATTGGCACAAAGGATCTTTCAAAAAATTTCCACCAATTTAAAAGCATAGAAATTGGAATGATTTTCAGTAAATTTTAGAAGGGCAGGTTTCATATTTGATGGTGATAGAAGGAATTCTCTCATAATGACTTGCCTTGGCATTTAAGTTAAACCTCAGAGGTCATGGATATTACCACTTTATGAAATGCTGATTGCATAGTGAACATTTGCAAGCATTTCTTAGCATCAATGTTGTATTAAAAAGCAGTTGTCTTTTATAAGATTGAATACAGCTTGTTGGGAAAAAGATACAGGAGATTTTATCTATCTCACCCTGTTTTCTACACTGAGTTTTCATTCTGAGATCAGGAAACGGGGGGAAGGACAGGAGGAGGAGGAGATTTGTGTGAAGAAGAAATTAAAAAGTTATAGGGTTGAATATAAAGTTTTCATTTCCATCCTGTGCTAATGGCTTCTTTAAGGAAAAGAACATTTGAGTCTAGGGGGGGGGGATAGAATGCATGCCTCACATTTCCCTGAAGTGAGTTTCTTGGCCAATAAAGTTCAAGAAGACAATTTCAACTTTGGCCTTGTTTGTTTTTTCACTGCCTTTTCATTCCAATCAATTATTCTTGATGCAGGGCTGGTGTGCTGAAGAGGTCTATCAGAAGTATTTCAAGAAAACAAAGAAACCTTGGGTTTTATGGTTTATATTTTTTGGGGGAAAAAGATCATAAGAAAACTTAAATTGGAAAGTAGCAAAGCTACAATTTATAGAAATCACATACTTATTTTAAAAAGCATCATGGTAGGGATGTATTCATTCATATAAGGCAAGAGGCAAACCTCAGACCACTGCTTTGAAAATTATTGGCATTTTTTTCTGTCATTTTGGAGTAATGCAGATAAAACTGTAAATTATAAGCCATAAAATAGCATATAATGCTAAAAAAAGATATATGTGATATGGCCCTGCCCATCTTGCTGATTTTAGCCTCCATAAACAGTCAGTCAGATATGGTCCTAGTATAAACCCATTCTCATTAAATGTTCACATTCTTGAGGCATTATTTAGAATATCTACCTTTTTACACATTTACAAGCAAAAATTCATATCTGCTTATATTTACTAAAGATACTTTTCTCAATTACATGTCTTTTTTACATTCATTTTACTGATACAGATTATTATGGAAATACCCCTTATATTTTCCCAATTTATCCCATTTTTCTACAACCTAAATTACATGACTGAATGTTTTTCTTCCAACCATAATAATCCTTGAAATATTTTTAAAAGTATGCTACCCCCGAGTACTTTTATGAAAAATGTGACATCTAATGTGACTTTTCCAGTCTACAAACATTCCTATCAGAATCTTATTTTTGAGAACATTTATTTGGGAAAGACCTTTTCTTTTTATGTGAAATAATGCCTACTACTATCTATGTAATGGAGGGATAAGTTTTGGTGAATCCATAACCGGAGTTTTTTCTCTTCTTCTTCTCCCCTATTAAATTGTTTTAAAATATCCTTAATAATCAGGAGCAAGCCACCTTTTGATAAGTTTCTGGTTGAATAGTGAGCATTTTCCCATGAGAAATAATTAAAAGAAGAAAGAACTAATAGCTCTCCACTTCTTTGCAGTCTTTTAATTAACTAATGCAAGTATATCTCTTTGCTCTAAGGTAAATATAGAATGATAATAAAAAAAAGTTCCAACTCTCAGGACAAATCATAAATTGAATTTGTTGTTTGGCATGTCAGAGTTTGGTTGTTGTGATTTTATTTCCTTTTTATTTACTGGAGGCATCTGGCAGTACTATGACTTTTCATACTTAAAATCCATTGTACTTTTGACATACAAAGCCTATACTTTCATAAACTGCACTTAGATAAAGACAAATATTTCAAAAGAATATATAAGACCCTGACTTGAGAAGGAAAGTATAGCATGATTCATATTTTTTATGGTGCCCTGGAGCTATAGATCTGAAATTAACAATATTTCTAGAAACATTGAGATAAATACCAATACATTGAAATAATGTATGAGTAAGCCTTCTTTATTAGTTTTGCCTGTACCATCACAGCCAAATTAAACACTAATTAAGATATGTCTTTGCCAAAAGTGAAGCCACCCAACTGTTCCTAGCAATTCCTAGCCCTCTGGGGAAAGAAGAAGAGATATTGGTGTAAAAATCTCAAAACAATCCAGATTGCTAATCTAATAACAAAATTAAGTTGAGACCCAATTTTAGAGATGGTTTGCAAAAGACAATATAGATATCATGAAAGTTTTGCCACATTTCAAGATATGCTAGTGAGGAGTTGTGAAACCCTACTTTCCAAATTTCATGTCTTGGGTTGCATTTTTCAATATTACCCGTTGGAAGAAATATCCTTCTGGGTTCAGCTCCAAGTGGGGAAAAAGACACTGGAGACATGGAGGTTGCTTGGAAAGATAGTTTAATGATCGACAGGACCACATGGGCTGAGTCCTGAACAGAAAAGGTGATCACATGCTTCAATGTTAGGTAAAGAAGAAGAGAGCGGGAGGAAGGGCTGAAAGTTCCTGGCTTTATACTCTCTTAAGGCCCCACCTCTCTGTTTCCTGTTCCTGTGTAAGAAATGTATTCTGATTGGTTGTCAGACTCCCATGGGGCCAAATTTGAGTTTCCAGATGCCATGTAGTGAGTTTCTCTGGAAGGCTAATCGTTCCTTTATTATGTAAAGTACACTAGCTCAGGCTTCAATGGCTTGTTGACAAAGGTGGGGGTAGGGAGCTGCAGGGAGCTACTCTGTCTTTAAAAACATGCTTCTCCCTTTTCACATCCAGGGAAATATAATATTCTGCCTTTCAATATTTCCTAGGATATTTCATTTTTCTAGGAGAGGGAGAGAGCTAACTTCCTACAATCTCTACTCTTTTTTTTAACATGCGAGTGGGAGACACACATTCTTCGCAAAAGATTAAAATTGGTCAGATCAGGGAGATTTAATTTTTTTCTGATGGAAAGGCATTGAGAGAGGCAGCAGAAGGCTGGAAGCATAAGGGGCTCCCAAAAGGAGAGTGTTCAACCATGAAGGTCTAGCAGCCAGGGCAAAAGTTTTGGAAAGAAATTTACATATAAATCCAATAAAACAAACAAAACAAACAAACAGTGCCCAATTTTCCATACCAATTATTTTCAGATATTTGGTATCACGTTCTGTGAGCTTCCAGACATGTTACAAGCACACAGAAGCCCCAAACTTCTTCACATCCATGCTTTTGCCTTTTAAAGAACTACAGGCTGCCCATTTCCAAAGGATGGTTCTTGAACCTGTCCTAGCTCTTATTTTAGTGAGGCCAACTTGAGTTTAGGCAGTGTGCAATCCAGGCTATTTAATATTTTTACAATTACACACAATGAGCCCTGGGGTTCCTACTCATGAGACCACCAGTGCAACATATCCTGCTTTACTGGGCAATTGGGCAGCATCATTTGTGAGTCAGTGAGGTTTTGGGTTTTTGAGATCCTTTCTGCTAACTCTTCAAGTGGAGGAATTGCCTGAGGAGAACTTCCCCTCCCTCAGGGAATTAGCAGGGAGATATCACTGCTTGGGCTTTAGTGCCACAGCAAAAATCAATACAATACAATACAATAGTAGAGTTGGAAGGGACCTTGGAGGTCTTCTAGTCCAACCCCCTGCCTAGGCAGGAAACCCTATACCATTTCAGACAAATAGCTATCCAACATCTTCTTAAAGACTTCCAGTGTTGGGGCATTCACAACTTTTGGAGGCAAGCTGTTCCACTGATCAACCTTGGAGAAGCTTTGTGTGGAGATAAGTGGAGATAGTTTCAATCTAATTCTGAATGGGGTCTCTCTCTCTCTCTCTCTCTCTCTCTCTCTCTCTCTCTCTCTCTCTCTCTCTCTGTGTGTGTGTGTGTGTGTGTGTGTGTGTGTAACTGCTTCTACAATACTGAAAATATAGACATTTGGGACAAATTTCCCTCCCATCAGACAGAAATCTAAGGTGTTCAGAACTTGCTGTGCTAGCCATTCCCAAATACAATTCTTATATGAGCACATTAAACTTATTATAATGTAAATGAGACAAGAAATAAAACCTTACAATGAATTTCTGTGAAGGAAGCAAAGAAAGAAAACCTTATAATCAATTTCCACCCTCCCCCATAGTCTTTACAGCTGTCTTCTGGGGATTGAAAAGAGTCTTCCAGTCTTTATTTGTCCAGCTCAGGGTCCTTTCTTTCATGTCTGCTGGATGGCATTAGGCTTGGCTTGCTGGCAAGGGTGGTCAGTCAGGCTTGGGAAAGTCTGCTCCACTGATTGCTATGATGACTTTCAGTGGAGGACTGGATCCAAACCCAATTCCTGGCTCAAATGGATGGAAGGCCTCCTCTAGAAGCATCTGAATCCATGTGCTCTGCTCATCTGTGCAGGGCTGAAAGACATAAAAACAGCCCCCCTCCCCCACAGAAAAGGCATTGTTGGAGGATTACAGGTAAAGGGCTGGGGTGTGGGGGGGGGGAAGATACCTTGCAGGCAGAGTTTGAAAAAATACATCAGTATTGCAGTTGCTAAACTGATAAACTGGTAACAATCTGGGGATATCATAGATGAAAAGGGGGGAGCTGGATTCATATGCTTCAGGAAAGAGATGAACAGATGAAATAATTTAAACACCTACACTAAATGCAAAGGTGAAACTTTTCTTGTAAATGAGCTTAAAACATTCCTTCATAACCTCTGATTGTTTCTTTAAGGTACAGGGAGGGAAGGAAGAAAGAATACTTCCCTTTACTCTGTTTTGATGGCCAAACAAACACAAAGGCTCCCCCCACCCCCTTTCACTCAGTTTTCTGGGCCCAACAAATGGAGCAAAGGCAATTTCTGCCAGTTTACTCTTTTCTTTTGAATAATTTAAAATAGTTGTCTTTTTGGACATTTTATACTTACAATTACCTTGAGGGTGCACAAAGACTTAGACACACATATACACAGGAAGAAAATAAGAGGGGAGGGAAGAGAACTCTCAGGTTTATACACCCTAGTCATTCTCAGCACAAATCTGTTAAATTAGGGAAGGCACAAATCTTAACAAACAAACCAAGTGGTTGCATAGAAAGAGACAAACAGACAAAAAAAATGTGCCTGGTGTCCCAGGCTTCCAGGAAATATCCAAGGAAAATTCCTGTCACCCGCGAGCTAATGCTTCCTATGATCCTTTACATGTAGGGCTCACTTTGGCTTAGCCGGGTGACCCACCATAAGTTTTCGGGGGGGGGGAGGGAAAGATTCTGGGAAGGACTTCGATTCCCTCAATGAAGTATTCAGCCCCTTTCCTTGTAGGGAATTCCACTAAGGTTTTTGGATCCAAAAAGGTGATCTGGGAGGATGTCAGCCCCTCCGCAGTGAGTACCATCACCCCTTCACTCTTTTCCATGCACAATGGGCCTTTGCAACAACAACAATAAATTTTCATTCACTTTTCCATCCATTTTCACACACAATCTCCTTTCCTTAACAGAAGGTCCTGTGCTCTGGAACTGACCCTAATACTTTCCAGGCTCTCTTGGTTAAACACACAGAGGAAGCAAGATCCAGCTGTGATTAGGAGAAGGATCCCATCACTCACACACATGCAGACATACACACATTTCTCATGCTTTGCCATGCTTTAAAATTAAATTTTAGAGAATTAAAATTTAGAGGTACCCACCTTCTTTCCAAGCAGCCTTTGAGCTCAACTCAAAACCCCTTTAAAACCTAGTTCCAAATGGCTAAGGTCCAGGAAAAATCCACCCACAGACTCAATAGGGTCTGTGCTGGCATGAGAGGCTTACCTGGGCCATACCCATTGGTTAGGTTAGCTTGGAGTCCCATCTTTGGGTGCCAAATGTTGGAAGAAATGTTCTTCTGGGTTCAGCTCCAAGTGGGGAAAAAGACACTGGAGACATGGAGGTTGCTTGGAAAGATGGTTTAATGATCGACAGGACCACATGGGCTGAGTCCTGAACAGAAAAGGTGATCACATGCTTCAATGTTAGGTAAAGAACAAGAGAGCGGGAGGAAGGGCTGAAAGTTTCTGGCTTTAATAAATAATAATAATAATAAATATTTATTTCTTAGCCGCACCCTCTCCCGAAGGACTCGGGGCGGCGTACAACAAAACATAGGAAATAAATATATCGACATACATATAACAAAACATATACCAAGACATATATACGACATATACAAGGAGGAGGTGAACTGATAGATAAAAACAAGTAAAAACACAATGTTTAAAAACCCCTAAATAAATTGAATGCAATTAAAATACCCCAAATAAAAAACCCGTCAGGACCGATATAGTTGGATCAAAGTTGAGCCAGGCCAGCAACTTGAAAAAGGTGGGTCTTGAGCTTTACACGAAAGGAGCGGAGGTCAGAGGTATTCCTAATATCCGGGGGGAGGTCATTCCACAGGGCTGGGCCCGCCACAGAGAAGGCTCTACTCCTAGGCGCCGCCCCTTGACACTGTCTGGTGGACGGCACCTGGAGGAGGCCCTCTCTGTGCGAGCGGATTGGTCGCAGGGATGTATGGGGCAGAATACGATCCCGCAAGTAACTAGGTCCTAAGCCATGGAGCGCTTTAAAGATTGTTATCAAAACCTTGAAACGCACCCGATAGACCACAGGAAGCCAGTGCAGCTCGCGCAGGAATGGTGTCACATGGGAGTACCTAGTACTCCCCATAATTACCCGCGCGGCTGCGTTCTGGACCAACTGTAGCCTCCGGGTGCATTTCAAGGGAAGCCCCATGTAGAGAGCGTTACAGTAGTCCAAGCGAGATGTCACCAGCGCATGAGTGACTGTGCGTAAGGCGTCCCGGTCCAGTAGGGGGCGCAATTGGCGCACCAGGCGAACCTGGTGGAACGCCCCCCTTGCCACGGCTGTCACATGGTCATCCATGGACAGCCGGGCATCCAGGAGGATGCCCAAATTGTGCGCCCGCTCCACGGGGGCAAGTTGAATGCCCCCGATGGCCAATGATGGAATTAATTGGCTGAACCGGGGAGCCGGTACCCACAGCCACTCCGTCTTGGAGGGGTTGAGGTTGAGTCGGTTGTCATCCATCCAGATCCGTACGGCTTCCACACACCGGGACATCACTTCGATGGCCTCGTTGGGGTGGTTCGGGGTGGAAAAGTACAGCTGAGTATCATCAGCGTACAGATGGTATCCCACCCCGAAACCACGGATGATCTCACCCAGCGGCTTCATATATGTGTTGAACAGGAGTGGTGAGAGGACCGACCCCTGTGGCACCCTACAAGTAAGGGGGCGTAGGGTCGACCTCTCCTCCCCTGCCAACACACGCTGCGTCCGGCCAGAAAGGTAGGAGCCGAACCACCGCAAAACGGTGCCCCGGACCCCCAACCCCTCCAGCCGGCGCAGCAGGATACCATGGTCGATGGTATCAAAAGCCGCCGAGAGGTCTAATAGGACCAGGATAGAGGAACAACCTCTATCTCTGGCCCTCCAGAGATCATCCACCAACGCGACCAAGGCCGTCTCCGTGCTGTGACCGGGGCGGAAGCCGGACTGGCGCGGGTCTAGATAATCATTTTCCTCCAGATGCCGTGGAAACTGGTAGGCCACCACACTCTCTACAACCTTCGCCAAAAAGGGAAGGTTGGAGACAGGACGATAATTGGCCAGCTCCAAAGGATCCAGGGAAGGCTTCTTGAGCAAGGGTCTCACCACCGCCTCTTTCAAGGCGGCCGGGAGAGACCCCTCGCTCAGCGAGGCGTTCACTAGGTCTAGGAGCCAGTCTCGTGTAACCTCCCAGGATGCCAGTACAAGCCAGGAGGGGCACGGGTCCAATAAACATGTGGTGGGTCGCAGTCGTCCACGCATTCTGTCCAAATCCTCGATGGCAACCAAGTCAAACTCCTCCCAGGTCGATTCCTCAAGACTCGCCACGGACGTCTCCATTGGACCACTAACAGGGACCCAATCCTTCCGAATTTGAGCGATTTTATCCTGCAGATATTTCCCAAATTCCTCTGCTCTGCCCTGTAGAGGGGCCTCCCGCGGCCTCTGAAACAAGAGGGAGCAGGACACCCGAAACAGGGCGGCAGGGCGGTTCTCTGCGGATGCAATGAGAGTGGCACAATATTGGCGTTTGGCCACTCTCAATGCCACAAGGTACGTCCTTAAATGGGCTCGTGCCTGTGTTCGATCAAGTTCGGAACGAGAGGATCTCCAACGACTCTCTAGACGTCTCTTGCGGCATTTCATCACCCTCAGCTCCTCGGTAAACCAAGGGGCCAGGGTGGATCGTTGCCACCGGAGAGGCCGCAAAGGCGCCACCCGGTTCAAGGCCCCGGAACTCGCATTATTCCACGCGACCACCAGGTCCTCTACCCGGGGGCGGGTCAAGGTTACAGGAGGTGGCCCAAGCTCCGTCTGGAACCTATCTGGTTCCATCAGGCGCCTGGGGCGGAACCATCTAGTGCTTTCCGGTTCCGCCTCCCCGCAGCGGGAGGTAGCACCAGGGAAGTCAAGATGAAGGAGTGAGTGATCTGACCATGACAGGGGAGTGATGGTTAAGTCCCCTCCTCCCAGATCATTCAACCACTGGCCAGAGACAAAAACGAGGTCCAGAGTGTGTCCTCCCTCGTGTGTCGGGCCCTGAATCATTTGAGTCAGGTCCATGGCTGTCATGGAAGCCATGAACTCCCGAACCCCCTCTGATGCTTCTCCCATCGATGGCAGGTTAAAATCCCCCATCACTAAAAGTTTGGGGGTCTCGACCGCCACCGATGCGATCAGCTCGAGAAGTTCAGGCAGGGCCGCTGATGTATAGCGAGGAGCCAGGTATACTATCAGCAGGCCCAACTGTCTCCCAGGGCCCCATTTCACAACAAGGGATTCACATCCGGACGTCTGTGGCGCAGTAGACTCCCTCGGCTCTAAGTCCTCCCGAATAATTACTGCCACCCCACCGCCCCTTCCCTGGGCCCGGGGCTGATGAAATGCTCGGTAGCCTGGTGGGCACTTTATACTCTCTTAAGGCCCCACCTCTCTGTTTCCTGTTCCTGTGTAAGAAATGTATTCGGATTCATTGTCAGAATCCCATGGGGCCGAATTTGAGTTTCCAGATGCCATGTGGTGAGTTTCTCTGGAAGGTTAATCCTTCCTTTCTTATGTAAAGTACACTAGCTCAGGCTTTAATGGCTCGTTGACAAAGCGGGGGGCTGGGAGCTGCACGGAGCTACTCTGTCTTTAAAAACATGTTTTTCCTTTTCACATCCACGGAAATATAATATTCTGCCTTTTCAATATTTCCTAGGATATTTTATTTTTCTAGGAGAGGGAGGGAGCTAACTTCCTACATACCAGAGTCAAAAGTATGCCAGTTTTTAAGTTCTCTGGAACACTTTATGTTGCATAATCTTTCATGTCATTTCATTTGTCCTAACTGCAGTGATTGCATGATTTAGTTTAGTTTACTTTTTTGTCATTGTACCTCATGCAAAGAAATTAATTATACATTATACATTAAAAAATAAAACAAAACTTACATCCTTCACATTCTATACAATTGAATTGAAAACCCCTGATATTGCATTAATATTGCACTATACAGTAGAATTCAATATAGTTACTGCTCTGGGATAGAAGCTGTTTTTCAGCCAATTTGTCCTTGTTTTTATTGTCCTGTACCATCTGCCAGATAATAATAGTTCAAAAAAAAGGATGCCTGGGATGAGATGTATCTTTAAAAATGTTTTGAACTTTCTTAAGGCAGAGGGAGCTATAAAGATCTTCCAAAGAGGACAACCAATGAGCCTCTGGGCAATGACGTTGACCCTCTAGAGTGCTGTCCTATCTGCCACTGTACAATTGGCAAACCATACACAGGTGCAGTAAGTTAAAATGCTCTCTATTATGCAACTGTAGAAGGTCACCAGCACTTTTTCATTCAGTTGTTTCCTGAAAAGTCTCAAGTGGTATAATCTCTGCTGGGCCCTTTTGACTAGTGCTGCAATGTGAGCAACCCAGGTCAGTTTCCCTTTTATGATAATATCCAAAAACTTTTGTAGCTGACATGCACTGAATGAATGAATGAGTGAATGAATGAATGCTCCTAATAAAGATAGTGGCACAGTAAAATATTTTCTTATTGACAAACTTGACTAACATTATTTTTAATGTTGTAAAATATCAGTACACCATTTTACTAATCATAAAAGATTAATTTTTAGTTCATTTTATATTATGGAGTAAAAAGTGTTTGTCTTCATGGGTGTCCCTAAACCAAGTCTGATTATTCAGACACTCTGTTCTCTTTTTTCCTAGGACTTCTATCTCTCCCATCATCCCAACATACTCCCCACTGATTTTTTTCTCTTGAAGCAATGGGTAGAGGATATGAATGAATGTTATTCCACAAGACAGGGTTCATCTTAAATTACAAGGATGCAGATTTGGTTGGATAATAACGGGAAAAAAGGTCCCAATAAGGAAAGACATGGTATGTTCTCCATTAAACACCTGGAAGGTCATTTATTGAGGATGTCATGCTGTGGATAGTTCCGCTCTACAACACAACTGCTCTAGATGATATCTAAGGTCCCTTTCAATTCCTACATTCCATTATTTTAAGAGTCTGATATTATGATTTAAACAGTTTAATCAAAGTGATCAAGGAACTTCAGTTTGAAATGATAAGAATAGCTGTCTTTTTTATTTTATTTTTAAAGTAGATTGATTACACAGAGACACATATTTTTTTAACATTGTATGGGATATTTCAAATCTTTATTCCAAACTTCATGGATTAAAGTTTAAATATCCATCTCTATAATGCTTTTTGCCTATTAAAAATGAGTGTAAATTTGGAATTATTCCAATAACATTCAGGGCTAATAACTCAGAAGTTTTAGATGTTACATTAGTGTATTTAATTATGAAATTAAAAGATGTTTCAATTTTAAAAAAAAATCAACTCTATGGTTCAGACAATCCAAATTCTTCTTGAAGAAGTCTTCTTAGTTGAAGACTTTATTAGCAATAAAGCTGATCTTTATGTATTAATGTCCCCTATGAACGTAAAAATAATCGGCAAGTAAAAATTGTCCTAGAATATAAATTTATATGAGAATAAGGATGACATTATATTTCTGTCCCAATAAATTTTAAACAGATCCCAATACATTTTAAATAGATCTAGTCTATTTTAAATAGACTAGAAATACAATAATATTTCCACTAAAAAAAAAACCAAGATCTGTAAAGATATAGGGGATTTTATAAAGCAATATTTATTTATTTATTTAGAAAATGTATACAGACTTATCTTAAATATATATAATTCTGGGTAGTTAACAGTTTATACATAAACCATACAAAACATTATTGTTAGCCAACCAAATTTAAAATAATTTAACACAAAGAAAAATAATCTATAGCACCACATAACAAATCAGCTATATGAGGTTCTTAATATCCTAACCTTAATACCTGGGGGAAAGCCAAGTTTTAATGACTTTCTGAAAGGCCAAGTGGGTTGCAGTGCTCTGAATTGCCAAAGGATGCTTTTGCATTAGACAAATACCACCGCCGAGAGGGCACAAATGCTGAGTCCTGCAAGAGGAACCTGAGATGAAACAAACAAAATGTTAAAAAGTTATGATATTTATGTCGTTACTTGTCAAGCACATCTAAATTACATTAAAGTAACCAAAATATCTTTATAATCCCCAAGGCATGTCACAACTTTTGGGCACCCCTAATGTTTGGACACTAAAACTTGAAAAATTTGACACTCTCTAGGACATGTGTAATCTGTCCAGTCTGGTATAATGGTTGTAATAAGCACTCCCACAAATAATATGGTGCTCTCCAACACAGGACAAGATGATTAGTAGCATCCTGAATTCTATCCAGAAGTATATTGGAAACTGATGCAGCTTGTGTAGCAGTGGGCCACATGGCTGAACTTTGAAATGCCCAAAATGGTGGAAACCGTTGGATTCTGAAGCAATTAAAAGTTCCAAGTGTTTTTCAAGGACAGCTCCAGATATAGCATGCTCAAGAAATGGGTTAAAGCATGGCAGACAATGAGTACAACCTCCCAGTCAGGAAATAGACATATCTGGTACAAAGCAAATCCTTGCAAAAGTCAAGATTGGCAGAAGTAACCAGTGCAGGTAGACCCTAGATTGCCCACTAAATCAGTCTGTAGAAGGATTATTCCATCAAAGATCACCAGATCTGGATCCCAAAATCCAGAACCGCTCATCTACCAGTGTTGAATAACAACTTTGTTCTTCCCCAGTCAGAATCTTACAGCCTTCTTTCAAAATAACCTTAAACATATTTCTATAATGGTAATTGAAATTGATAATTGAATTTCATGGAGCTATAAAGAGAGATAAAAAAATTCAAAATATATGCCCAGGCAAAAAAATTAAAAATTGCAAAAACTGAAACCCTAATTATGAAAGCCAAAGTTTGGATAACTTATTCAGAAGTATATAAGTTCTTATGCTTATATAAGTTTAATCTTAAAAGAAGTATGCTTAAAATACTTTAAATGAATTAATATAGGTATCACTTTAAGTGTGTATATCATTCTTGAAATAGTATCATTTTCACAGCATTTATTTTCCCACACACTCATGTAGATTTTTAACCATCTGTTTATGTCAATATTAATATGAGACATGCAATTTGAAATGTTTACATCTATAAAGGAATAAAAAAAATCTTGGAGTAATTATTATGTGTGTTAATTTATGTTATTCTAGGACAGCGATGGCGAACATTTTTTGGCTCGCGTGCCACAAGTGGGGGGGAGCGCAGGGGGGCTGGGTGCAGGCGTGCCACACCCATAATGCAATGCGTGACCCCCCCCAGTGCACATGCGCGCACAACGCGCGACACCCCCCATTTTTACATGCTTTTTTCACCCTCCCCAGGCTCCAGAGGCTTTATAGGAGCCTGGGGAGGGTGAAAAGAGCCTCCCCTGCCCCTCCCGGAGGCCCTACGGAGGCTTCAGGGACCGTCCGGAGGCTTCCCTGAAGCCTTCGGAGCGCTCAAAAGGATACTCCGAGCAAACTGGAAGTGACTTCCGGTTTTCTCGGAGGGTTGTTTTCAGAGTTCCGAAGGCTTCAGGGAAGCCTCCGGACAGTCCCTGAAGCCTTCGGAACGCTTAAAACCACCCTCCGAGTAAACCAGAAGTGACTTCCGGTTTTCTTGGAGGGTTGTTTTCAGTGTTCCGAAGGCGTCAGGGAAGCCTCCGGACAGTCCGGAGGCCCTCTGGGAGGGCGGGAGAGGCTCTTTTCGCCCTCCCCAGGCCTCTGGTGCCTGGGGAGGGCGAAAAATGGCTTTTAAAAAGGTGAACTCAGCTGGCCAGCGTGCGCATGCCTGCTGGCCAGCTGACAGGGCAACGCCTCGGGTGCCCTGACAAATGGCTACGCGTGCCACCTGTGGCACGCGTGCCATAGGTTCGCCATCACTGTTCTAGGATATTTAAAACAATAAAAATACCAACTAAAACTCTGATTTTTATAGATGTCCATGCTATGTTAGAGATTATAGGAAATGTAAGCATTTATTCCAGTTATTATTATTGAGGAGCCATGGAGGCACAGTGGTTAGAATGCAGTATTGCAGGCTAACTCACTGTTCATTTCCAGAAGTTTGATTCTGATCAGCTCAGGGTTGACTTCCATCCAGGGGTGAAATGAACTTACTTTTGCTACTGGTTTGCAAATGTGAGCGCTTGCACCACCTTCATGCCTGTGCAGGACTTTTCGTGCATGCACAGAGTGTCAAAAACAGGACATGATGACGTCCGGGTGGGTGGGCAGTCTCCAGCCGCCACCACTACCAGTTCACCCAAACTGGATTGAATTGGCTGAATTGCACCACTGCTTCCATCCTTCCAAAGTCGGTAAATTGAGGACCCAGATTGTTGCGGGCAATATGCTGACTCTCTAAACTGCTTAGAGAGGCTTATAAAAGATTATGAACAGAATATAAGTCTAACTGTTACTGCTGCTATTGCTATTATGGTTCATCACAGAGTCAACCAGATGTTAAGCCTTGTCTGCCTTTTGGGTATTTCCCAAGGGGATAGACAGGTGTGGATGTTTGATAGTTATTATTTTGGTTTGTCACATAATCAGCTGGATATTGGCTAAACTTGATAGGCAGATTTTTATCCACCAATAGAGTCCTTTCCAGGACCAGAGATAGACAGATGTTGATGCTTTACAGTGCTAGAAGTATTGGCACAAAATGTAAGCTGTTCCTACTTTTTCAACTGACTGATGATGAAGTCTACTTTTCTTCAGCTTCTTTGCAGAGGCAGCACTTTTTATGTGTTGCTGGATCTCAATTCTGGCTATATTCATTTGTTCTTAGGGCTTGGTCTTCTGCAGTCAGAATTAGTCCCTCTGTCTATTTCTTCAACTTTCCTGCTCTTCACCATTGCCTGATCTTGTTATTATCTGCTTTATCTGTTATTTTTTAACATACTGGCCATTGGTGGGATTCAAATTATTTTACTACCATTTCTGTGGGTGTGGCTTGGTGTTTGTGGTGTGGTTTGGTGGGCATGGCAGGGGAAGGATACTGCAAAATCTCCATTCCCTCCCCATCCCACTAACCTGCTTTCCAGCTCCATTGTCCTGCTCAGGACAACAAAAGAAGATCAGCTGGAAGTTTGGGAGGCAGCAGGGGCAGGGGTATTTGCCAATTCCCCGAACTACTCAAAATTTCTGCTACAGTTCTCCAGAATTTATCAGAACTGGCTGAATACCATCTTTGATACTGGCGATGTAATACTTTATCTTCCCATGTGTCTTTTCTGTTCTTCATTTGTTATTACTTGTAGGCCATTTTGGTCTGGTCAGTATTCATTAAGCCTTCCTGGTATACTAACTTCAGTGCATCTTCTTCACTGTCCTTCAGATATTCTTCCAATTACCTTTTTTCTTCCTCATCTAATGTATTTGCAACATTCTACATCCACACATTTTTCTTCGTAAAAAGAATCTGTCAATGTTGCTCCCAGAATGAAGGATATGATTCATTGTCATTATTTTTCTAGTCTTCCTATTCAGGAGTTTTAGTTCTGCTTGAATTCAGTCCACTATTCGAACTGTGTATCTAATGACTGGAATTGTCCAGGGGTTAATTGCCTTGATGATATTTCCTCCAGTGAATTTGGACTTAAAATCTTCACTCTCTTTTATATTAACTTCTAATCTTTTTCTTGACTTCAGTGTGCTTGATATTGTCAGCTTGAAAGCTGCCAAGTGTTTCTAGTGAACTTCTTCATCCAGACTCTTGATGTTATATCCATAGGGCATCCTGATTCCTTCAGTTTTCACTATTTTCCTCATTTGGTGGTAAGGATTGCACATTCGTCCAAACTCCATTGCAATATATTGATTATAGAATAGAATCAATTGAGCACTGATTCTATTTCAGATGGGTTTTTCCATATAGATTCAGATCATCCATTTAGGGAAGTGGGATAATCTGGCAGATATTTTTGATGTTTGATAACCATGAGTTATTCAATATTGTTGGCAGAGGAATCAGTGCAATAATAGACAGTAATGGTGAAAGTGAGTCTCCTTGAAAGGTTCCACTTTTGAGTGCAGGCAATCTTATTCAGCTGTTTTTATGCTGTTCTAGATGATAGTTATTCTTTATTTTAATTCTAGTTCTTTACTTACTTCTATTTCTTTACTTGCTTTTCTGAGGCAAGGGAGAGAATGGTTGGTTTCCAAATGAAAACAATTCTATAACTGTGCTGTTTTTCTCTATTGCTATCTTCCCCTGATTTTTCAGGATGAGTGCATTTCAAATATTTTCTTCTTGTTGGAGTTGATCTGTAATAACAGGTCATTATTTCTTTATTTTTAATCTGTATATTTAGTTTACTTTACTTTGTTGTCATTGCACTTCGTACAACGAAATTAAATGCCATCTTCAGTGTACATTATGCATTAAAAAAAAAACATACATCCTTCACATTCTATACAATTGAATTGAAAACCCCTGATATTGCATTGATATTGCACTATACAGTAGAATTTAATATAGTTACTGCTCTGGGATAGAAGCTGTTTTTCAGCCAATTTGTCCTTGTTTTTATTGTCCTGTACCATCTACCAGATGGTAATAGTCCAAAAAAAAGGGTGCCTAGGATGAGATGGATATATAAGAATGTTTTGAACCTTCTTAAGGGAGCAGGAGCTATAAGGCTCTTCTATCCATTTACAATGAATAAACACCTTTTCTTCCAGTAATTCTGTTATTCCGTATCTTGGTTGCTCAGCCTGATTCCTGTAGCCCATTTTTCACCATATATCCAGGAACTCCATCATTTAGCATGGTTGACCTGGGTGACGACAGATTCAATGAAGGTTTTTTGTAATTTACATGTCACCATATTTTTTAATAGAAGAGATACCCTTGTCTCACTCCTCTGATGGGACTGTCCAGTATGGATGAACCTCTGGCATATTATTATCATCTCCAGAGCATACAAGCTTCTAATCATATCAAGGTAGTGTTTCACTTGGGGATTATTATTATGGTTTATTACACAGTCAGCTAGATATTCATACTGGATTTGGCATTTTTCTCTACCTATCAAGTTCTTTCCAAGGACCTGGAATGATGACTATTATTTATTAAATTTATTTGCTGTTCATCTCACCATAAGTTAATTTAAATAATCTGATAGTTTATCAAACTACAGTACTACATCAGTGGATTTCAAACAGTGCAGACTTCAAGTCCCAGAATTCCTCCGCCAGTGTATATTCGTCAATACATTTTGTTATAGAATGTTAGATTAGTTTCACATTCAATTAACCCTAATTTAACACTCTGTTTTGAATAAGTTGAGAATGAGTAGGGTTCTTGGTGAAGGCATTTGGAGCTTTATACCTATTTTCATGAATTGTTCTACTTTTGTTTAAGACTGTTTTCATTATGGTTGATTTTTTGTTTTGTTTTTAGATGTTATTGATGGTGATGTTTTTAATATTTGTGCACTAAATATTTTTTTCTGACCAATGGGAGTGGAGTAGGATAGAAATGTAATATTTTTTTTATAAAAATCTCAATTAATAAACAAATATAAAATATTACCATATATTAATATATTTTTGTTAAACCCCTGCCAGTTTTAAGTGCAGAATATCTCTTAACTTCCTGGTAAAGCAGGGCAATGGTTTCAAGAATATTTAATGTGCCTTTTATTGGAAGCAATAAAAGACATTCTTGATAAGCTTGAGATTCTTTGACAGGTGACGGCATTATTTCAGATGCAATAACTTTTCCCAAGGTGTTCATTTACACAGCATTGTACAATTAATTACAAAATGAAGAAAATACATATTTGTCCAAAATTAACTCAGAAAATGTAAAGGCTTGAATTTAATTGCTATTTAATATCCCTGTTGTCATATATTAATGGTCCCCAATCCCTGTCCATGGCGCACTGCTGGGCCATAGCCTACTTGGAACTGGACAGTATGAACATCAGGCTGGTGCATGCGCAACTCAACTCATATAAGCGGCAAGCCAACATGTGTACACACGTGCGCAGCTTAACTAGTGCAAGTCAAGCTGCACATGCCTATTGGCATGCTGCTTATAAGATGTGTCATGCCCCCATCAGAGGCTGAATCTACAGTGGAGGGTGAGCAGAGCAGTGGCTGGCAGAGACCGAGGAACTAATTGACTTTGGAGGAACAGGGAGAAGAGTAAAATGAGGCAGCCATGGGTCCCTCAGACTTGGGACAGCAGGGAGGAATGAGAGCAGGATGATCAAAAGAGGACAGTCAGTGGAGATGAAGAGTGATGGAGCTCAGATGATGAGCAGCGACCACCCTCTCCTGATCTCGAGTACGGAGAATGGAGGGGAAGTGGGAACAGCCCAAGCTGACCCAACAACTCAAAAGGAGCACATCCCACGTCTCCTCACAAGGCACCCCTGGGGACTGAAGGAGACGGTGTGGGAAGGAACATTTGTCAAGAACAAACACTGAATTTGTGGAGTTTTGTGTGTCATTGCCAATGTTTGGAGTTTCCTGGACTTCTTGCTTTATCCCTTGATTCCTGAACTAATTGCCTTGTTCCTTTACTTCCTGAAACCAGTGCCTCGTTCATTTGCTTCCTGGACTCATTGAATTATTCCCGTGTCCTGCTGGATTTCTTGCTTTGCAGCCATTGTTCTAACAGTATTTTGCTGGACTAGTTGTGAAGGTGTGTGTGTGTGTGTGTGTGTGTGTGTGTGTAAGCACTTTGCTCTGGGATTTGCCATGAACATGTGGGCATTTGGGGGAAAGTTGGAGCAATAAAGGGATGGGTTGAACTATCAGCTGACTGAGTTGACCTGATATTTGACCTGATTCACAAATGATTAGAATTCTGCCTTTAAATAAAATCAACAAATCAATTTCATGTGCAAAATCAGATAAGGTGTTTTCTGATTACTTATATAAAATGGCACCTTAAACCGTATGTAGTTTAGATCAGTTGCAATTAAAAGATCACATTCATATATATAAATTCGCTAGCCATTAAGAGTCAGACTTCTGGCATCATATGGGAAATCATTTAAACTGAATTTGTGGTGGTGATATCAAGCTGATTAAACTTTCTTCAGTTATAGACAATGAACTCTATAATTATAGGCCTTTTTATTACGTTGCAAGCATTTAAGTTTCGCCATTTTATTACGTTGATCTTTGCTTTAATGTTATGGTATTGTTTAATTTTAAATAGGTTATACTAGTGTAAACACATACATACAAACAGATCTCATGGAAGTTATGTAATACTGCAAGCTGTCTTCTAAGGAATTTTCTAGATCTTCCCAATATTCTACTTGCCACTAGAAGGGTGACAATCTTTTTTTTATTGTGATTCAACTCTTTAAACTATCCACCCTGTTGCAGCTTGGAAACAGTTTAAACTTCTCACATTTATGAATCTGAAATGATGCACTGTTATGTACAGACCATTGAAATGGTAGTATCAGGTGATGTTTTTCTTTTTTTGCATTATGCTGTTACTAGCATCATTTGCATTTACAGCACAGAGTGTCTTTTCTGTTATACACTGTTCTAAAGCTCTTGATAATACAAAGTAAATGCACACCTGATTTAAATAAATATTTATAGCTTAATTTCTTCAATAAATAAACTTCTAATAAAATGAATAAATTAACAGTAGCCTGACACTTTATATCAATGTGATAGGCAATTAGTCATGTCTGCCTTCACACATTGGTATAGAGAAATAATGCCAAATCTATTTTACAAAGCAATGCAGATAAGACTGTAGGTTATATAGTCTGACATGAATGAGTCATTTGCTGTTTTCAGGTTCTTTGTCAGGTGTTTCTCTCCTTTTTTAAAAAAAGAAAAACTTATCCACCTGTGCTTTCATGGAAAGTATAATAATTTCACTTTTATCTATATTCTTATTTGGTTGGAAGAGGAAAAGTATCCAGTAAGAAATAGAAATAAATCAGTTGCAAAATCATTAATATACAGCAGTACAGATCTTTCAAATTTCTCCACTGTTTATCTAAGTTAAAAATATCCAGGATTATTAGAAGACTTTAAAAAAAAATAACTAAGAAAGTAGAATAATAGGTTTGCTTTTAATATAGCCACTTTTTTATTCCATGACATTTTCAAAGATTTTAGTTTTAAAACTCATATAGATTTTTTTATAATATAGAATGAATAAATAACTTACCATTTGCACATCTTGAAATGACTTTTAGAAATCTCTTAGCTTAGAAATATATAAATCACTATATCATTTCTATATAATATCAATCGGAGCTATCCAAGCATAATTTGCTATTTAAGATGCTTGTAGTATCAAAAGCTTTTTTGACTGCTACGTGTTGTTTTTCTGAAGAAGTGCAATAATGTTCACATATTTACTGTGTAAGAGATATATATCCATCATGTTTTAGGGTACAAGTGACAACGATTGTGAGTGGGGACTGACAAAAATGGGAACAGCGAAGCTTTGTAGAGTCAGGATTTGCTGTGATGGAGGATTGCTTTGAATCCTCCCCCAATTAAAAATGGAAAGAAACCAATATTTAACTGTACATTAAGGGAAATATATAAAAAAAGAGTTGAAGGTCACATGTGACCTTCGAGATTGGTTGCTCACATTAGGATATAGTATCTAAAGTTGACTGAGTTCAACTGATCATATATACTTTATCAGGAAACTCCTTAGTCAATGAATTTTATAATCAGCTATGAATTGTGCCCAAGGCTTCGGGTCAGGATTGGATCCAGCTGTGCAGAAATAGATATGTAAACAATTGTTACAAATTTATTAACAATCTACAAAAATAAACCAAATCCCAATTCCAGCTGATCAACCAGAAAAATAGAGGTATTGGAAAAAATATTTAAATCCTAGTAAAGTATATACCAGTATAACAATTTTAACAATATAATAAAAAAAAGAAATGTACTTTAATAATAGACAACATAAAAACAATGTTTAAAATAGGTTATATAGGTAGGTTTTTTTAAAAAAATTCTTTCCAAATTTATGTGAGGCACAACTGAAATAGCCCACTCTGTCTTTCTTTTAAAAGATTAATAACACTTTCAGTAAATCAGTAAAGGCTGTCTCATCACGTAGAAATCTAAGATAATACATTCAGAAATAAAATGTTAAGACAAATAGTTTAACAAATTTGCAAGTATTGTATTTTTACTTTGGTTTAGCTAGGATCAATATTTCAGTTCAATATCTCTTATTTTATAGAATTTGAGTTAAGAAAGAGTACAAATTGGGATTGCATTCTTTATTTCAAAGACATTTGTAATAATTACCAATTATGAAGAGCTGAATGTAGATCTAATGCTGTAATATACATACTGGTGTTAATTTTATTACTTCTGAATTCTTGCCAATAAGGAAATACTTAAAAGGTTCATGATTCACTATCAGTTTTTTTTCCCAAGGTGAAAAGGTAGGGGAAAAAATAGACATGCAGCAACTTAAGTGGAAACAAGTTTAAACATTCAACAATATCAGAGTATTGTGCCTTGGGAAAAAATATGGTTCCAAGTAATTGGTGAAATTCGTCTAATAGATTTTGGTTAAGATCAATTTTACTAACTTGCTAACATATAGAATTCTATCTATTAAGTTTTTCTTTGTATTGATGACTGAGAATGAAAATGCAGATAAATATATTAAATAAAATACGTAACTTCTCAAAGTTCAGTCAAGGTCACAGTTCATACTCTATATCCTTTTTCTACTATATTGATAAAAATGTTATTTATAATAAAGTCCATCGACTAAAAGGTATCAAAGTGAACCACTCAGAAATTATAGCCACAAAAATAATTGCTGCAATAAATGGTTAATATTGGCCTGCAGTACATTCTAGCATTTTTCTTGACCCTCTCCCCTTAAACTTTATCCTAGATTCAAAAGGTTACAAACTAATACAACTGCTTAATGCTGTCAAATAGCTATTCTTTTAATAGGTGTTGTCTGTCTATCTTTATCTATCCTTACTTACTTGATGTATTTCCCCCAAAATAAGACCTGGTCTTATTTTTAACCCCCAAAATAAGCCCTAGTGCTTATTTTTTGGGGGGGTGTTTTTTTTCTTTTGAGTGCTACAGTTGTAAGGCAGGGGAAGTGGAGTTGCCCAATGCCCACAGCAGCTTACCCCGTTGTTCCATGTCTCGACAACTGCCTTGCAATGGCAGCACCAACAACCATATGGAGCAGGAACCCATGTGGCTACTTGCCCACTTCTTCCAGCAATGGCACAGCACTGGAGCAGGAGGCCGAGGTTGCCCCAACAACTGCCTCACCTCGTGGCCCATTTCTTCCTGCATAGGTATAGCAGTGCAAGAGGAGGCTGAATGATGCTTTGGTGCTGCAGCCGCAAGGCGAGGTGGAGAGGGGTTGAAGGATGAGGCAAGACAGGTGGGGGTGGAGTATGGCTGACCACTCATCACTCATTCACCAATAAATTCATAAAAATAATCTCTCTCTCTCTCTCTCTCTCTCTCTCTCTCTCTCTGTGTGTGTGTGTGTGTGTGTATTCCTTCTTAAATATATATTATTTTCCAATATATGAACACAGGACTCTGTGTTCAGAATTTAGACCACCTATATCCCCAGCCACATAATAGCCACCACAGATTGTTTAAGAAAACCTAACTGTGTATGCAATCTCTTTACCTATATTATTTTTAGTCACTTTGGATGTTGAAGCTCTACATATCAAAACATCTTACAAACAAAGATTTGAGCTCATGAAAAATATCATTATTGTGTCACTTTGTATTCACTCATGTACTTCTCTTTAATCCCTGAAACTTCTCTTTACTTAAGATTAATTGATTTTTATTATTTGAACTCATGGAAACATAATGTCTCATCAAATTTCATCATGATTTTAATAATTTTCCCCCATCACCAACCTCATCTTATACCTATACACAGAACAAGAATACCCCCTCAATGTTACTATAAAACTATAGTATATACGTTATTATAAAACCATAAACATCGCATTGTACAGAAGGCCTACAAATTAATATGCATAGATATATGATTCTGCTTTTCATGAGAGCATTGTATATATCATCTACATTCAAACATTTTGCTATAATCACATTTGTTTTGACCCACTTAACAGAGATGCTGTCAACTGATTATTTAGAAGACTGAACTACCCATTCAACAAAATCAATTATAAAATCAATAATGCCAGATCAATATCGATTAAGGATTTATTAAAAGACAGATCAAGAAAAAGAATAACGGAATACTACTGATTGTCACCTGCAACTCACAGCTCAAACCATTAAAAGCTACAACGCATTGTGCATGCTGGACAACAATACTGATGAGCCATGGTGGCACAGTGGTTAGAATGAAGTATTGCAGGCTAATTCAGCTCACTGTCAGAGTTCAATCCTCACCAGCTCAAAGCTGACTCAGGCTTCCATTCTTCCAAGGTCAGTAAAATAAGGACCCAGATTGTTGGGGGCAACATGCTGACTCTGTAAACAACTAGAGAGGGTTGCAAAGCATTGTGAAGCGGTATACAAGTCCAAGTGCTCTTGCTCTTGCTCTATTGCTTCTCTTTCGGCACTGAATGGCAGGCCTGTTCTTGCATATGAATAGCCATCCAACCTGACACAGATTCTTGTTCCCAGATTTGACATCATGACTCAGAACAAGGACAAAGTAATATCAAAGCATTTCAATCTCCTGGGACATTCTTTAGCAGACCTCAAAATGACAGTTTTGGAAAAAAACTGGACTTTAACAGCATCATTGAGTGAGAAATTGTTGAACATCAAAAGGTTTTAGCCAATCTCAGCTCTCAGCAAACACAATGGATTTTAACACATTACAATTGTTAATTGATAAGGGACTTGTGATCTCTCACATGCAACCTGCATTTGCACAACCAACTTACCTTTCCCTCTATTTCCCTCCATCTCACCCCAGTTTAAATCCTATGTTAATCTAGCCACTCTACCTATCTGTTGAAGTCATCTGAGACTCATGGAAGATTACGCCTTTTAATAAAATCTGTATGGTTGCAAAAGGTGCTACTTAACTTTTTTTATTCCAATACTGCATGTTTCAGTTTTAAAAGCCAAGGATAGTATTTCCTAGGAGACATCAAGTTTTCCATTTCTTGAGATGCCAAGAGTAGTTCCAAAAATGATACAATAATACAATTTTCAGAAGCTAGATAACTAACAAAACTTTGACACCTTGTACCATATTACAACTAGACAAAGAATCTTACTTTTCTATCCAGATTTTGTAAATCATTAAGTTTTTATCTACCTTTTATATATTTATACTGTATGTGTCTACTTCTTTATCTATATTTGTCAACTTAATATTAAATACTAAATTTAATATTAAAGGCTATAAGTTAAATAATGTCTTTTCCGACTTCAATGTATATGTTAATAATGTTTTTCTGTTTCTTACTGTGTTTTTTTTTTTAAAGACCAGTTTGAGTATTTAGTCTTAAAATAGCCTGTAGTCAATTTTCTTTTAGTATATTTTATTGTTATTTTTAAGTAATAGAAATAGGTTGAAATTGTAAAGCAAGAACACTGATTTTAAAAACAAATATGCCTGGCCTGATTTTGCCACCCCGGCAGCCAAGTCAACATTTTTTACCCTGTCTGGCAGTTCTTACTTTTTCTGCTGACAATTGCCTTAATCACTCCTTTGTGGTTCTACTGTCTTCAATCATTCATTTATATCTTATTCTTCCTTCTCTGTCACTTTTTATGCTTCATGATTTAAGTGAGGTAGATTGTGGGCCTGATCCATGGGCATTGTTCCACGTGAAAGAGAAGTTTGTTGCCACAAGGGAAGGAAAGTTAACCAAGCAAGGAACTGAAGGGGAACTCATTGGTAGATGGAGTAAATGTTGTTCCCTTTTTAAAAAGGGAATGGCTGCCATTGAGTTTGACTGAATGAGAATTCCTGCCTACAAAGATCTACCAGACTTAAGTGGGATTCAAAGCAAGTTTGTAGAAAGGAAATAAACACTTAATAAACTCTCAGCATACAAACGCATTGAAGTAGGAAACTTTTCAGAAGAAAATAAAATTCAAGCAAAACATGTGACCAAAATTACAAAACAGTGCAATCCTTCTAACTACGTCTTCAGGCTAGCTCAAGGGTTCTTTTTTCTTAAGCCTTTAAATCTTTATTAAATGAATCTTATTCAGACACTGACAAATATTCATATGCCCTACCGATATTTCACTCAACATCCCCACAGTCTTGCTCCTATCTTCTGTTTTTATTATGATTCCTGCAGACTAGAATTAATTACAAAGGTGGTTTATAAAAACCAGAGCCTGAAACAGAACTTGAATAAGCTGTCCTCACTATACCAAAGCAGAAAAGCGAAACCAATAAGAAAATTCTTGAGAACTGATCTTTTCCTTTGAACTAGAGATGCCAAATTGAAAGGCGTGGGTGTGATGTGCCTGTTCCATTTTAAAACAGCCACAAGCATAAGATAAGATCAGCTGATACTGCATATTCTATAATGAACATCCAAAGGACATTGAAGCTACATGGGTATCTTGCCTATGACTCCAGCAAACTGACCTCAAGTTGCCTATTCTTCCTTGATCCTGCATGCTCAAAAAGCTGCTAGGCAGGACGCTGCATTGCATTCCTTAATGAATAAGAGATATCTTTAATGGCATCAAGCCACATTGTTGAGTTGGAAGGTAAGCCAGATTGGGCCTAATTAGTACTTGAACGGGAGTTTATCAGTAAATACCTGGGATGTTTAGATCGAAAAATCCACGATGTCTTATTAGAAGGCAAGCAATTTGTATTGTTACAAAAAATAAATGAATAAAACAAAAACCTGTTGGGTTGTATCATAAGGAAGTCAACACCGACAAGTTCTAGCTTGTGTGTTGAATATCAAACACATTATGAATACTGGGACAAAATGTTCACATCAAAATGAGTCGAGTACCAAATTTGATGAGTTTCAAAGCAGCTGAAAACCAAGGTGCCACTGTAACTTTATGCCATCTAGGGTTTTATACATTAACACCTATATTTGAAGTTGCACTTGGAAGCCTATTGATAACCAAGATAGGGCCTTGACACATGGATTGCTGGATTTTGAACCAATTGAAGCTTTCGAGTAATTTTTAAAGGCAGTCCTATGTAAGGCATATTACAATAGTCATTGTCATTGTAGCAAGGTCCTCTTTCCCAATAATGGGGAAACCAGCTTAAATTGCATAATGCCCTCTCAGGCTGCAGTAACCACATGTCATTCTAGAAGGAACCATAAGTCACAGAGCTACATCTTCAAGGATAGTGTTCACCTGTTAACAGGCAGCACTAGATTAGTTGGAGAACCGCAACAAACAACAAAGATTTTACTAGGGCTCAATTTAAGTCTGCTCTCTCCTATCCCCTTTAGATAAACTTTTACCAAGATGTGAGTGTGAGAGGGGGGGGAGGGAGGGAGAAAGAGAGAGAAATGGGGGTGGATGGGTACAGAAGCATCATCTAAAAGTGGCAAGTTTAAAAAAACATTGCTTTGTATTGCTGCCTTTTTATTTATTGCACTTTTAAAAAAATGATAGGTTTGAACATGTTATTTATTTCATAATACTTTGGGAGTTTTAGCCAGCTTTATCAGTGGAAAACTTAAATTGTAAGAGTTTCTCTTGATGGTCAAGTTTAGGATAAGAGTTTCCTATCCCATAACAATTTAAATATCCTATTCCGAAGCATGTGTAATATCACATGTGATCTATAACACTTGTTTCTTTTAAAAAATTAAATGACTGAAATAATCCAAGATTGTTAGTAAAATAACACCAATTCTTACCAATATCTGGCAAGACATAAATGAAAATACTATTAACTTTAACATACATTTCCTACAAGCCACACCTCTTAAAATGGAGGAAATCCTGATCCACTTTTCTTCTAAGATCAATATATCACTGCTCTCTTCCCGTGGTGACTTCTCTGCCATGCAGCTGTTATAATCATAGGAAGTCTTCCAGGGGGAAAATAAGTTTGCAAACTTAACATGGAATTTTGCTGATCTGGGGATTGAATTTTACTGCTTGCTGATGCTTGTTCTTGTTTACTTCAATTATATATTTGCCATCCCAAGTCATTGGGATATGGCAAGTTGTAAATTAATGAGTGGCTTGTGGCTGAGATTTTTAATTACGTTTTTTTATACAGTGACCACGGAGATAAACTAAGACTCTCCTTGAATTCAAAGGTTGCTCATTTAGGTCCTTTGAGCAGATGGACTCTTCATTACATGGTAATTTATCACATCATTTGCAATGCTGTCATGTACTTGATTTGTAGGAAAAGAGTGACCTTAGAGTCATTAATTCCAATAGTGGTACCCTCAGATGCCATGAAAATAGTCCAAATTGGTACAACACACTAGCAATTTTGGGTAATTGCATTTCATATAAATTCTAGAATCAAATGGAATCAAGGTGAGGTGTCAATGGGTAGTGATGATACATGGCTGCTCCCTTGCTCTACATTGTAATGTAGCTGTTAAGGTGTAAGACTAAGACAAGTTTTAAGTCCATCTTTTGCCCTGAAAGTTGACTGAGTGACTTTGGGCCAGTACCTATTTTTCAGACCAGCCTAGTTCACAGAATTATTTAGAGCTACAAAGATTTTGCAGGAAGCAATATTTGCATGCATGTGTGTGCCTTTGTGTGTGTATTTGTAGGTGCAGGTGTAGATGATTATAGATATATAATAGATAGATAGATAGATAGATAGATAGATAGATAGATAGATAGATAGATAGATGATAGATAGAAAGAAAGATGATAGATAGATAGATGATAGATAGATAGATAGATAGATAGATAGATAGATAGATAGATAGATAGATAGATAGATAGATAGATGAAAGACAGGCAGACAGGCAGAAAGACAGATGACAGACAGATAGTAAAGATAAAAGACTCCCTGTGCATTTTATTTGGCTGGTCATTGCCAATTATAGGGGAAAGGTGGTCACATCTATTTCAAGGCCATTGATTGTCTAAAGATATTTCTGCTATCATCTGGCATGCTTGGTATCAGGAAGCCTCATATCTTCCCACCAAAGTGAAACCCATTTATCGATTTACATTTGTATGCTTTTGAATTCTTAATTAGGGCAAGGACAGGAGTCACCCTGTCACGTATAATATAAGAAAGAGAGATAACCTGTTTATTATGTGTTGGTCAGATCCTTCAACAACAAAAACCAGGACTGTGTTGCCTATAATTGTCAAATAGAAACTTTATTGGATTCTACTAAAGAGTTAGAGGGGTGAAATGCTCTGAAATCTACTATGGTTCACTTCGCTACCGGTTTGTTTCATGCGGATGCGCACCACAGACACTACTGCACAGCACTGAAAAAGGAAGATTAAGAAGCCTTTTCTGATTTCCTGTGGCACAGCTGATTGTCACACAACTGATTATCGCAACTACTGGTTCTCTCAAACCAGTAGCATTTTTTTTACTACTGTTCGGGCAAACCGATAGCATTTTTTACTACTGGTTTGGGTGAACTGGCCCAAACCGGTAGCATTTCACCCCTGGAGCTAGCTCATCAATTGTTTCTAATAGTTCTCAATACTATGCTTCTATAGGTTCCGCTTCCGGTTTCTGTGGATGACGGACATGTTGTCCGCCGCTTGCCATCCTGGTGGGCTCCCCCTGACTCGTGGGGGGGCACAGGGTGCCTTGTAGGGGTGTCCTGCCGAGGGGGCGGCTTGCTGGAGCCCCCTGGAGCGGCGGCGGCCACAGGGGGGCTGCCAGCTTTGCCCTAGGCACCGGGAGGCACATGGGGGGTGCGCATGCCACGCGCGCCTTCGTCCTGAGGAGATCAGAAGAAAATGCTCTACGTGAAGGCAACAGCAGAAATGTGGTGAGGGGGGAGTTCCCCCGGGGTCTTTTTCTTGCTTCTTGAGCAACTAAGTAAATAAGGATTAGCAGTCTTTCTAAGACTCTTTGATCTTGGTAAAGTGTTAAGATTGGAGAGGGGGGTTTTTCTCCCCCCCTCTCAGAAAAGCGGCTCTTTACGATCTCACTCTCGGAGGAGAGAGAGAGAACTGGGGAAAAACCCTTTTGATATTCACTTCTTTCAAGCAGTGGGATAATGACTCTCTTGAACAATTGCGAAAGAAAGAAAGTGAGCTGACCTAATAAACTATGAATGGAAACTTTTTGAATAGTTGCTCTCCGATCCCTTGAGATGGCTGAGCCAAAATGGCATTTCTTCCCCCGTTTTTACTGCCGTTACAAATGAACTGTCGTTTCTGAAAAATCTTGTGGGTTGGAATTACAAAACCCCAGTGAACCCTAGAGGAATCTCTATGTACAATCTTCCTTGGATTGGGAAAAATTGACTACAACTGGAGGGGAGCTGTATTGAAAGACTATTATCCCACATTGGACTTTGCCTGCTGGTGGATCCCCCCTGACGGAGCACTTCTGCAGATGCCATTTTTTCTGTCTAGACTTAGAACTTTATCTGAGTTCTGCAATACCTGCAAAAAAGGCCCCCCTTCCTAAACCAGCCTCGGCTCCATCTTCTTCTGTTTCAAGTCCTGTTCCCCAACAAATACAACTATCTTCCTTCTTACAACCTAAAGCCTCCAAGGGGGAACAGCAGTCTCAAGAAATGTTTCATCAAATGTTCCAGGCACTCTTAAAGGGACAGGACAAAATAAAAAAGCAGTTGGCGGACTTAAAGGAAGAACTCAGAGAAAATCAACAACAGACTTTACAAAATAGTCAGAAAATAAATGCCCTGGAGGAGGGTGCTGTGGGGGTGGGAGAAGAGGTGAAGGCTTTACAAAAACAAAATCTTGGGTTTGAGAACTTTACGGAAAAAATGGAATTTGAAAGGATGTCTTTCTTTCTTAGATTTCAAAATATACCTGAAATGGAGGGTGAAGATTTAAGGGAGACTATGATAACAATGTTAGCAGATTATATTAAAAGAGATAAACAACAGTTAGGGTGGGATATTGATCTGATATATAGAATCAACTCAGCATACGCTAGAACACACAACGTTCCAAGGGAAGTTCATGTTAAATTTTTTAGAAAGACTACAAGAGATGAGATTCTAGGGGCTCAAAGGGGGGAACCTTTAAGATATAAGGACAAAGAAATAACCATTTTGAAACAGATACCAAAAAGAATAAGAGATAAGAGGAAGAAATTCTTCTTTCTAATTAAAAAATTGTAGGGAAAAAATATCTGGTTCAGATGGGTAATTCCAGAAGGCTTGCTGATTTTCTGGGAGGGTGGTAGAGTGAGAATTAATACAGTGGTGGAGGCAGAAGCCTTCATGGAAAAACACAAGAACCTTCTAGACGAAACAAGAGACAGTGCACAAGATATGAAGGGGGGAGGAGCCATGGCTCAACCAACAGACAGGGGAGAGGAGGCAGCAATGAGACTTAGGTCACAGAAATGAATTAAAAGTATATTGCAATTGTTAATATAATGAAATGGTTAGAAGTGATATAAAGTATGATTGAAGATGTTAAAGAAATTGAAGTAAACTTAAACTGCCAATATGTATGTAATAATGATATGCTGATATATATAAAATAAGAGAGATATGCAAGATTCCGGGGAAACACCACCTTCCGTATGATGTAGCTGTCAAAAATTTTCTCCACACTTATGTACTCTTTTCCCCAAAATATTTGTAAAAACCAATAAAACTTTTCTTTAAAAAAATACTATGCTTCTATAAATGATATAAGCAGTGCAATATATAAGAATGAGCATAACAGAAATAGCTGTAACAAATTACTTAAGAAAATGGGAACACATTTGAGTAATAAATAGAATAAATGATCTAGAGCAGTGATCTCAAACCTTTCTGACTTGATGGTCTGGAGGGAGGAGAAGAGGGGTTGGTTCTGTGGGAGTAGTATGTGCATGCAGTCATACATACAGCTCCATTTGCACAAAATGTGGTTGCACGCACTTGCTGCTTGTGTGAATGGAGGTGTGTGCACTCACCCAACACTCATATGGCCTGATTCTGAACAGGCCAAGGCCCAGTAGTGGGTACCCAGACCCCGAGGATCTACAGTTGATTGTAAACCCTGTGTTAAATCATAGTAGATTTATTTGGCATTGATGCTTATTGGCATTGACTGGCATTTACAAACCATAGTATATGGTGTAATATGCATGAATCCAGTCATAATTTAATCACTGAATAGGAATTAAGCAAACTAAAAGATGGAATCAGTCAGTTTAAAAACTATGGTAAGGAAGCCAAAGTATCTGTCTGGTTTGAAACCACATATAATATTACTTTTTGTGAAGTATATTTACAGTGTCTAATCCTAAAGCTCATGAGTAGGCAGGGACAAAATTGAAAATCAGCATATATTTAAAACAGTTGCTGGATCACATAAACAATATCCATCTCTTCCCTAGGAAACTGGGGTTATTTACCAGTTGCTATTACAACAGGAATTCCCCAAAGGAGTTTAATAGTTTAACCAGACTCTAATACTAATTGTCCCGGGTTCATAACTTACTCATTCTAGTGAATCCCTACAGATAATTCTATTACTTTCCTTATATGAATGTCTGATTCTGGCTTCCATGCAGTTGTTAGTTTATATCCTTAACCCTTCTCGATAAACATTCTTGTTTGAATATGTCCTTTAACATATCTCTACAACTTTTGATTACCTGAAATGACTCTGAACTGCTAAAAATGGATCCAGGGTGCAGTCTGTAAAACTAAGCTACAAACTGGGTGGAGCTATATCATCCCTGCAGGATGAGCCAAGATTTATTCAGGGCAGTCAGAGATGTCCAAAAGCTGTAATTAGCAGGCCTTAGAAACTGCTTGGGGACACAGTTTGCTATCCAGGTTTGACTGTAATTGCAGAGGAGATTTCATATGATATGGGCTGGTCAAATAAATGGATGCTAATGGCATATTTGAAGGATTTATTTAAATAATCTGACTAAGAAAAACAAAGCAATTGTGCATTATTGTGATGGTATGTGGGAATGACCTTGAAGGCAGGAAGACGACCTATTGCCAAGGCTGCAGATCTTCCTCCTTTTACCCAAGCTCATTCCCACATACCATCACCATACCATCATAATTATGCTTCTAAGTAGATGTAAGATTACTGTTTCAGTAAAATGTGAGATTTAATAATACGAATGTTCAGCCTTAAAAGAATATTTAAGACCATAACTCAGATGAAATAAATATTTCAATAAACTCCATGCATGAGAATAGAAAATTCTTGGTTTTTTTTATCCACCAGTTCATTAATTAGTCAAAAACATATTCATGTTGATATCAGATGGGCAGCAAACATAAGTTTGTAAATGAATGGTTTTTTCCAATATTTTCACTTAAACAATTAAAAAGTTATTGGATTAAAAATAACAAGATTTAACACTATCATTTTTTTGCAAATCTGGTGTAAAGATGCATAGTTCATGCACATACATTTAATCAATATTTTCATTGCTATAGTTTGATGGCTGCATCTATGTAACTAGTTTTGTAATGCTATCTTGCATTTAATCTGCTGGATTTTTAAATGATAACAGCAGAACTTAATGTGCAGTAAATTGATATTTGTCTTTACAAGAATTAATGTAATTTTAAAAACTGCAAAAATACAACTTAGTTTATTGACTTATATTATAGTCGGGTTGGAGTTATAATTTATGTGTGTAATGTTACAGCAAAAAATTGTTACATTTCTACATAATTTCAATGTGTTTTTGAATCATGTAGTGCATGCACAATTTCTTCTATTCTATAAACTTATTTTACAATTTTAAAACAAAGCAAAACAGAAATAGATAAAATGTGCATACAGCTTCTTTGGGTGGTTAGGCATAAGTTTGAACCATGTTTGTTGTGTATATAGTTTTCCCTCTGGTCCGCTACGCTAGGGGGCGCTGTGCTAAGCGCTGATTGGCTGACTGCTCTGACAGCGGCATATATAAAGGCTGTCAGAGCAGAGCTCAGCTGTTGCCTGTTAGCGAAGCGCGTGTATTGTGAATTGCCGCGTTGGCAACCTGTTAGCAATAAACTGTTAGCATTCTGTTAAGTCCTGGCTCGCCTCCTTTGTCCACCTGTGTTCTCTGTAAGCCAGAACATTGGCGACGAGGGTGGGATACTCTGGAGGAGCCCAGGCAGAGCTGTGAGTCACTAACCACGAGCTGAAGTCACTGAGAGCTGATTTCCTCACTGAGAGCTGAAATTCCCTCAGGGAATTACTCGACGAGAGGTCGAGTGAGTCACTGTCCATCGTATACCTTTTGGCTGAAAATCAACAGAAGAAGTTACCTCAGAGATGGCATCCATGAATACGTTTGCCACCTTCAATGCGGCCACAGAGACTTGGGTCTCATATATTTCACGTTTTGAATGCTACTTAGAAGCCAACGGCTTCACAGACTTGGCTGAGCAGCGAAAAAAGGCTTGTTTTTTTAATTTGTGTAGCACAGAGATGTTTAATTTGGCTGAAACCTTAGTTGCACCACTCTCTGTCCACGATATAACCTGGGACGCGTTAATGACTAGATTAAAGAATCATTACGCCCCATCGCTCTCCCGCACCACACGAAGATTTGCCTTTTACCGTAGGGTTCAGCGAGAGGGCGAATCTATTAATGATTACGTGGCTGCGTTACGATACCGGAGCCGTTGGGAACGATGAAGTGCATCGGCTGCGTGGTGAGCAACAGAAAGGGCGCCAGGGTAAGGCTGTTTTCCGTGCAAATTGCCCTGGGTGTGGGGGAAAACATGATAGGGCAGACTGCCGTTTTAAAAACACTGCCTGCCTCCGTTGCGGAAGAAGGGGCCATTTGGCAAGAGTTTGTAGGGCAGTAGCTCCGTGTGCGAGCGCATTGGAAGGGAACTCTCCCAGCCCTAACCAAAGTTTCAGGAGACCTGCCAATTCAGGCAGGAACGCTGGTTCTAGGAAACAAGACTCTTGTTTCACAGTTAGTGATGACAAAGATGAGTATGCAGTGGATCAGATCATCCATGCACCTAGGGGAAAAATATTCCTCAATGTTAGGATAGAGGGTAAGCCCTGTCAAATGGAGATAGATACTGGCTCAGCCGTGTCTATCATTTCATGGGCTGGACTCAGGAGAATTGTACCAGGTATTTCACAGGCACGCCTATCCCCGTGCCCATTGAAGCTAAGGGATTTCCAAGGAAATTCCATTCCTGTACTGGGAAAGTTTTACTGCAAGGTGTCATTTAAGCAGTTTCAAAAAAGGCTTCCCCTTATTGTTGTCAAGGGCCCCAGGCCAAGTTTATTAGGGCTGGAGTGGTTTGAAGCGTTAGGTCTAGCCATAACTGGTATTGATCAGATCCAGACCACTCCACACCTGGATACTCTGATTAAGGAGTTTCCCGAAGTCTTCGGGGAAGGATTAGGGAAATATACAGGCACACCCATTGTTTTCAATTTAGACCCCCAAGTACCACCACGGCGGCTTAAGCCACGCCGAGTGCCATTCGCGTTGAAATCTAAAGTAGACGCTGAATTGGATAAGTTAATAGCTCAGGGGGTGTTGGAACCTATTGATCATGCCCGCTGGGAGACTCCCATCGTCATACCAGTGAAGCATGATGGGTCTGTGCGCATCTGTGGGGACTTTAAGTGCACCCTTAACCGCGCATTACAGCAGAGTGCATACCCCCTATCGGTGGTGCAGCATTTGTTGCACTCTCTGGGACAGGGGTCAATTTTTGCTAAGCTCGATCTAGCTCAGGCATATCAGCAGTTGCCTGTTGATGAGGCAACTGCTGAAGCCCAGACTATAGTTACACATAGAGGCGCTTTTAAGTGCCACCGATTACAGTTTGGGGTCAGCGTAGCGCCAGGGTTATTTCAGAACTTAATGGAGAGGCTTTTGCAAGGGATACCAGGCGTCGTACCTTATTTTGACGACGTCCTGGTATCAGCCCGTTCCATGGCGCACCTTATGGCCCGCCTCCGAACTGTACTTCAGCGTTTCTGTGGTGCTGGATTAAAGCTAAAAACAACCAAGTGCCAAATTGCGGTCCCACAAGTTGAATTCTTAGGGTTCTTAATCGATAAGAATGGAATCCGTCCTACGCCTGCTAAGGTGCAGGCGATCACACAAGCCCCCTCACCAAGAAACAAAGCCGAGCTTCAAGCGTTTTTAGGGCTGCTCAATTTTTACAATATTTTTCTGCCGCATAAAGCGTCTGTTGTGGAGCCTCTCCATCGCTTGCTAGACCGTTCCGCGAAATGGTTTTGGGGGAAGAAAGAGGCCGCGGCTTTTGCCAATATAAAAAAGTTTTTAACTTCTGAGACTGTTTTGCACCAATACAGCGAATCCCTTCCAGTGACTCTAACCTGTGACGCATCGCCCTACGGGGTCGGAGCAGTTTTAAGCCACCGTTTACAGTCTGGCTTAGAGGTACCGGTCGCATTCTTCTCCCGTACCCTGTCTTCGCCCGAAAGAAACTATAGCCAGCTCGACCGGGAAGCTTTGGCTATAGTCGCCGGGGTGAAGCGGTTTCATTCCTATCTGTATGGTCGTCATTTCCAAATTGTGACAGATCACAAACCGCTTTTGGGCATCATCGCTGGGGACAAGCAAACTCCGCAGATTTTGTCTCCCCGTTTCACGAGATGGACGGTGTTCCTGGCAGCCTATAATTATACCCTGCTCCATCGCCCAGGGAAGCATATCTCGCATGCTGACGCGTTAAGCAGATGTCCCCTGCCTATTGCCGTCCAGGATCCTGCTCCTGCCTCCAACGTTCTCTTAATCGACGAGATGCAGTCGCCCATCACGGCAGCAGACGTGGCCACACACACACGGCGAGACAGACTTCTCTCCAGGGTGCTGGCTTGGACTGAACGCGGCTGGCCAGCCAAACCCATGGGCACCGAATGGCAACCCTTTGCAACCAGACAACACGAACTCTCTACCCAGCAAGGTTGCCTCCTGTGGGGAAGCCGAGTCGTCGTTCCTGCCTCCCTCCAGGAAGCGGTGCTGAACACGCTGCATGAAGGCCACCCCGGCATCGTCAGAATGAAAACACTTGGTCGCAGCTATGCGTAGTGGCCGGGCATGGACCAGGACATTGCACGGTGGGTCTCTGGCTGTGAAAAGTGCCAGGAGTCCCGACCTGCGGGTCCCAGAGCTCCCATCCAAAATTGGGAGCAACCCAGAGCTCCATGGTCCCGGATCCACATGGACTTGGCAGGCCCTGTCAAGGGCCAGGTTTTTATTGTAATTGTTGATGCTTATTCTAAGTGGGTGGAAATTGCCTTACTGTCTAGTACTACTGCCCCTGCCATCATTAAGGTACTTAGAAGGGTTTTCGCTACTCATGGGTTGCCTGATCTAGTGGTATCAGATAACGGTCCCCAATTTACTGCTGCCCTGCTCGGAAAATTCCTTAGGCAATTAGGAATCCGACAGGCATTTGTAGCGCCCTTCAATCCCGTGGCCAATGGCCTAGTGGAACGCGCGGTCAGATCAGCTAAAGAAGCGCTGGCTAGGTTTGGTCCAACTAACTGGCAGGAGGACATAGATACATATCTATTCTGGCAACATGCCACCCCATGCGCCACAACTAATAAAAGCCCTGCTGAATTGTTGATGGGTCGCCGAATTAGGACAACACTTGACAGGCTTCACCCCGAATATGCCCCATCTAAGCCTCTGGACTCACACAGTCAGATTAAGGGTTTCTCTATAGACGCTACTGTGTATGCACGAAATTATGCCGGCCACCCACTGTGGGTAAAGGGAATTATTAGAAAAATTACGGGCCCCTGCTCTTACTTGGTCGAAATAGAGGATGGCCGAATATGGAAACGCCATATTAATCAGTTGCGGAACCGACAAGGGGAGGCAAACACCACAGGGGAGCAACTGGGTATGGGTTCCGAGAACACACAAACAGCTAATTCCAGGCCTACCAGCCCAGAACCATGGGAACAACAAGGGCTAGACTCCGAAGTCACACAAACACCAAATTCCAGGCCGGCCTCCCCAGAGCCACCACAGAATAGAATTAGTAAACCTAGGAACCTACCTAGTGTTCACTATAAGTCTCCAGCAGGGGTAGAGCCGAGTAGACAAAATCCCAGGCCGTTAGAAACCACGGCCACTAACTCTGAAGCAGACGTCGCTCTGCGAAGATCAGGGCGGATCCGTCACCGCCCAAGGTACTTGCAAGATTACGCATGCGCTCTCTAGGTGTAAAGGAGTGTTGTGTATATAGTTTTCCCTCTGGTCCGCTACGCTAGGGGGCGCTGTGCTAAGCGCTGATTGGCTGACTGCTCTGACAGCGGCATATATAAAGGCTGTCAGAGCAGAGCTCAGCTGTTGCCTGTTAGCGAAGCGCGTGTATTGTGAATTGCCGCGTTGGCAACCTGTTAGCAATAAACTGTTAGCATTCTGTTAAGTCCTGGCTCGCCTCCTTTGTCCACCTGTGTTCTCCACAAGCCAGAACAATGTTGATTATGAATTACAGAGAATATAAAAAAATAAATATATGGCCAAGTGTCAGGCCCCAGCCCAAAAATGACACAGTGAAGCCTAATTGAGACCAGTTCTTTATTTGATTACCTCTAATAGACAGAATCTTGCTATACTAGATTAAAGCTATAATCTTCTAATTGAATAGATATGTCTTGGCAGGTTCTAGGCTGTGGCTTCTCCAAACTTTTTCCTCTGTCCTCAGTTTAGTTCAGGACTGTGAAGAAGATACCTGCGTCTCTTCTCCAGGTGCAACTCTTAATTTTAATTTTGAGTTAAAAAAAACTATTGCTGATTTTTTCTGCTCTCTCAGAAATCATGGGATCTTCAGGAAATCCTGTTCCAAACAGTAAAGCAACTCTATGGTTCAATTAATTATCATGTGACTTACATATAAGTCTTTACACAGGCAACTATCAATGAATGCAAGTAAACCTGTGTCTTTATGGATCTGCTTTATAACATGATGCTGGATAGCTTGTCAGTGAGCTGTTTAAACAGAGCTGTCTAAGAAGATAAAGTCCTAGGAAGGTTTAGGAAGGAAGTGCCAGGATAGGATTCTGAGGTCATCTAAAGCTCATCTGAAGATACAAAGGTGAATCTGCTCTGCAGATAGAATGACTGAACACCTGGCAGTCTGCCAAAGTATTTGCTATGCAAACATAAAAATAGGTTAGGGATTGTTTAGCTAGCAGGAATAAACAGAATGGAGATCTTTCTATTTATATTTTAAGAAATTTCTCAAACTGTGATTGTGTTTTCATATACTACCATTAACGTGTTGAATGGTAGTATGTGCAAAGAATCATGGTTTTTCTTATCTATCCTGTTAGTTTTTGTAATATCAATTATAATATTTTACATCTTATTTTAAAATACCTTTCACCTCAAGCTAGTACAGCCCAAGAAATGTCCATATTTCATGACTTGGCAAGGAATAGCTAGAGCTGCCCTTTTCTTCATTTCATCTGGATACTTTGGGGACTTTTGGAGAAAACCTGTATAATCCGACTAGAACTCATAGCAATGCATGATTAGTATATTTATTTTTGACACAAATGTACAATTATAAAAATAATGCCTGCATTTATTTTGTTGTATTCAATTCCATTTTTTCTTTTAGAGAGTTTACTGACTTGGTAATTGGGACTAAGCAGAAATATGGCACCGAAAAAAGGCACAATACATATTAACAGAAGCTAATCAAAGTATTTTGTCATCTGGGACCAACCCCCCCCCCCCAACCTTTCAGCTAAAGAGGCATAGTTATTGCATATCATCAAAATAAATGACAAATATATTTTGCTTTTGTTTTCCCTCCTGGCCATCTCTATAAGAGCTACATGGGCCTAAGCATTAAAAAATACAATTGTGCCTGATTTTGCTTAGCACAGTGGTTAATTTTTTTTTATTTTTGTACCTTAAATAGAGTAATGTCCCAAAATAAATACAATAGAGTTGGTAAGCATATGAAAACTTAAAATCAAACAAAAATTCACTGTTTAGCAGAAACAAAGTCAGTTCAGATCATGTAAATTGGTCAGCAAAATTGAGCTTGGCTTTGGAAGATCTTCTATATATCATCCAGTTAAAACAGCCAAATTGAGATGATCTCAAGTTTCCTTGATGAAATGATCATTATGAGCAAAGGATCCAATTCTGTAAACAGCCAATGTTGTCTTCCCGATGTAGCCAGATATAATATATAACTAAGTAATCAATATATAGCAAATAGTGATTCTAAGAGGAATGTCAAAATGCAAAATACATGACTACATCATATTCATAATTGCCATAGGGTGATTCATTTACGTGCTCCATATTCAACTGTTCTACTTCGTTATCAGTCCCTAATGGGCATCAAATAGAGTTGTTCATGCATGTTGGGTCCAAATGATAGCAGAAATATGTACTGAGATTATGTCAAATTCCGCACATTTGCTACTCATGATCTGAATGATCCACCCTTCTGATTGGAATGTTATATTTCAGCAGTCATTTTGAAGTCCCACTTTTTTATATAGAAGGGAGGGTTCCAATCCTGAGCTGGATCTAGAGTGAGCTTTTGATTGAGGACCACTGTTATTGTTGCGGAAGTCCACACAAATTAAAACTGAAAAAGGATCAGGCAACTCTTAAAGTACGGATATGAAAATGTGATAAATGGTAGGTGTCTATCTTTTATTGATAAATCATTCTTCTGACTGAGATGAGATGTAATGTAGCAGAGCATCTCTCAGATGTGGTGCTGAGTAGCAAGGCAGATAAACAAGTGTATATCCTGGCTGTATTATAATTCATTTATTATATTAATTCAAGAGTGGGGTACTTAAATGAAGAACACCATTTCCCAGAGTTAACAAACTGGTGAATATTTATATTGCTTTATGCAAAAGACATGGTAATCCTTTTGAAAATCTCAGATTACAAAGCCTTGAAGATACTACTTTTGGATTGCAAATCAATTATGAGAAAACTAAAACCATGTGCTTTATTAAAAAAAAATGCTGCCCCAGCACTTGCCAAAACATGCCTAACAAATATGTTGCTTTTCATATTTTTGATCAGTGCTACAATACTGGCAGATAAATGTTCAAATGACAGTGAACTCTCTTCTTTCTTTTTGTCTCATTAGAGTTGCGAACTCTAATCCAAACACTTGCAACTATTTGAGGCCAAATTATTTGCCTATCTTGTATATGGGGATTTGCCCATCTTTTATATGGGGATCCAGAGTCAATTGCACCAAACTAAACAAATGAAAATATGCCCGTATAACACAAGACTGGCTAGAATTTTTCAATTTCTTATCTTGTTTAGTTAAGTGTAACCCAAGTAGAAAAAATAAATAGGAAAAACTCAGAATATTGAGTTTTCATCACAGTCATTGCTGACACGTCCAAGAACTATGACAGTTTTTAGAAAACGAAACCTTGTGTAGAATAGCATTGTGGAAAGCCACCCCTCTCCTAGAAAATGAAATATTTTAAAGAATATTTAAAAAGGCAAAATATTATATTTGCCTAAATGATTAATGGAGAAACATGTTTTTTTAGAGGCAGGAAGCAGACTCAGTCTTTCTTAATAGCCCCCAGCAGATATTTTGTGCTCATTAAGATAGATTGAGCCAGCTTATTCAGAAACCAGCTCCAGTCTTCCTGCCCCCAAGCAGAAACTGAGAAGGCCACTTTTTAGAAATGCAGATTTGATAATCCATTCAAGACAGGATATTTTGAAACAAAGGCAGAATAGTAGGATTAGAAGTGGACCAGAGCAGAGTCTAAAGCCCCTTCATTGCACCACCCCTAGACCAGTCTAAACGTCAACAAAATTAGCTCACAGAAGCACCTAGCATTGCATTTCCTCTTTTGCCTATACAGCCAGCTATGACCCCTACATAACCCCTTCATGACCCCATAAGAACCTGACAATAGTCAATAGAATATTAGAGGACATGTTCTTCCACCAGAACAGGAAGCTCAAATACAAAGTCCAAAGAAGGTATACCTTCCCTCTCAACTCTATTTTGTCAGCTGCACCAGAACCATAAATGCTGGCGGTTCTGTTCATCATTAAACTATCTTTCCACTCAGCCTCCATGTTTCCAGTATCTTTCTCCCAGCTTGGAACTGAACCAGATGGATATTTCTTCCAACAGATATGACTAATGCTGCTTGGAATACTATTGGCACATAATAAGATATCTTTCAAACCAGATCACCAGTTAATATTGTCTGGAACTTTACCTTTTTCTGCTGTTATATTCTACCATTAACTATACAGGAGAGTAGGTTTCAGAAGTTCACTTCCCCCTCCATTCCCCCACCCCAAATAGATTTATTCCTGTCTGTCTGGGAACACTGAGTTACTATAAGTTCTATAGAGATGGATTTCTGGAGAAGAATGGTGGATGGTTGGCAGCATTGCAAAAAGCAGAACTAACAATCACAGTGGAAGGAAGAGCCAGAGAGTAGATCAGCTCTTCAATAATTCCTTTCCAGACAAGGAGGATATCATCCATAAGTAGTCCAGCAACGGATCTCCAATATAATCTTTAGAGCTGAGCTGATCATTTTGCAAAAAATGTGGTCAGAACCTTTAAAAGAACCATAAATTTGCATACTTCTTTTTCTAATCACTTTTAGAAATTTTTAACAACTTCCCAGATATTAGGAATCTTTGGATGGACATGTTTTATAGCACTGGATAAGTTTCCTTCAGTCCTTAATGTAATGTTTAAATCCAAATTTAAGAACTTATTATTATTTTTATTGACCAGCAAATAATCAGACTCAGACTCAACTTATAATTAGAGAATGAAGCAACATATTTTAACATTGAACATTTTGGATTTTTTTAAAACAATGGAGCCAGTTTGTGCAGTACATCTCATGCACTCCCTCCCTTCTTTGCACATTCTCTCATACCTTCCCAATATGAACCAACTTTTGCATCCCTTCACATGCTCCCCAATCCATGCTGCATTTCTTATGCACCCTCTTGCACTACTGAGCATCCTTGCACACCCACCTCTCCCCCCACCATGCCATGCCCCAATCCTTCTCTCTCCCTTCCCTGGGACTTGAAACTTTCTGCAGCTTGTCCATTGGTTTTGATTATGGGAAGTTGACAGGAAGTTGCCTTATTTAATGATCATGGGATTTACTTCAAAAATAGCAACTGGCAGTGTGGGGATTGATGTCCCTAAGCAACATGGTAGCATTTTGAGAGTGTCCTGCTTAGTAATGAAAATTCTGGTGCCAACTGCCATTGTAAGTTGCGGGCTGCCTGTATGTTGTTAGCCTGAAGAGGTTTTGATTCATACAAAGTTTCTTCAAATTACTGCAATTTTTGATTACACTATTTTTTGGCATTGCAATAGTTACCATAAATCTTCAGAAAATGCATGGAGCAATTATACTGTTCTAATAAATACCTGTTTGCTCAGAACTCTCCTCACACCCACTCATTTATTCTTTTCCTTGAATAATTTATTCAGTTTCTCCACATTAAAAACTTAAAGACCAATATAATTATTTAAACTGAAATTGGTGCCTCAAATGTTTCTATCCTAAACATTTCCCACATTTAATTAGAAAGACTTAGCTCTACTGTACATTTAATTTAGAACTATTAACATAACACAACTGAAATAGGAATTCTCAGGAATAATCAGAGAAAGAATTTTGGGAGCTGAAATGAAAGGTGCCCAGGTTCAGTAATATTGTGTATTATACAACAAAACAACAATACAAAATACCCAACTAAGGTTTTTAACATGTTCTCCATTCTTTTCAGCCATGTATCGCCAAGACTCAACTAGTTAAGAATTATGCAACTAGCGCTCCAATTTGGAGGGACCAATAATGGAGAATACTGATGTAGAGTGATAAAACTATAAAATAAAAAATATTGGGATGAAGGAGCTAGAAGTAATTTTGAAGCAGACCTGTTGAAACAGCTTATGGGCAATGTAATGTAACTGAAGAAATATATCAATACTACAAGCGTCGGTTCCACACACTTTTAGAGGAAGATCTTAAAACCAATTGCTCAGAACATGGAACAATACAATAGATTGGAAAGCTTATAAAATATTATCAGGACGCCTCCATATTATAATCTTAAACTCTTCCTATCCTGTCATCTCCTTATGTTTTTTTTTTCTTTTTACTCTTAAGTAGCTTAAGAAAATTATATCTGCATTGAAATGTTCTGGAAGCAATTGGCCACATGTTCAGTCTGAACTTCTGGCTACTAGAGCTTCCATTAGACAATTGCATCGCTATTTCACTTCCCAGCTTTCTGCGAATAGGTTTTACTGGATATTTGGTTTGGTTTTCTGATCTTGGCTTTGGTTACTGCAAATACTATGGCATTTAAGTACTGTATTTTTCAGACTAGAAGACACTCTGGACTATAAAACGCATGCTAGCTTTAGAGGAAAACAAGAAAAAAATCTGCCTCTGCATAAATCTGGTATTTATCTGCCTAACGTCCTTGCAGAAAACATCAAACAGCCTGGTCAGTTTCATCACATTATCACAGCCCCAGCACATGGCTCATCAGAGCTCTGCTCTGTTATGCACACCACTGGTCAACTGAGCTGAGCTGCTGCCGCTGCCAGGAAACACTGGAGCCTTTGCTGCCGAGCAGCAGATTGGCAATTGGATTTTCCTCCTGGAATACCACCAATCAGCTGTTCTAGGTGGCAGGGATCTCCGCTGCCTGTTTGCCGCGACCCATTTGCCACTGCCCATTTGCTGCTACTACCACAGCCCATTCACCACCACCACTGCCCATTTGCTCCGCCACTGTCCATTCATCATTGCCACCCATTTGCCATTGCCACTGCCCCACAGCCTGTTCCCCACAGCCTGTTCATTGTGGTCCATCTGCTGCAGCCCGTTTTCCACAGCCCATTCGCTGCAGCCCATTTACGGTGGCCCATTTGTCATAGCCCATTAGCCGTGGCCTGTTTGACGCTTCTGCCACCCATTCACCACTGCTGCTGCCCATTCACTGCTCCTGCTGCCCATTCGTCACTGTGATCAGCGGTGAATGAGTGGCAGCAATAGACGTCAGCATTCCCTGTTGCCTAGAATAGCTGATTGGCAGCACACCAACACCCCTCCTGCTCCCACATCCCTCCTCCTACCTCCCATATTCGCTCTGTAAGATGCACAGACATTTCCACCCACTTTTTTGAGGGAGAAGAAGTGTGTCTTATGGTCTGAAAAATACGGTAATCTACTACTTTAGTTATAACATTTGTTGACATGCAGAAAGTTCATAGGTTCAATGCTTTTTGGGGACAAGCTCAGTGGTGCACTATTTTGTAGGGTTTACCTTCAGCTGAGGTACAACGTTTCATCCTTCTTTCTAAACTGTTCAGCTCAATAGGTTCTGCAACGAATTTAACATTGCATTAACCTGTGCTGGTTAAAAAAAGACAAAAGGGGAACTGAAGAAAAAGAAAACAATCTCCACAGAGCATAAAAGTGGCAAGATGAGGAAAAGAAAAATGGCATTTAAAAAAAAACAAAAACCCAGGGTTTTAAAATTAAGAAATCAGTATTTTTTTAAAAAAATAGTTTCAACAACCAAACTATTAACAAAAACTTGAGCAGGCACCACCCAATGCCAAGCAAGAAAAGACAGGTGAAGGATGTATTGGCAGGTGGGGGCAAGTTCATGATAATATCTATCTCTACCCTTCAGAAATGGTTGATGGCCTATACTCATGTTTTGGAGAATTACTGGGTTGTCATCATTTCAAATAAAGAATTCGGATTTAGGTCTTTTGCCAACTATTTTATTCTAATACTCGTGATTTAAAATTGATCCTGGCCCTTGAACCTGTGCCTGCCCCATTTATATGCTTCTCCAAGAAAGAAAATGGAGAAAGCACTTCCTTAAAAAGAGAACTATATTTTGAAAAATCTCTTTTTAACATTTCCTCATTGTCAGGAGACCAGGTTTTTAAATATTTAAAGAGGGTGACAGAGTTCATCTCAAAATCAGTGATAATCAAACCCCAGGACACTACTGTTCTACAGTACAGCCTGGCCAGAATTAACTTTCAGCCAATACCCATCTCAGAAGGGGGTGGGAGGGAATTAGTTTGAATTCATTTTTAACATTTTTGGACATTGCCCCTTCCTTTTTTTCATGAGCTTTTCACAGCTCTACTATTTTATGAGCTCTTCACATTTTCTTCTTCTAACAAATTGTATCTCAAAATTAAGGCACATAATCTTGTTTGAAATTCAGCCCTCATTTTGCCAATAAAGAATGAAAATATAAATGCAGAACTGTTATGAAAATTACCTGACTTTATGCCAAACTTCTTTTCTGCTTTAGTACAATCACAACTACATTTTCCAAGCACACCAAACAAGGGTGTGTCTCTCTGTTCCTGTGACAAGAAATGAATAAGCTTCTATAAAATCTGACAAAACAAGAAACACTAATTTGTTTTCACACCTCATTTAGCCTCTGGAAACTTAAATTTGTGTTGTTTAGACAATTCTATGCAGAGCCATCTGCTGGTATTCAAAAGAAAAAACAGATCCAAATCAAACTTAATTGAAAGGAAGCACATAGTTTTCCTTCTTTCTTTATGCTAGTTTCTGAAAAAAATTGACTGTCTTGAATGCATTTGAGTCAATATTAAAGGTTGGGGAGGAAATGACATTGCCATAGGTCTATACTACAGTCCACCCAACCAAGCAGAGGAAGTAGATGAACTTTTTGCTACTCAGCTAACTAAAGTATGTAGGAAGCACACCACAATAGTAATGAGGGATTTTAACTACCCTGACATCAACTGGGAAACAAACTCTGCACCAAGTGGAAGATCCAACAGGTTCCTAATGAACCTAGCAGACAACTTTGTTTCCCAAAAAGTAGACAAGGGAACAATGGGATTGGCCATACTAGACTTAATTCGCACTAACAGAGAGGAAATGATAGAAGGTGTTGAAGCCATAGGAACCCTGGGGGCAAGTGACCATGCAATATTGGAACTCAACATTATGCAAACACAAGTAGTAGAACAAAATCAAACTAGAGTCTTGGATTTTAAGAGAGCTAATTTCAATAAACTTAGAGAGAACTTGGGAAGAATTCCATGGATGAGAATCCTCAAGGGGAAAACAACTCAAGAAGCTTGGGAAATTTTGAAAAATTAGATTACAAAAGCTTAGCCTAGCACAATACCAATGAAGAAGAAAAATAACAGCTCCCAAAAGAAACCAGCATGGCTGCATAAAGAATTCTCTGACAAATTGAAAGACAAAAAAGTTAAGTATAAAAAGTGAAAAGAGGGGGACATAACTAAGGCAAAATATCAGTAAATAGCCCGAGACTGTAAAGATGAAGTAAGGAAAGCTAAGGCTCACAATGAAGAAAGGCTTGCCACAAAGTAAAAATAACAAAAAAGCTTCTTCCAACATATTAAAAACAAGAAAAAGGTTAAGAAAACAATTGGTCCATTGCTGGGAGAAAGTGGCAAGAAAGTGACAAGCAACAGGGAGAAAGCAGAACTTTAACTCATTTTTTGCATCTGTCTTTACACAAAGGGATAAAACAGTCCAACCTATCAAAAACAGCACCACAAAAATCAGATTAGGAACACACATTGAAATAGGGAAGAAAATGGTAAGTGAGCACCTGTCTACCCTAGACGAGTTCAAATCACCAGGACCGGACGGATTACACCCCAGCGTTCTGAAACGAGATCTCAGAACCACTGAACTATATCTTTCAGAGATCCTGGAGCACTGGGGAACTACCAGAGGACTGGAAAAGAACTGATGTGGTTGCCATCTTCAAAAAAGGAAAAAAAAATAGATCCAGGAAACTATAGACCTATCAGCCTGACCTCGATACCAGGAAAGATTCTGGAAAAGATAATCAAGCAACGAATTAGCAAACACCTAAAAGTAAACAAAGTAATAGCCAAAAGCCAACATGGGTTTGTCAAAAACAGATCATGCCAGACTAATCTTATTGCATTCTTTGACAAAGTGACAAAATTAGTGGACCAGACGAATGCCGTCGATATAGTTTACTTGGACTTCAGTAAGGCATTTGATAAGGTAGACAATAACCTACTACTAGATAAAGTAGAAGAATGTGGGTTGGACAGCATCACCACCACTGGCTGACCAACCATACATGGAGGGAAGTATGCAGTGGAATACCCCAAGGCTCTGTTTTAGGCCCAGTACTCTTCAACATCTTCATCAATTATTTGGATTAGGGAATAATTGGGGAGCTCATCAAATTTGCAGATGACATAAAGCTGGCAGGAATAGCCAACACTCCAGAAGACAGGCTTAAGATACAGAAGGATTTTGACAAACTTGAAAATTGAGCACTATCTAAGTAAGGTTCTACATTTAGGCAAGAAAAATGAAATGGACAGGTACAGTATACGTGGTACCTTGCTCAATAGTAGTAACTGTGAGAGGGATCTTGGAGTCCTAGTGGACAGCCATTTAAATATGAGCCAACAGTGTGCAGCAGGTGCCAAAAAAGCCAACACAGTTCTAGGCTACATAAACAGAGGGATAGAATCAAGATCAAGTGAAGTGTTAATACCATTTTATAATGCCTTAGTAAGGCCACACTTGGAATACTGCATTCAGTTTTGGTCGCCACGATGTAGAAAAGATGTGGAGACTCTAGAAAGAGTGCAGAGAAGAGCAACAAAGATGATTAGGAGACTGGAGACTAAAACATACGAGGAACGATTGCAGGAACTGGGTATGTCTAGGTTAATGAAAAGAAAGACTAGGGAGACATGATAGCAGTGTTCCAATATCTCAGGGGTTGCCACAAAGAAGAGGGACTCAAACTATTCTCCAAGGCACCTGAGGGTAGAACAAGAAGGAATGGGTGGAAACTAATCAAGGAGAGAAGCAACTTAGAGCTGAGGAGAAATTTCCTGACAGTTAGAACAATTAATCAGTGGAACAGCTTGCCTCCAGAAGTTGTGAATGCCCCAACACTGGAAGTCTTTAAGAAGGTGTTGGATAGCCATTTGTCTGGAATGGTATAGGGTTTCCTGCCTAAGCAGGGGGTTGGACTAGAAGACCTCCAAGGTCCCTTCCAAATCTGCTATTGTATTGTATTGTCTAATTCAAATTGGAGTCCATTTTCTCTCTTTCCTCCCCCTTTTGTAATTAATTTTTCTCTTGTATAAACATCCTGTTTGATAATGTCACATTTGGGAGTGCTTAGGAGGAAGTTAAACATCAGGATCTGTAATATTTCATAACTAAACCCAGAAGGGAAGCCAAGGAAGGAGATTCTCCAGATGGTGGAAGATAAAATCAATATGTATTTAGACCACATGATATGGTGGTCTAACCCCAGCACAAAATTGTTGAGATCTCACATGTCTATCAAGGTTCTGCTTTACTTCCTTGAAGAATTATAATCAGCTAAAGCTTGAAGCATATCTACCATGTTAAGGTTATGCAGTCTGGTGCTTTCCAAGGGTTCCAAATAAAACTTCCATAAACTTTGTAAATGATGGTGGTGGCAGATGTTAATAGGAATTTAGGGCTAAAACCTTGTTAGTTGTTTACTTGTGCCTGGCATATAGAAGTCATACCATTTACTGTCTCACTGGAGAATTACATTCAGTGAGTTCTGATTCTTCACTGTTCATTTTGACTCGTTTGTAGCTCCCGACTGTAATAATTTGTTAAATAAGCTACTATCATAACTTTTTTTCCTAAGAAGCATTAACAGCATGAAAGGTATGAAGGAAAGAAAGTATGAAGAGAAGTTGAAGAATCTGTAAAATCCAACTTTCACAAGATGAATTAACTTTCAATCACTATGTGCTAGCAAACATTCATGAGAAACAATTTAGCTATACAGACTACCTGAGTAAAATGTCTACATAGCCTGGGATGATTGTTGGAGACCTAAGAGCAATTACCCTGAAACATCTCACTTATTAAAATGTCTAATGAAGAACTTAAGTAAAAGGTCACACACTTCTTTATTAATATAGTCCAGGATTGTGATTAATGAGTGCTAAGAACAAAGCAAAACAGTATGAAACACTGGTTTGTATTAAAAGCTGTATTTATATCATGACCTACTCCAAATCTATTTGTGTGCTTATTATTATTGCCCTGTTTTTCTGCTAAAATGCCTCAGGGTTTTGCACAATAAATCAAAACAAGACCTAAAAATAGGAAATCAATAAGAAACCTATTTAATGAAATAATAAAATTACAATAACATAACTAGACTGAGTTCACGCAGGACAGTAAACTCAAATAATATACAGTAGTTAAAACCAAATTTATTGTGTTCTGTGAACCCTCAGTTTCTTTAACAAATCTGTGAACATAGCAACTTCATCATTCAACACATTCAACAGAGTATAAAATAAAGTCATCCCAATGATGATGGGGATGACTGAAGTCTCCTTTTAATTTATTTTCTTTTGCTTTCATCTAGTTTCTTATTCTGCCAGATTGTTTCTTGTTGTTTTTATTGTCATCTTTTTCATGCTTTAAATAATTTGTAAACTGCCTAGAGCCACTGGGAATTGGATGGCATATACATTTAATAAATTATAAGAATTAGAAAGACCATTTAAACTTGGATTAACTAGAATACCATATCTTTTAGTTATTGTGGTTCTCTAGGCATTTATCCTTATTTACTTTTCTTAACTATAACTGCATTTTTCTGTAATAATTCTGTAACAATTTCATATTTCTTCCATCATGTTGAAGCTGAAAAAAGGAAAAGATTGAGGAATAAAAAAAATTATGTCAAAAGTTCCATAAATTACAAAACAAAACAATTTTAAAGTCATGGTATTTTTCTCATGGTAGCTGAGCCAGTTGTCTAATGCCTAGTCAACACTCATAAGGCTATCAAATATCTTAGGATGAATGTTTGTATTATTTAATAGAGGACATTTTTCTATTTAATTTTATATTTGAAATACTGCCAAAGCATAGTCCTCTATAATGTCTTCTGTGTAGCGATGGCATAAATAAATATTTGGAATTCGCTCAATTAATGGGGAGAGAAATAGGGTTGTCGATTTCTTTGATACAGAAGAATAACAATTCTAACAATTTCTTAAAAGCAGAGTTCCTTTTACAAATAATGACAGCAGCACTCCTTAAAAAATACAATAAATGAAATTCCCTAATGATGTCTTCTTTGGGATTTTAGCATCTCAACTGGAAAGATAATTCTACAGTCCAAAATAAGACATTCATATACATACATACATACACTCCTGTCTTTGGTAATTGTACAATTAAGTATAAGAATACTCAACTGAATTTTGTCAAAATTGTCAACTTTGAAATATTTTTTTCAGACAATCCTATTTCATCAAAAAGATGCTGGAAGAATGTTAATTAATTTCAAGAACCATCCAGTTCAAGAGTAGTTTAAGATAAATAACTTCAATAAGGGAGAGTTCAAATTTTAAAGTTGTATAGTGATACTTACTAACCTAACTAGAAACTGAAAAGCATGTAAGTACTCTTAATTACAGGTTTCTCTTTATATTGCTTTTCTATGTAAATGGTAGTACTTACCAAATTCAAATCGCTTAATAAAATTAACTGATACATATTTTATGCAAATGTATGTCCTCTTTTTTTTTGGACATTTCTTTCTTTTTTTAAAAAACCTGATTCTGTGCACTTAGTCCTACTAATAATTTTGTAGGCCATCTTTCCTTTATACCTTAAACACAACCCCCCTAAACACATCCTGGACCTGACCAACTGCTGCCTAACTAACACATACTTCATCCATAATGGACAAAGATACAAACAGATAGAAGGCGCACCCATGGGATCACCCCTCTCACCTGTCATTGCAAACTTATACATGGAACAGTTTGAAACTAATGCCTTAGATAAATCTGAACACAAACCCAAACTCTGGCTTAGATATGTTGATGACACTTTCGTGATTTGGCCACATGGGAAAGAAAAACTGGACAACTTCCTCACACATCTCAACAGCCTACACCCCAAAAATACAATTCACTATGGAAATAGAAGCAAACAACCAATTTCCCTTTCTGGACGTCCTAATCTACAAAAATCCCAATGGCTGCCTAGGACACCCCATCTACTGGAAAAAAACACAACCGCTACTTAAATGCACAATCCCATCACCACCCTGCACAGATCAACTCTGTAGCCAAGACCCTCATCTCCAGAACCAAACGCCTAGCAGACAAAGACCACCTGAAAACTGAATTACATACTCTCACAAGCGTATTAATCTCCAACGGATTCCAAAGAAAAACAATTACCAACCTAATCCAAAGACACAGAACAGGACAACGGCATTACCCTCCTCCCTTACATCAAAGGCACCACAGATAAAATTCTCCACAAACACAATATCAAGACAGCCTTCAACACTGACCAAAAAATAGACAACATCTTAAGAAACCCCAAAGACAAAATCCAGCTAGAAAACCAAGGAGTCTACGAAATACAATGCAAAATCTGCCCTGCAACATACATAGGACAAACGAACAGGAGAATAAATGCACACACTGCAGAACACAAGAACGCAGTAAGAAAAAAAAAGAAAAACTTTCTCCCTTTTCCAGCACCTTAAAGCTACAGGGCATGAAATTAATTTTGAAGGAACCAGATTAATCTCCAAAACTGAACACTTCAACAATAGAATAATTGTGATAGAGAATACCCCCACAACATGAATAAACGTGATGATACCTCCCACCTACCAGACATCAGGAAACCAGCCCTAGCCAACAAATGAGCCCCACCCACCACCCAGGCCATTACAACACAAAACAACAATGGACACACAGCCAGCACCAATCAGCACCAATCTACCAATCATGATACAACCACACGACCAATCATTCCACTTACTGAAACAAAGCCAGCACTCCACACACACATCCCCACCAAGATTTATAGAAAGACAGCAGCTCGACCATGCTTTAAGCCCAAAGCTGGAGTATAATTAAGTTATGTTAAAGGATCAGAAATTAATTATCTATGTTCTACCAACTTTTTAACAATTTAATTCATATGCTGCTGTTTGATGTTCTCTACAGCATTTTAATCGATGATTGTAACTTGAAAATTGCTTTGTAATTATAAGCAATGTGATTGGTTACAGCCTTGTCTGTGACTAGCACAATATTTATTATGAATGCATTTAAAACAAATTTTCCAAATAAAGAAATCAAGCATATTTAATTGAATTTCTTTCAGTTATCTTATTCTTCTAACTGAACACAGGTTTTATCCTTTTTTCTAATCAAGTGATTAAAAAAAAGAGCTTCACATGAAAATGTGCATTCATTTTATGCTTGTACTGTATTTTCGTAAAAAATTTGGCATGTCTTTTTTTAGTATTAAAGTTTGTGAAATTCTTCCCCTTATTACTCTTTTCAGTGTTTTTTTAATTATTATCTTGTAATACACCTGTAGATTGATAACAATCTTATAATCTAATCTTTTAATGCTTTGTATGTTCTCTTCTAATCGGTATTATTTTTGAATTGCAAATAGCCCTGCAACATAAGAAAAAGTGCATAATTTGACAATCAATTATGTTTGTTCCAACTGACCATGGAGACGTCTAGTGCTTTGTAAGAAAGAATGGTTGGGTTTTGTACAAAATTAAGCATTGCTGAGAAATTCTACGCCCTGAAAATGAAATCAGCACATGAATAAAAATAACACAGGGTAGGTTAGAACACTTGAGCAAATATTCTTCAATCATTCAGTTATTTATTATTTTTTGTATAGTGTATGGTCTTTGATACATGAAAGCCAGGAGCCTACAATGTTATTACAGAGTAGTAGTTTGGTTGCCTAAGATTACTAGTTCATTTAGTTCACACTTGCATGTTACCAGGGTGCACCACAGCAGACAAACTAGCTCTGCACACAAAACAGCTAACAGCATTCTGCAAGAGTGTCAGCATCATTGAGGGCTTTTCCACCCTTGGTTTTTACCTCGCATTCAGCCTGATCTGGCACTAGTTGGTCTCTTCTTCCACCACTAGTCCCACTGGAATGGTAATTATTTATCTACTTGCAACTGCTGGATTGGCAGAAGTTGAGGTGACTGATGAAAGCTCACTCCATGATTAGGACTGCTGGAGTGCAGACAGCCAAACTTCTCCAGCTGACAAATCCAGTGTATTTAAGACGCTGAGTCACCATGCCTCATAATCATTAAGAAATGCTTTAATAATATTCTTCTAGATTCTAATAGATTAACAATATTGATATCTCTATTTTATATTCAAATCCCAGTATGATGAGTCTTTATAAGGATTGGGAAAAACATAAAATAAATAGTAGTGTGGTTGTTCTTCCTGAACATCAAAGTATTACCGTGATATATACATTTACTTTGTAATATAATCATTGTTGTTAAAAATTTGAATGCCTATTTAGAAATCTGTTTCAAAAGAATGTGTATGTACACAAAATGTGCAGATATGGTTATATTTGAGGACTACTGTATAATTGGCAATTATTCTTTAGTTTATCTGTTAATATTTATGCAAATTCATATATTTAAAAGATAAGTCATTTGATATGTTTCATTTTAGTGGACAAATTAACAGTATTTAAGAATTGCCAACTTCTGAAAAAAAGCAATGATAAAAACTATAAAACCTATAAATATTTGCTCAGTCTGGTCTCCCATAATACTAATTTTTCTTTCCTCATTAAAAGCTCTGCAAAAAGAAATCTGTCTTCAGGGCCCACCGAAAAATGTTCAAGATGAACCACTTGAATATCAATAGTGTTCTATAATGTTGGGTCACATAAAACTTATAGATTGCTATGTTTCAAAGACTTTTACTTAGCTATTATTGTGCAATGAAGTTTTACAGTAATCAAACAGCTTCATTTATTTCATTAATAGTATATAACTGTCTATGATTCTGAAGTTCTTGGGAAATTTAACTTAACTAGCATTAACAATGCAAAGAAGCCTAGAAGTGCTATTCTGCCAAAATGTATATCAGTCAACGGTTTCTAAATGTGAAAAAGAAAATTAGCACATCATGAAATGGAGGGGAGATCTCTTAGTGTCAACTTTTCTATAAACCTTCTAGCTGTAGCAGTTGCACTTCCTTTTTGTTTTTGTTTTTGAAGACGTGTGATAGATGATGGAAGGTACTACACATGTCATCTACTATGTTGGCTGTTTACAAGGGAAGGCAGCATCATGGCTAGTTTTGATTGAATTCATCACCTTGAAAGCCTAAAATTAGTCATTCTCTAAGGTGTAACTGGATTAACTGTTTTTTTCAAATAAATGCAAAAAAGAAAAAAAAAGGGGAAAAAAGAAAAAGCATTTCAAATATGAATGTTAAGGGTCTGCTCCCCCCTATCCTCTTTTACAAAGGTACTTAACATACTATTAACATAATTTCTTATTATACTGAAAAAATCATACAAAAATGAATCAGGTAACATATTAATGCTAGTAGCAATGAATATATTCAAGTTTTTCTTCCTCTTTTTATATATTGTATTATTATAAAAATAATATAATAAAATAATTTGTTATTTATGTACAGCGGTATTTCTGCAGTGTTGACTATATGTTAAATTTTTAAAGATACAGGAAAAATGATTTATGTCAATATTAACTATGATTTCTAAAATGTTGATTAGTATGATTAGTTGCATTTTATATCTATAGTTGAGGATAGAATTTACAAATTACTGCAAAATACTTTTTTTATACACAAGATTTCTATAGTAGGTTTAACATTTAATACTAGGGCTCTAGAGAAGAGCAAAAGAGAGAAAGCTTTTAACATATTTGGTTTCTAACTTCTCACTTCTTTATGCATTCATGGTATTTATCAATATGCTGATGATACTCAACTTTATAACTCCATCTTGGTGATCCCAGTGATGCTATTATTGCCGTCACACAGTGCCTGGAGGCTGTGGGAGCCTGAATGAGGACAACAGGCTAAGAGAACCTTTATATGAGTTCAGGTTGTGTAACAATTGCAGCTTTTACGGTCACTCATTCAAGCCCTAGTTATCTCACATTTGGACTAGTGAAATGCCCTCTACATGGAGCTACCCTTGAACAGCATTTGGAAGCTTTAACTAGTGCAGAATGCAATGTCTCTTGCAGTTCTTAGAATCACTACGGTGACCTATGTTACACCATTGCTCTGTGAGCTGCACTGGTTGCCAGTCTGCTTCTGGGTGCAATTTAACATGTTGATTATTATCTTTAAAATCTTGCATGACATGGATCCAGATTACTTGAAAAAATGTCTCATCCCACTGAGCCTGGCCAACCTACCTGCACCAGCAGAGAAGGCATGCTGTGAGCTGCATGAATGAAAGAATTCTAGCTGGATCCAGAAGGCCCTTGAAGCATCTTAACCCCACCCCCAGCGGAGATTGGCTCCCATCAGAAGTTCCTGAAGACCAGGGTCTGCCATATGGCTTGGTGTACCAAAGGGGGAACTTAACACTGGAGGTGGTTAATGAACTAAAAGGCAATCCCATGCCTCCCGCCGCACACCCTGTTCCATCCCACTCCATCTCTTAACTATAATTTTATTTCGGTTTTGATTTATACTTTATTTGTTTTAGAACTATTTATCTGTTAGGATCCAAATGTTTTAATGCTGTAAGCTACCCAGAGTCATTTTGATACAAGATGGGTGCAAGTAAATAAATAAGCAAATATTTAGACCCACTCAGAAACGATACTGTAAGTGCTTATATTTGCCTTGCTGATATTATAAATATGGAAACAAATTGTTCCTCTTGTTAAAAATATCCACTTTTATCACTGATAATTATAGACAATGATTATCAAAAAGGACATTATTACCATAGGAAGAAGCAAATGTAAACATTTCAAGGATCTATTGTCCAAATTTTATTGATTTTAAAAGTTTTACAGGGAAAAAGGGATAAAAGGTTATAGAACATTTTGACAGCTACATCGTGCGGGGGGGGGGAGAAGCCCCCCCAGGTCTCACAACTTTTACAAAAAAATAGAAAATTATCACCATTTACATAGGTATTAGCAGTTTTAAGTTTAACATAAAATCATCAGTATGTTTCAATCATTTTGTTTTATATCACTTCCATAAAGGTACATTGTAACAACATTTGCAATAATGTTTCAAATCACTTTTGTGATCTGAGTCTTCTAGTTGTCACATCCTCCCCCCCCCCCATCCACTGGCAGAGCCTCAGCCCCTCCGTCCTTTGTTTTTTGTGTAACATCCCCCATGTCACCTAAGAGAGCACTGTGTTTTTTAGTGAAAGCCTCTGCTTCCACAACTGTGTTGATTCTAATTCTACGGCCCTCCCAGAAAATCAACATGCCTTCTGGTAACCGCCATCTAAACCAGACCCCATTATTGTATAATTTTTTTGCTAAGAAGGAATATTTCCTTCTCTTATCTCTTACTTTCTTTGGGATCTGTTTAAGAATGGTTATTTCTTTATCCTTATATTTTAATGGTCTTCCCTTTTGAGCTCCTAGAACCTCATCTCTTGTGGTTTTTCTAAGAAATGTAACATGAACTTCCCTTGGAACATTGTGTGTTCTTGCGTAGGCTGAATTAACCCTATAGATCAGGTCAATATCCCACCAAAGCTGTTGTTTATCTTTGTTAATATATTCTGCTAGTATTGTGGTCATAATCTCCTTAAGATCTTCATTCTCAACTTTTGGCAAGTTTTGGAACCTAAGGAAAAAAGACATCCTTTCAAATTCCATTTTTATCACATGAGTCTCAAATTCTACATTCCCCCTTTGGATTGTCTTCAGGTCGTCTCTCATCCCAACCACACCCTCCTCCAGTCCACCTATCCTCTGTTCATTCTGTATGGTTTGTTGTTTCGTCTCTCTGAGCTGATCATTTAAGTCCTGCAGTTGTTTTTTCGTTTTGTCCTGTCCCTTTAAGATGGATTGAAGCATCTGATGAATGGACAAATCCTTTGAACTCTCTTCAGGGGCTTTAGGTTGTAAAAAAGATCCCAGTTGTGACTGGTGAGCAATAGGGCTGGACGTAGAAGATGTCGGGGCCGATGAGGCCTTTCCAGGTGGTAACTTCTTTGGACCCATCATGAAGCTCAGAGATAGTTATTGTTCTGTACAAAGAAATGGTGTCTGTGGGAAAGCACAGCCGGTAGGGATCACCAGGCAAACAAGTCCAAAGGAGAATAAATCATCTAATACAAAACTAGAGCAGATAGGTGGATCAAAATATTCCAAATCCAGGGGAAAAACATATTTGAAGAAGCTCCTGGAGGTCTCTGGGGTGGAAATTAGTTGAAAGCCATAAAGTTTTCCAAGGGAGGAGTCTCATTCATAAAGACAAAGAAGAAGGAGGAAGTTGGCCATATTGGCTCAGCCAGTACAGGTAGTCAGAAAACAACAAAATCAAAGTTCCCATGCATAGTTTAGAGAAGAATCAGTTCAACCATCCTTTCTCTCGCAGTTATGGTCAAAAGAAAAAAAATATATTTTCCCCATTATTTAAGGGAAGTGAAAGTAAATTTTAAACTTTCTCTCTCTCCCATACAAGGGAGAGATTTTCCAAGTGCCGCTTTTCCAAGGGGGGGTGGAAATTCCCCCCCTCCAATCTTAACTCCTCCAAGGGTTGAAACAAAGTCCCCCCCAAAAAAACTGCAGAACAATCAATAGAGTAAAGACAGTAAAATACCTAGGGAGACCCCCCACCTCACCGCACTTCAGCTGTTTCATTCAGATTGATCATTTCCTTCCAGGCTGCGTTTGGCGAAGCGCACGGTGGCATTCTGCACGCTCCCTACGCTTTCTGGCTCCTGGGACAAAGCTGGAGACCCCCTGTGGCCGCCGCCGCTCCAGGGGGTCCCAGCAAGCCACCCCTATGGCAGGGCGCCCCTCCAAAGCACCCTGTGCTCCCCCTAGGATTCAGGGGAGCCCACTAAAACAGTGAGAAGGTGAACGCGCGCGACCGTCGCCTTCGGCTGCCGGAAGTCGTCTCAACATTTCAAGGATCTAGATCACTGAGGAATGATTTCAATTATACATTTTGACAATGGCCTTTCATCCAATAAAAATATGAATTACCAGAATTTATACTTTCCAAATCAGTTTTTTTCATAGATGGATGGATGGATGCCTGATCCCTGAATGAGAGACAGAGATGAAGAGAGAAAACTGAAGGTTACTTTAAATTTTTCATCCAGCTGTTTTAAACCAAATATATCAGGTGTTCTTCCTCAACTAATGATCACAGGTTTATTTTGCATTCTGCCCTTGCAGAGTAGTAGCCAACCCCTTCTATTATTATTTTTCAGAGAATTCGGTGCTCAATTTTTTTTCCAGATTACAAACATAATTTCAGTTGTATTGAATTTTGTGACTCCTCTCAAAAGTATTTCTTTAACTTTCTAAATTTCATGCATTTTCCTCAAACCAAATATTACAGCTAGCCTAATTTAAACCACTTGAAAATAGTTTGGGAAGTTAGAGTTCTGCATATTCACTTACCTAGAACTGAACTATAAAATGTTCTGTCTTTAATATAAAAACATGTTGTTGACATTTAAATAAAAACCTTAAAATTATTTTAATAGGTGGTGAAAGAAGACAAGATTTCAAAATCTTTTTAACAGTTGTAAGTATTCTTTCTTTCCTTTCAATGAAAAAACTATTCAGAAACAAAATCTTGAAAAATATGTTTAAGCTACAGTACTTCTAAATATGAATATGTTAACTTTTAATGATTAGAAATGAAGTGAAATGGTTCTAGAAAATGAGTTAGAACCAATAGATCATATAACAGTTTCTAGTTTAATCCCTAAATCCCTAATATATTAAAACTCTCATTCTCACAGATATTCTACATTAACACTTTGAATTTTGAATTTTGTTAATAAAATCAAATTATTTGATTACAAGAAGATAATTGAGTCGGACTTCCGGTTCCGGCGGCTGATGGCGACGGGCAACTCGTTTGCTCGCTCCGGCTCCCCGGTGGGCTTCCCCACTCCTTGGGGGGGCACAGGACGCCCCGAAGAGGCGTCCTGCCGGAGGGGCGGCATCGCGGGGGATCCCTGCATCGGCGGCGGCTGGTGGGGGGGCCCCCACCTCGCTCCAGGCACCGGGGAGCAGTATCGGAGGGCGCGTAAAGCGTCTTCGCAACAGGCTGATCGGAGAATGAAAAAGCAGAAGGAAGCAGCGGCGGTGTGGTGAGGCGCATACCCCCCTTCACTCCCTTTGTTGATTTGAAGAACTTTTCAGCACTTTAAAACTCACTTTCGGCTAACTTTGGAGGCGCGGCTGGAGGGAGGGGGACTCCCCCCCCCCCCGGACAGGCGGCTTGGAACAATTTTGCTCTCAGCCTCAGGGGAAGGAGGTGGGGGGAGAGCCAACCAATGATGCCACACCCTTGCTTAAAGTGACTTTCATTGAATTTAACTCCATAAGTTACTGATGATCTGAGGACTTTGGGAACTCTGAAAACTCTGTTATGCCTCTGAGCCCGAAGCTGGCAGGGCAAGATGGCACACTTCCGTTGTCTTCATGAACTGTGAAACCTGACTCCACCTTTAAAAATTTCAGGCTTCCGGTCTTTGTCTCCGTGCTACCCAGAAGAATCTCTTGTGGATTGTTATTCTTTGAACTCTCTGGGGTGAAAAATTTTACTCTATTGCCAGGCTGACTAGAGAAATTCTCTCCTGCTTGGACCTTCTGCCTCCTGGACTCATCTGGCTGCTCTGCCGCTCCAGCTGTCCATTCTCTACACTGACTGAACTCTTTATTCTATGAACTATGTCTCCTAAAAGACCACCCCCTGGAAAGCCTGGCTTTGCTACCTCTGCCCCGACATCAGCGACATCCAGTCCTGCTACACAATCAAAGATTACAGACCTGATGCAACCTAAAAGTACAGAGATGGATTGGCAACAAATGCTTCAGCAACTCTTACAGGGACAAGAGGAAATTAAGAAACAATTAAAGAAAATGAAAGAAGAAATTAAAGAGAACCAAGCCCAAATTTATAAGAACTCACAGAGACTGGAACTTGTGGAGGGTGGGGTGGCGGAGGTGAGGGGAGGTGGTAGAGGCGGTGCAGAACGGAAACAAAGAACTTGATACCCAACAAATGAAAACAGAATTTGAGAGAATGTCCTTTTATCTTAGATTTCAAAACGTGATGGAAGCAGATGATGAAAACATAAGGGACATCATGATAAACATTTTGGCTGAATATACACACAAAGAAAAACAACAGATGGAATGGGAGATAGATCTGGTTTATAGAGTGAATTCAGCTTATGCCAGAACACACAATGTACCCAGGGTGGTACATATTAAATTTCTTAGAAAAAGCACAAGAGACGAAATTCTGGGTGTACAAAGGGGGCAGGCCCTGACATACCATGATAGGGAAATAACTATCTTGAAGCAGATCCCCAAGAAAATTAGGGGAAAAAGGAAAAATTATTCGCAACTAGCGAATAAATTATACCAGAAGGGGGTGTGGTTTAGATGGTTAATGCCTGAAGGTATGTTGATATTCTGGGAGGAGACAAGAATTAGAATTAATACACCCATAGAGGCACAGACCTTTATGGAAAAAAACAAAATACACCTAGAAAAAACAGAAGATCCTACAACGGATATGCAGGACACGGGAGGGGCCGGAGCTCTGCCAGCGGGGGGAGAAGGGGCAATACCAAGAAAGCTCAGATCACAAAAATGAATAAGAAAATCTCGTTGATATAAACTGACCGAAAGTAGTAATGGAATTAACATGTGGATCATATATTACTATGTATTAAATTGATTGAAAGTACCAATAGAACTAATATGCTGATTATATATGACTATGTATTAATGATTTATACTCAGATGTATACTATGAGTTTGGAGGGAGGGGGCGCCTACCACACTTTGCAACTGCCAAAATTTGTACAACTTTCCACTACCTTTTTCCTTGTAAATTTAAAAAAAAACCAATAAAACTTTGTCAAAAAAAAAAGAAGAAGATAATTGAGTCTATCATTATTTTTACTCTTAAACACTATATTGTGGAGTCAAATGAAGAATGCAATAGAGTTGGTTTTTCGGCATGACTTCTGATCAATACCAGACTTGGATCTTTGATTAATGTCAATAAGTAGTGGTTTATAAAATTTATATCAGTTTATACTGCATTGATTTGTATTAGGTAAATGCATTTGGCTCTTTAGCTGATCCACAACTCCATGCAGCCTCAGCCAATACTGTTATTATTTAAGAATGCCAAGACTTATAGTCTAAGATCTAAATTATATATTCTTTGCCTCTGTTTTATATATATTTTAATTTCCATAATTTCCATCTTTCTGTAAGGATTTCAATAGAACTTCAGATAGAATGGCTAACATAATGGAATGTAATAATGGCTGTTCGGAATTCCTAATCACAGAAAAATTGAAGCAAAAATCTAATGTTACTAAAGTTAAATCAGATGCACAATCCTTGCCAAGATTCTGTTTTTACTGAAATAACTTTACTGAAATAACTGACCTCTCAAGGCTGAATTCATGATTGTTATTTAGACAACTAACACACACACACACACACACACACACACACACAAACTCCCTCTCCCAAAAGTCTAGAGTAGCCCATTTTAAAACCATACAAACCTTGTTGAGATTTAATGCATAAACTCTATGAAATAACTTAAAATGATTTTAGTATGAAAGTTTGTTACAATTTGTACAATTATATTTTGTTATGTTATATACATTATCACTTGTCCAAAGCATCTCTACATAATAAATGCATAATTCAAAGACATTGTTTTAAAAAGGAAAAATAAGAAATGAGAGCTTGTAATTGTTATTAGAGATAAGTAGCATTGTGAACAAAGATTTCTTGAACATAAATATCTATTTAAGTGCTTTGCAATGGATAACTATCAAAACCAGTTCCCAATGCCATCCAGAAGAATAAATGGAAAATCATGTGATGATCCCTTCCATAAAATATACTTAGCCAATGGCATATTGGTTGCTAAAATGTTTGCATGATACATAGTCAATAACAATTCTGTCACCTTTCAAAATAAGGCATATTATGCTACTTACTGTGCAAATGATTTTTTAGAGAGATGCCTCGAAAATGAAAGATTAGGCTGCTGGAAGAATAAAACAGTAAGCAACATGACCAACCAACCAATGTTGCTTTAACTATTTTCCTTTCCATAAAATAACTTGGCAAAATTAAAACTCTGAGCAAAGATATTCATATAATTTATCTTGAAAATATAAAAATGAAATGGAGTGCATTTTGCTCAGTCCAGGCATACATACTATATTGTAAGTGAAGATTTCTACAAAATTATAACTTTTTATAGAAAGAGATAAATAAAACGTCTGCTTTTACTATCCATTCATTTTACTAGATTGGCACTCCAGCCCAGCAAATAAAAGCAATATTTGAAACAGGGGTTGCCACTTTAGCTGTGCTTTAGTTGTAGACAAGAAGTTTCAAAATGCATGAAAGTTGTTCTTAAACTTCAGAACAGATTATTCATTCTATTAATTATTAAAGTGCTTAAAACTAAGGTGACCAACCGTCCTCCTTTAGGGAGGACAGTCCTTTTTTTGTAAGTTCTGTCCTCCCTCGAAAAGTGTCCTCCTACATGCCTCCTTTTTGATATTTGAAGGCTAATCTGTTCCGCGTTATGTGACGTATTTTATTAAACAGTTTTTAATGGTTTTTTTTTTTACTTCATCGCAAGTATATTGAACAGATATTGAATCTTGTGTTGAATTTTTATCTAAAGAAATTCTAGACATTAAAATAGACGACAATAGTCTCTTTGAAGAAATTAGAAGACTGAATGTATATTTAAATTCTGAAAAATTAATACAATGGGAAAATCAACATGTTGAAATTGATAAAAGATGGGTAGATATTTTCAGCCATTTCAAAAATGAACATATTCCATGTGAACATTTATTTATACTTGTTCAATTTACGTTGTGCTGCCCTGGAACTAATGCAGCAGTTGAAAGAGTTTTTTTCAATTGCCAATGATTTTTCGACAAGTGAGAAATCGAGATTGAATGTTGATACTCTAGCTGCAGCACTTGCCATTAAATTCAATATGAAGGATATTTCTTGTTCAGATATTTCCAATATATTATTAGAAGATGATACATTGACAAAAAATATTAATTCAATGGAAAAGTACTCATTTAAATAATAATTAACAGGCATGTAAGCATAATTACAATATAAAATGTTGCAAATGTTTTATTATTTATATATCATATTTTAGTGTATTATTGTTGCAATGAATAAAATATTTCTTTTATTTACGATATATTTTTTCCAATTTATTTGTCCTCCTTTTCATTGTAAAAAAGTTGGTCACCTTATTAAAACATAACTGGTAGACTAACTGCAGGGAACTTCTCCTATATTTCTGTGTTTCTGATATATGGCCAAAAGTAGAACAGATTGAGAGAGAGAGACATGTAAACTACATAGTTATGAGATTGTTGGGTTATTTTGTTCTGTGTTATAGTTGGCCACACTTATAGCACTTATTATTTTTCACATGGGTCACAGAAGATATTCTAAGACAAGACTGAAATTCATTGTGAGACTTAGTATTAGGCACAGCAAGACATTATTTCTCTAGAAATTCACCCCGTATAACAATTATGGCAAAGCTTTATTAATAACATGGCTACCATAGAGCACAGTGCGAATATATGCATATAGGTCATGTGTATGTCTAAGTGTATGTCAGTCCCAAGATTTAACTAATAGCACTTCTCCTTATGACTTTTTTAATCACTGGACTTTAGACCATTTTTTTAAAAATCCAGCTTTGATGGTCAGATATCTCTACCTTTAAAATAATAGAAAATACTTCTATCTCAGGTTTTAGATTTTGGCAATGGTTTGCTCTTCACGCGTGTTTCAATTTAGTTTCTGAATGTTTTGTTACGAGACTAGCTAACAGCATCAGCAGAATTTTCTTGCCCTATTTGTCTTTAGCTTATATATGTTTTGTGTGACAGTGTGGCCAGTTGGTTGTGTGATTGGTTGTTTATTTGCAGGTATATTTAATTCTGAGCAGCTGATTGGTTGTCTTGCTGTTTAGTTGTTTGACCACACTGGTACACAAGACATATATAAGCTAAAGAGGAATAGGAAAGGAAAATCCTGCTGCTGATGTTACCTAGTTTGATAACCAAATGTTCAGAATCTAAATTGAACCAAGCTTGGAGAGCAAATCACTGCCAAAATATCTCTAGCTTGTTTATATAATCCTTCTATCTATAGCGGAACTTGCTCTGTAGATGGACCTTTGGTTTGACTTTGGTTTCTCTGGATTTTTCTGACATATGACCCTGTCTTTGGAACTGTGTCCAGCCAATATTTATTGTTACCCAGGCAAGAATTGTGCCCTGCCTTGATTTATAACTGTTCAGGAATGCTTACATCTCTGTATTTACTGCAATTGACAATTTAAAAAATCAATTAAATCTTACAGATTTGTAAATTACTTTCTATTTTCTGTCAAAGCTTTAAATAGGGTGGATGGTGTCCTGTAACAAGGGCTGATCTTTAAACTATATAGAACAATACCATAAAGTGGAGAGAAATTTCATAGAAAGCAAGGTCTAGCCTTCAATGTCCTCTATGGTGTCAACATCTTCTGTGAGGACCTAGCATGACTGGGTTAATCTTCAATGAAGTGCTGAGCAAATTGAATCACTACATAAAACAGGAAGCCTCCAAAACAATGGAGGGTGTGCCAGGATGTATTTGGCAGCAGGTGCAGCTGGACACTGTAGATGGCTTGAGACAATTGACTTAGTCAAGGCATAAACTGAATTATTATAAGTAAACCTAGCTATTGATCAGGTCAATTGACTTATAGGCAGTTTAGATTTAACTATTAGCAATGGAAAGAGGAAGATATTTTTAAGAGCTAATACTTGAGAGAAATCAAATGATTCCTAATTTCAGGAGCAGAGAGGGGGGAATAAAATTAGCCATCTTAGATAGAAGATAGAAAAGGAAATTATTATTTTAAGTACTTATAAATTTATAGACAAAAAGATATAGTGAGAGAGTTACCAGACATTTATTCAAGGAAAGGGAGAGTGTATGGTTAATCATAATAATGCAATTCTCTACATTCTGGGGAAAGAGGGCAGATAAAAGCAAGTTAGCCATCCAAACCAAGTCTGCACTATGGGTCTTGTTTATTCCTGGTTTTAATCAAGTGGAAAGACTTCTTACTGGTCTGAAGAATCTCATAGGGAGATGAGTTTAAATGTTAACAGTTGCGCAATATTTAATGGGCACAAAAAGGAGATTGATTTTAGGGGGGAAATAATTCTGCCTACATCATAAAATATATGACTGATTCTTTTGCATGGTAAAAATGTTAGATGCACAAAAGTTAAAACAAGAAGAGAACTTTGGCCACATGAATTAGTATTGTGTGAATCGGTGAGACATTTATATTCCAAATTCCTATGGTCAATCTAAATCTAAATTGGGTGTTTTGTCATTTCAATGAGATATCAGTGCTGTAAAACTTTTTTAATGTTCCAAAATTCCTTGTTAAAGCATCTTTTTCACTGAAAAGGTTTCCCAGAAGAGAATGCATAGGAAGGAAGCTTCTCTCAGATTCTAGAACAAATTTTGCCAAAAAAATAAAGTCAGAAAGCAGCTTTTACAATATCTGGATGACAAAGGATGGACTGAGAAATAAGTGCCTTTGTAACTAAAATAATTTACTCTGAGGTCAGCAATATGGTTGAGAGCAAAATTAGAAAAATAAATATAAGCAAAGTCCAAACAATGTTCTCTCCCCTCCCCCCAAAAACACGCACATAATAGCTGAAACATATAAATTGTTTTCGATAAAATGTAATATTTGTTTATTTATTTTTTAGACATATGAATTATGTTACATTAGCCAGGAGATTACAATGCCAATACAGAGTAGTAGTTTGACTGCCTGATAGCCTGTTCAGTTCATGCTTGTGTGCTTTCCAAGGTGCACCACAGAAAGTAAACCAGTTAGAAAAAAAGACGAATGGCATTCTGCAGCATTATTCAGGACCTTCCGCCTTCACCAGTCACCTTGCAAATGGGTGTCACATTTGGCAAGGTCTAATACCAGTAGGTTTCTAATTGTCTGCAAAAAACACTAACTCATCTTCTCATTCAGATGGTACTTATTTATATACTCACATAGAACATGCTTTCAAACTGCTGGGTGGGCAAAAGCTGAGACAAATGACAGGAGCTCATCCCTACATATGGCGCTAAGATTCCTTAAACCACAGAGCCACCACATCTCTAGTAGCTCATGCAAATCAATACAATAGATTAAAACATTTTACTTAGTAAAAAGTTTGTTTTCTTTAATAGAGAGATTGCAATCACCAAGAATTTCTAAATTTGTTTCAGTGTGGAAAGCAGGATAAATAAGCAAACAGATAAGTGATCTCTCCCCCCCCCCCAATCAGTCAAAAAGTCATGAAAAACATGCAGCCTTCATAAATCAAGAAGGCTGAGAGATTGGACGCTAATTGGAATACAATATTTAAACTTGCCCTAACAAGTATTAAAGGAAGTTGAATATTTGAGACCCTATTCCAGGAGAATCTAACTGCAAACTCCCCAAGATAGTAAAATGGTTGTGGGCTGCACAGCGTACTCCCAGAGCGGCATCTGTCTTCCGTTGTGGCTTCCAAAGCACGGAAGTAGGATGCTGCTCTTGGGAGTACGCTCTATGGTTGTACGCTATCATAGAATGTACTTCCAGAGCGGCATCCCTCCTCCGTGCTTTGAAAGCCACAAAAAAAAAACCAAGAGGTGGGCGGCGCCAGTAGCGGAGATGCTCTGGCTCTGCAGCTACTGTAGAGTTAGCCAAGGGCATTGTGAGCCTGCGAGTTGCGCGAGCAGGGAGCAGAAAAGCCACTCGTGCAACCCCCCCTCTCCAGCCATGCAGTGTCCCATTCACTCATCTAGGGGCATTCCGAAGGTGCTGAGCCGCAGTAGGCGGAGGGCAGCAAACAGGTGCTTGTGTTGCTTGGTGGCTTCCAGGTAGCGCTAGGTCAGTCAGCGGCACTGTACCCGACTGGAAAGGGGGGTTGCCAGGTGGCTGCTCACGAGCGTGGTCACCTCATGGCTGCTGTGTTGCTGCTGCGACAGCGCAACACAGCCATTCGACCCTGAGGCTGTGCCCAGCTCTTCGGGAGCCCACTCGCAAGAGAGCAGCTACCCGGCAACCCCCCTCTTCAGCTGGGCACAGCGCCGCTGACCAACCTAGCAGTACCCCGAAAACACCAAGCAATGCGAGCGCCTTTGCCCCCCACCTCGTTCCCGCAGCTTGGTGCCTTCGGGATACCACTAGATTGGCGAGCGGTGCTCTGCCTGGCTGGAGGAGGCTAATATTTTTGCCCACCCAAAATATATGGCAAGGCTTTAGTTTCAGGACAAGTCGTATTTCGGGGAAACACAGTAGCACTGAATGTGAATGGTGAATAGAGGAGAAAATACATTTTCTGCTTTGAAACATCCAGAATAGTTCATATATTTTCAAGTAAGGCAGAAAGGAGTTGTTACTATAGATTCTGAGAGGGAGATTGAGAGCCATAAAGACGTGAATTTTGCAAGCCAGGGAATTAAATTACATTAGTTTGGACCAATGCACATGTGATTCGTAAGATTGAAGGTAATACATTCACAATACTATTTGGAAATTTAATGGGAAGCTCAAAATGTTGCAAGTTTTCTAAATATTGTAAATGATAAATAGAAGTCCATTTGTTCTGTGAGTACCTTTAATGTGAAAACAAAACATCGGTAGCCTTAATCTGCAAAGTATATTCAACAGGAATAAATAGAACATATTTGCATGAGATGGAGAATTCAGTGAAGTTGCTCCAGAGTAACAGGAGAGAGTAAAAAAGTTTAAAAAAAGTTTAGCTGTGCCCCTGCAGTGAAAGTTGAAGTGCTGACTTTATAGGTATTCTAAAAAGAAATAGGGCTTGGATAGCATGAGCACAGCAATCGTGCCTTTTTTGTCCCCCACTAGTCTACCTGCACTGCAGTTGTAGTTCTAAACCTATATGCTTTTATAGGTTTATTGCAGTTATCTTATTTAAAGAAATTAAGTTTCTCTATATGTCACACTGTTGTTGAAAAAAATTATTCCAGGTCCTCTAGCCAATGGATTTCTGGAAGCTAGAACATACTAATTTCCTGACAGGGCAGCTGGAATGTTTAGAGCAGCTGCAAGAGGCTTAGGAGGGATCCTCCCAAATTCATTGGGCAATAAAGGTGGCAGTGGGAGAATTGTACTTCCAGACTTTCAAAGTAGCTTTATAGTAAAGTAGAATTAGCTCATCTGGTCATGTTTTCTATCTGGTCCACCTGCAAAGGCTGACATATGTACATCACTTGAAAATAGGGCAGCCCTGCTAGCTTCTAGGTATAGGGATTCAATTCCTATAGTTTATGATAAATGATAAGAGGCAGGGGATAGCAGAAGAATATAGTAATGTTTTCTTTTCCTACTATATCCTTCCAAAGTTCTTAGTCTTTCATCAAAACTCCAGCAAATTTGAAGTCTTTGGAATTCTCTGACGAATGAATTTGTCTTATATTTCATTTGATGATATCTCTTTAAAGTTTAAACCTCTTTCATTCCAGATTACATCAAACTAACAATTTTAAATTAGCAACATCTTCTTGCAAGAAGAGCTAGCAGGTTGGAGATGGATATCATGGTTGCAATCTGGTCAACCACTTCATTAAAATTAGACCTTAGGATAGGGTAGGGCAGAATAAAAGTATCACAAAAATTGGTGTATTTGTCTAAGTCTGGACTGTTCTGCCTAGGAGAGGGATTGGGCATTTTGTAACTCATAAGTTTCAGATGTCACATAGCTTTGTCTAGATATAAAACTTTCCCTAGTATTTATGTGAGGTATGATTATTTGCATTTCAAGTGTCCCCTTTCCCACAACAGTTTCAGTCCCTTAAAAGTGTAAGTTGCCAATCTGAAATGTCAAAGTCTGGAATATATTACTTTCCCAGGCTATCAGTATTCTTAATATGCTTACTTACAATTATAATGACCAGAAATAGAATTTCTTGTACTTGGCATTCTGCCACTATAGCATTCAAGATAGGCAATATAAGAAGGAAGTAATCAAGGGAGGGACATATATTTGGATATGTTTAAGGCTGGATACATTCCAGATATTCTGGTGGTTGAAACTAGAGATTTTAAAGATAATGCAATGTTTTATAATATAGAAATATTATGGTATGTTCTGCCATTTTCTTCATGTAGTAGATTGAGTTACAGTTAATTTTTTGATTACATGTTCACACAGTAGCTTAATATGAATATTTATTTTGGCAAAAGAAGGGGGTTGTAACAGGTATTCTTAAAATTATACCTGGAGGTTCTATGAACAAAGCTAATGCTTCTTTGCTCATCATGTACTCGAGCATAAACAAAACTTACTGTTCTCAGAGCAAGATAAATTTATATTAAGAGACAGGTATTATAATTACGAATCCTGGCACTATTGCTACCTTTTTTTTCTTTCACTTCTCTCTGTATGTATTTTGTAATAATTTTTCATCAATTGATGTTAGTCATGCCAAATATTTTTCCTACAGGTTTTCTCTTAAGGCTCATTCTCTGACCAACAAACAGTAGACACCAATGCCATATGAGTTTGGAGGATCGTTGCCTGCTGTAGATCAACACTGCAGATAGAGTCCTGAAGAATTAAATTATTTTAAAATTATATTTTAAATTATATATTTAAAATGGAATACACAAGACAATCTGAATTAAACACTGAAGAGATTTCAGAAAGAAAAACATTATTTACAAAATGACCTTATTGGTTAAGTCTCACCACTGGCTGATATGTAGAATGGGTGAACTTATTCCTCCAAGAAACTGTTCAGCCTACCTACTTCATTGGCTAACACACAATGTGATCTCCCCCACTATAAGCCCGTCCTTGGCTTTCTATGCTTCAATATATTTCAATTGAGCTTTTTCAAATTAGGAAGTATGGAAATCCAAGAGCTTCTGAGTGAATGAGAGGTATGAGACAGAGGAAAGATCAGTTCACCAAAAGCTCAACAGAAATTCTGAAACATTTTTCAAGTTTTAAAGAATCTCCACATTTAGAGAAGAAAAAAACTTTTTGAAAAATTGCAAGACAATTTCAGCAAATTATTGAGAGCAATGTTAGTAATAATTTTCAAATCAGGAAGAGAGTAGATTGATTCTCAGTATACCAAGCATTTGGGAGATCAACATCTGGATAATGGAACCCATGAAACTAATATGTGTAATTTCATTGATCAATCCTCAGTAAATCACCATGGCTCAGTATTTAATTCTCTTACCCTATCCCTTTCAGGATGGACAGCATCTGAAGATATACTATAAGAATATAGAACATTGCTTTCTACTGAGTTACATTTAATAATCCATTGTTAAACACTAATTAATTATAAGATTTCAAGGAGAAATTTTCCAACTGTATTTAGGATTATCAAGATTTGACTCTGGAACTGTTGGCCTCAAAATATATCTTTCTCGGAACATGAATCTTATATTTAAGTTCTGAATGGATGTTAACTAATAACAGATGAGTTAATACTTGCTATAAATGCAAAAAAATGTGCTGAAGACTGAATACAGAAGACAAAGGTAGAGTGAACCTGCCTCCATTGCATTAAACTTCCCAGAGGCTGGTGGGAGGAGCTGCTGGCTGTGAGTGGGGGCGACTGAGAGGGAGTACTTAGGACAAAGGTAGCATCCGGTGCACCTTACAGTGCACGAATCATATAACTATGAACCAAAAATAGCAATAATACATTCAGGGTTAGTGCACTAGAGATTGTGATTTTAAGGAATTCAGGAAAAAAGGGCATATGGACAACCGTGGGATCTGGCAGGGTAAGAGCTGTAAACCATAAACATAAAGCTTTCGCTATGTCCCAACATAACAGATACAGTGCCCTTGCTTAATAGACCTTAATAGGAACACTAAAGTCACAGGTCAAGGTAGTTGTGATAATGATAACTCAAATAAGGGGATAATGGTTCGAGATGAAAAACTTACTTTGGAAAGGGGGAAGTGTGAATCAGGTATTACATATCAGTCACACAAGAAGAGCAAGGTATCCAAAAAGTCAAGCCACCTCCTGGTTGGTGATTCAATTTTAAGCGATGTAAATTTAAGAAAGGATATGGAGGTTTTGAAAGAGGTCAGGTGTCTGCCAGGTGCTATTGCCTGCGGAGTCTAACATTGCGGCGGCACGACGTGTGATCTTGGTGCTCCGAGATCGCAATCGATATTTCTGCTGCTGGACGGTCCATTCGAACCTAAACCATCCCGCAGAGATGGTGATTGAGAAGGTCACCTCCTGCTGATCTCAGGGACACTCCAAAGTCCCTGAAAGATCCAGGAATAGCCTTTTTTTCCGGTGACAGAAATGCAGCTAATGAAGCTGTTGAAGTTGGGACAGCTCCGGAATGGGAAGAAAGCGAAAAGAGAAAGTGTGTCTGTTGTATCTCAATCAGTACAATAACCGAGCTCTCATTGGTCAAAACGCACTGAGCTCGCTGGCGGGAGAAATAAAAGTTCTAATTGATTGCCGGTTTGACAGCTACCATATAAAAAGCTGTCAAATCAGAGTTGCTCAGTTCTGTTTTTACTGAGTTGTAATAAACTCATTTGGTTGACTTGCCTCTCGCCTCAGCCTGTGATTACTTGTTCCGGAATACACAATAATAATAATAATAATAAAAATAATAATAAAATTTTATTTGTTAGCCGCACCCTCTCCCGAAGGACTCGGGGCGGCATATAATAAAAACATATAAAATACAAATATGGACAATACAGACACAAAATATAGACATATACGTGGAGGAGGTAGACAGATGAATGGAAACAATTAAAATCACAGTTTAAAATCCCCTAAAAAAATCACAAAATTAAAAAACCCGTCAGGAGCGATATGATCAAACTATGGTTGAGCCAGGCCAGCTACTTGGAATAGGTGGGTCTTGAGCTTTACACGGAAGGCGCGGAGGTCAGAGGTAATCCTAATATCCGGAGGGAGGTCATTCCACAGGGCTGGGCCCGCCACAGAGAAGGCTCTGCTCCTAGGCGCCGCCCCTCGGCACTGTCTGGTGGACGGCACCTGGAGAAGTCCCTCTCTGTGTGAGCGAATTGGTCGCAGGGATGTATGGGGCAGGATACGATCCCGCAGGTATCTAGGTCCTGAGCCATGGAGCGCTTTAAAGATCGTTATCAAGACCTTGAAACGCACCCGATAGACCACAGGAAGCCAGTGCAGCTCGTGCAGGAAAGGTGTCACATGGGAGTACCTTGTACTCCCCATAATTACCCGCGCGGCCGCATTCTGGACCAACTGTAGTCTCCGAGTGCATTTCAAGGGAAGCCCCATGTAGAGAGCGTTACAGTAGTCCAGGCAAGACGTCACCAGTGCATGAGTGACTGTGCGCAAGGCGTCCCGGTCCAGTAGGGGGCGCAATTGGTGCACCAGGCGAACCTGGTGGAACGCCCCCCTTGCCAGGGCTGTCACATGGTCATCCATGGACAGCCGGGCATCCAGGAGGACGCCCAAATTGCGCGCCCACTCCACGGGGGCAAGTTGTACGCCCCCGATGGCCAGGGATGGGATTAACTGGTTGAACCGGGGGGCCGGAACCCACAGCCACTCCGTCTTGGAGGGGTTGAGCTTGAGTCGGTTGTCATCCATCCAGACCCGTACGGCTTCCACACACCGGGACATCACTTCGACGGCCTCGTTGGGGTGGTTCGGGGTGGAAATGTACAACTGAGTATCATCAGCATACAGATGGTATCCCACCCCGAACCCACGGATGATCTCACCCAGCGGCTTCATGTATGTGTTGAACAGGAGTGGCGAGAGGACCGACCCCTGTGGCACCCCACAAGTAAGGGGGCTTAGGGTCGACCTCTGCTCCCCTGCCAACACACGTTGCGTCCGGCTGGAAAGGTAGGAGCCGAACCACCGCAAAACGGTGCCCCGGACCCCTAACCCCTCCAGCCGGTGCAACAGGATACCATGGTCGATGGTATCAAAAGCCGCCGAGAGGTCTAATAGGACCAGGATAGAGGAACAACCCCTATCTCTGGCCCTCCAGAGATCATCCACCAACGCGACCAAGGCCGTCTCTGTGCTGTACCCGGGGCGAAAGCCGGACTGGCGCGGGTCTAGATAATCATTTTCCTCCAGATGTCGTGGAAACTGATAAGCCACCCCACCTCTACAACCTTCTCCAGAAAGGGAAGGTTGGAGACAGGACGATAATTGGCCAGCTCCGGCAACGAAGGTGGGATTCTAAATTCCCTCAGTTCCTCTGCTACCAATAGAATTCCAGCCTCAGAATGGCGACTATGCCTATTTTCATGCCGTTTAACATAGATAGAGAATCGTGGGAGGCCTTCGTGGAACGGTTCGAATGCTTCCTGATGGCTAACGAACTGGCTGAGGTGAATAGTGAGAGAAAAAAGGTTATTCCCTTAGTGCCTGTGGCCCGGAAATGTTTGGGACAGCGTGAGCCCTATTAGCACCATTGTCAGTCAATACAGTGCCGTGGGAGCTGCTTTTGTCTAAATTAAAAAATCACTATGCTCCGGCCCCGTCAAAGATCACTAGAAGACATGCTTTCAGACAGTGTCTCCAACAAGAGGGAGAATCGATAAGCCAGTATATGGCCATGCTTCGTAGAGAAGCGATCAATTGTGAGTTCCCTGTGTTAGATGACGCGCTTCTGGAGCAATTTGTGTGTGGAGTGAGGGACTCGCAGCTACAGCTACATGGGGGTGCCCTTGAAGAGCACCCGGAGGCTTCAGCTGGTCCAAGAATGTGGCCGCATGGGTTATCATGGGGGTACCTAGGTACTCCCATACTACACCCCTTTTAAGCAGCCTCCACTGGTTGCCGGTTGTTTTCCGGGTGCGATTCAAGGTACTAATTATGACCTTTAAAGCGCTCCATGGCTTAGGCCCAGGGTACCTGCGAGACCACCTACTGCCACCAGTAGCCTCCCACCATCCAGTGCGATCCCACAGAGTTGGTCTCCTCAGGGTGCCATCGGCCAAACATTGTCGGCTAGTGACCCCCAGGGGGAGCCTTCTCTGTGGGAGCGCCTTCCCTCTGGAATGAGCTGCCCCCGGAACTTCGCATAATCCCTGACCTCCGGTCCTTCCGACATGCCCTAAAAAGTTGGCTTTTCCAGCAAGCCGGTCCGGCCTGTTAATTTTATCTTTTTTTTAAAATGTTAGTGTTATATTAATGGTGTTCGTTTTTTGGATTGTTTCTAATTTCCTTTTAACTTTTGTAATATGTGTTTTTTAATGCTGTACGCCACCCTGAGTCCTTTGGGAGAAGGGCGGCATATAAATCCAATAAAACAAACAAACAAAACAAACAAACAGCGGAGGTTGTTGGCTTGTTCTGAAATCACTCTCCAGATAGTGGTCAATGAGGCTAAAGCTGCCAAAATGGCAGAGAGATTGACAGTCCAAATTCAGAGCTACTTGGCGGTAGTCTCTTTGGGACTGAAATCGGCTGCTGTCAACCAACAGGAAAGCCCGGAGGGAGAGGGAGATGAGGACTGTGAGGGAATCGACCGCCTCAAGACATGACCCGCCAAATGGCTGCAGGAAGGTTGCCTCAGTTGCGGAGGCAACCACTACAGATCCAATTGCGGTTTTAAATCAGCCGTTTGCACATGCTGTGGCAGGAAGGGCCATTTGTCAAGCTTATGCCGCTCTACCATGCCCGCACCCAGCCAGGCTGGGGCCAGCTACGGGGGAAAGAAGACTGCTAGGCAAACTGGGAGGCCCAAAATGTACTGCTCCACTATAGATGACGACCCACCACAAGAAGCATGGGATGTGCGATCCGCCGGAGAGAGTGCCTCTAAAGGGAAAAAAAATCCTCACAGTGCTAATTGAGGGATCCCCATGCAAAATGGAGATCGATATTGGGTCAGCCAAATTGATCATCTCCTGGCACACCCTGAAACACATAATGCCTAATCTTTCTAAAGACTCTCTTTCTCATTGCAGTTGCCGTCTCCGAGATTATCAGGGGGACTCTATTCCAGTGCTGGGCAAGATGTCAGTTGTGGTTGAGCGCCTGGGGTTTAAAGGCTGTTTGCTGCTCATCGTAGTTGCCAATCCACTAGCTACCCTGTTGGGTATTGATTGGTTTGAGCCCCTGTGTCTGTTGCCGGCATTTACTCATCTACCGTTTCTGATGACTTTGAAGACCTATCTAAAGAATTTGCGGATGTCTTTGATGGGACTCTGGGTAATTATAAGGGCACCCCTATTACACTCAATTTAGACCCCCAGGTTTCCCCAATCAGGTTAAAAGCACGGAGAGTGCCATTTGCACTCAGAGCAAAAGTTGAGGCTGAATTGGATAAGTTAATCAGCCAAGGGATCCTAGAACCATCGATCATGCACAGTGGGAAACACCCATTGTCACCCCTGTGAAGGCCGATGAGTCCATTAGGATCTCCACAGATTATAAAAATACTTTGAATAAAGCCTTGCAGTCCAATCCGTATCCTATTACGGTGGTGCAACACTTATTGCACTTTCTGGGACAGGGACGGATCTTTGCTAAATTGGACATGGTGCAAGCTTATCAACAGCTGCCTGTTGATGAAGCCACGGCCAATGCCCAAATGATTGTGACACATAAGGGAGCTTTCCGATGCCGTAGGCTCCAATTCAGAGTATGCGTGGTTCCAAGCATTTTTCAATGTTTAATGGAATGGCTTCTCCAGGGGCTTGACAGAGTGGTACCGTATTTTGATGATATCTTACTGGCTGCAAAGGATGGGGCAGACCTCGTCCGCAATTATGGACTGTTTTGCAGCAGTTTAGGGATGCCGGGCTACGTTTAAAAAAAAGTAAATGCCACTGGGAGTGCCCTCAGTTGAGTTTTTAGGGTTCCTAATTGAGGCTGAGGGGATCCACCCTACCAAGTCTAAGGTTTCTACAATTCCCCTATCCACAATGCCCCTATCCCTAAATCAAAGAGTGAACTCCAAGCATTCTTAGACCTGCTTAAATTTTATGCGGTTTTCCTCCTGCATAAAGCGTCAGTGGCGGAGCCTCTCCACCGACTGCTTGATGGGTCAGCGGTGTGGCCTTATATGGTAGGGAAGCAAAGGCTTTCACAGCAGTAAAGGCCCTTCTCACATCATTGGCAGTCCTCGTACAGTATAATGAGCGACTGCCCTTGACCCTCACTTATGATGCATCACCGTATGGCGTTGGCACTGTCCTAGCCCACAGATTACCTAACCGACATGAGGCACCTATTGCCTACTTCTCGCACACTTTATCAACGACAGATTGATAATTACGGTCAGGTTGATAAGGAGGTGCTGGTGGCCGTGGCTGGGGTCAAAAGATTCCACAATTACTTGTATGGCCGCAGACCATAAGCCTCTACTGGGCATTCTGGCTGATGACTGACAGACCCCACAGATACTCTCACCGCATATGTTGCACTGGTAAGTTCCTAGCTTCTTATTCGTACTGAGCAACTCCGGTTGCTCCAGTTGTAATAAACTCATTTGGTTGACTTGCCTCTCGCCTCAGCCTGTGATTACTTGTTCCGGAATAGACAAAAGTGTCGAATTGGTGAGAAAATTTTATTATTAGAAAAAGAGACTACCCAAAAAATGTAAGTTAAATTAAAATTAAAGATAGAAGACTATAAGTGGGGAAATTAATCTACATTAAACTTAGTGCATTATCCTGTTTCTATTTTTTTTTTCTTGGATGGAATTTTTGCAAAGACTCCCTATTTTTCAAACCGAATGGATTAATTTTTCTTCTTCTTTTTTCACTTTTGCTTACACCTATGGATTAAATAAAATTTTCCTTCTTTTTTTATAATGTTTGATTGAATTGATTGGATTGTTTTTGATCTCCACTTAAGGATTTTTTTTTCTTTCTTAAGCTTGGAATATAAAGAAGATAATAAGAAGATTATAAAGACGATTGTAACAACAGGAGGAAAAGCAGTTACATTGCCACTTAGAGGCTGGAGACGTTGTTTTTTTCTTCTTTCTCTTTGATCACTTGAGATTCAAGGTTCTTTCAGTTTGTTTACTGATAGTGATAGTAGGAAGAGCACAAATTGTTTATACAGGTGCTTTTTGGGAGTTCTATCACTAGGGAAGACAACATTTTGACTTGAAAGATAATAAATAAACTTGTTTGAAGTTTATTAAAATAGCTTTGAATCCTATGGTGGCAGTACCTGCAAAACTGAAAGAATGGTGTAGCAGGAAAAAGAAACGGTAACATTGCAAATGATTATGTTTGAAATTCAAAATCTATTAGTTGTGAGAGAGAGAATTGAAAAGAGATTGGAGAATATGGAACACAAAACAGAAAAATTTGATGGAAAAATTGAGGATGTTTATTAAATGAAGAATGTGGAGGATAAAGTTCAAAAAATGGAAGAAAAAATGAGCAAAGAGATAAGAAAACTGTGGATACTGACAACAAAGTGAGTGTGGTTGGTAGTGGCAAGAGCAGAATATGGAAAGGGGAGATAGATGGATTGGAACTTTAACCCAGACTTCAAAGCACAGAAGAAGAGAGAAAAATTGACGGAGATAAGGAGAGAAATCTTGACAGAAGCACCAGTGATAACCAAAGATAAGCTGATGGAAAGAGCAGATGCTGGGTTTCGAGCTTTTATGAGATATGAAAGAGACATGATGTTGTGAAGAGAAGTTCATACAAGGTTTATTAAGAAAGTAACTAGATTATTAATGCTACAAATGGCAAGAGATATGAGACTGCACTATTACTGGAAAGATACAGGTTGATTCAATGAAAATGTATACTAAAAACTAAGCTAAATTTAGTTTACTAATAGTATGTATAAAATGAAGTGTCAATACTTATAGTCAAATGATTAATAATGATAACAATATATATAGATATATTAATTTGATATGAAATTTTATATAAACAACACATGTAGAAATATGAGAGGAGGTTTAAAAGCTTTATCTAGAATATGTTATAAAGATGTATTGTGATTGGATGATTTTAGAATGATTTAATAGAATGTTATCATATGATCCTAATCTAGATTTTTAATATTATATATGAAAGGATGTAAAAACAATTATAGTCAAATTAAGGTTGATATAATAATCATGATATACATTAATATATGTGAATTTAAAATATGCGATTTGATATGAAAAGCAGATGATGACTATGGAAGAGATGCATGGAAATACTGTAACCAACTGACACACTTTCTACAATTTGTAATGGAAGATTTTTTTAAAAAATTTAAATTTGTTTGTCTTTGTTCAAAAATAAATAAAAATTGTTCATTAAAAAAAAGAATGTCAGGTGAGGACTGTGATGTGTATGCTATTACACAATACATCTTTGCACAAATGATCAGTCCCAAAAAGATGTACTTTCTGTGCAGAATGATTTCCAGAGTTTGCAGTATGGACTTAGTAGTATAGGTTGTAGGCTTATCTTTTCAGAGGTTTTTACCAGTAAATAAGGAACAAAAAGGGAAAGGCCAGTGTGTAGCAGACCTTAATGTGTGGCTAAAGGAGTGATGTAAAAGGAAAGGCTTTGGTTTTATTAGTCATCATATCTGCGGCAGGTCCAATGAAAAACTGAACAAAAGAGATAGTTTGCATCCATCAAAGAGGGGGACTGAGTTACTTGACATTAAATTCACAGATTTTCTGGATAAACATTTAAACTGAACAGCAGGGACAGATAATTAATTGATACAAAACATTTATATAGGTATAAGTAAGTATAATCTTTATTGTCGTACTTAAATACAACAAAATTGGTTGTATCCCCAGCAATCTAAAATTAATAGGGTTATCAGTGCATGTAACATAGATCTTTGTGCAGGTAAAATTATCAACCTTGCTGTCAAGCAAAACCAAGCATTTAATAGTGGCCATACCATGTGCACTAATCAAACAGAAGGCGAGAAAGTAGGGGCAGTCAGACACAACACAGGTTATGTAGACATTAAACATTGGGTCAATCAAAATGGACTCAGATGTCTATACACCAATGTACAAAGTATGAGGAATAAACAGGGTGAATTAGAAATTCAAGTAAATGAAGTCAGATATGATATTGTTGCCATTACAAAAACTTGGTGGGATGAAACCCACAAATGGAACATACAGCTAGAGGGATTATGTAAAAGATAATCAAGCAACAAATCAGTGAACACCTAGAAGCAAACAAAGTAATAACCAAAAGCCAATATAGGTTTGTCAAAAACAGATCATACTAGACTAATCTTATTGCATTCTTTGACAAAGTGACAAAATTAGTGGACCAGAGGAATACTGTCAATATAATTTACTTGGACTTCAGTAAGACATTTGATAAGGTAGACCATAACCTACTACTAGATAAACTAGAAGAATGTGGGTTGGACAGCATCACCACCAGATGGATTTGTAACTGGCTGCCCCACCGCACTCAACATATAGTCCTCAATGGAACTGCATCTACATGGAGCGAAATATGTCTCCATGTACCCCAAGGCTCTTTTAGGCCCAGTACTCTTCAAAATCTTCATCAATGACTTGGATGAGGGGATAGATGAGGAATTCATCAAATTTTCAGATTACACCAAGCTGGCAGGAATAGTCAACACTCCAGAAGACAGGCTTAAGATACAGAAAGATCTTGACAGACTTGAACATTGGGTGCTATCTGACCAAATGAAATTCAATGGTGAAAAAAGTAAGGCTCTACATTTAGGCAAGAAAAACAAAATGCACGGCTACAGTATATGTTGTAACTTACTCAATAGTAGTAACTGTGAGATACTGTGAGAGATATTATGAGAACTATGAGGGATATTGGAATCATAGTGGACAACCATTTAAATATGAGTCAGCAGTCTGCAGCAGCTGCCAAAAAAGCCAACACAGTTTTAGGCTGCATAAACAGAGGGATAGAATCAAGATCATGTGAAGTGTTAATACCACTTATAATGCCTTGGTAAGGCCACACTTGGAATACTGCATTCAGTTTTGGTTGCTATGATATATTCTAGAAAGTGTGCAGAGAAGAGCAACAAAGATGATTAGGAGACTGGAGGCTAAAACATATGAAGAATGGTTGCAGGAACTGGGTATGTCTAGTTTAATGAAAAGAAGGACTAGAGGAGACATGATAGCAATGTTCCAATATCTCAGAGGCTGCCATAAGGAAGAGGGAGTCAAACTATTCTCCAAAGCACCTGAGGGTAGGACAAGAAACAATGGGTGAAAACAAATCTAGGCTAGAAGCAACTTAGAACTAATGAGAAATTTCATGACAAACAATTAATTAGCAGAACAACTTGTCTCCAGAAGTTGTGAATGCTCCACCATTGGAAGTTTTTAAGAAGATGTTGGATAACCATTTGTCTCAAGTGGTGTAGGGTTTCCTGTCTAAGCAGGGAGTTGGACTAGAAGACCTCCAAGGTCCGTTCCAACTCTGTTATTTTATATTCTGCATAAGCTTGCATTCATGAAAACCTGGATATAAGATTAAGAGCACTTATATCAAGGTTTATATCCTTCCTAAAAGAGCTATAAATAAAATGCTAACCAAACACTGACTAAAAATGTGGAAGAAAGATAATCTGAGGATTCCTTATTGCTTAGATTAATGCTTCTATTCAGTATCACAAATTTCTATTTTCCAATTAGTCATTCTCAATAAACTGTGATCGCTTAGTAAATTACTCAGAAAATTCCAAGCAAAAAACATGACATCCCTAGTGAGTCCCATTATTACAGTAGATATACTTATTTCTTACAAATGTCTTTGGGGTGGGGTGGGGGAAATGGAAATGTATTGGTGTTTATTACGTGAAGCAAGAGTTGTATAAGATAATAATATATCATGTTGGTTACATTTTCTAATGAAAAATGTAAATATGTGGAAACATTTGTTATGTGCTATTTCTCATACTTTTCAAGTTCTTAGTGGCATGTAAAATAACCCTTAATGGCATGTAAAATAACTCTTGGTGGTTAACCTTGTTACTTCAGACAAGTTACAAAGCATGACATTAGCAAAAGAACTGTGTCGTGTACTTTAAAACTAGAGAGGAAGAAGATAAGAGATTTAAAGGTAAGCTATATGCATTATCCAGAGATTAAAAAGGAATTTTTGAGGCAAGAAAAGTGAGCACCATGGGTTTGATATTATGGAGTAGAACTGTATCATAGCTTGTTTTCATTTGTTTAATGTTAATTATATGTTTTTATTTATCCCTATCACTTTGAGAGGTAGCATAAGAGTATCTAAAATAAACATAAATAAAAGACAAGAATTTTTTCAATGTCTTAATATTTATTTTATTGGTTATCATTTTTATATCCTTTTTGCTTATAATGTTGGGTCAATCACTATATCTCAGCCTGTTTCAAAAGGTTATCCAGGATTCCTTGTTCAAATGAAGACCTAATCTTGGATTTATTCGGTTCCAGTCCAAAACTTCAACAACTAGTTCTGTTACATAAATAAAAAGTATATAGTTTGGAAATGCATTCTTTCTTAGCTCCATCTATAAAAGATGGCTAATAGCAATCTGAAAGAATCATTACTTTCAGAAAATTAAAATAATTTTAAGACAAAAACCTTAGATGAATTCTCAAAAAGTGAGGACTGAGGTATTCACGGTCACAGAATGCCGGTAACGTGTGGTGAGGTTTATGGCTGGTGAGACACTGATGTCATCACAATCAGATTTACAAACATTAAAATCCTACAAATTATTTTATCCAATATTTGATTTTCAGCAGTTAAAGAGTTATGTTTAAGGTCTCATATCAGCATTCTTTGCACATACTGTAGCACATAAAAAAACACATTTGCCATCAGAGCAGATGTTGGGGAGGGGGGCAAGGAGGAAAAGGGTCCACTCCCTCTCCCTCAGACCCCCAGGAAGGAAGGAAGGAAAGGAAGGGGGAGGGAAAGGAAATGGGAAAGAAGAAAAAGGAAAGGAAAAAGGAAAGGAAATAGAAAAGAAGGAAAGGAGAAAGGAAAGGAAATGGCAAAGAAGAAAGGAAAGGATGAAGAAGAGAGGGAAAGGAAAGGGAAGGGAAAAGAAAAAAGAAGGAAAAGGAAATAAGGAAAGGAAAGGAAAGGAAAAGAAAGGAAAGGAGAAAGGAAAGGAAAAGAGAAAGGAAAGGAGAAAGGAAAAGAAAAGGGAAAGGAAATGGTAAAGAAGAAAGGAAAGGATGAAGAAAGGAGGGAAAGGGAAGGGAAGGGAAAAGAAAAAAAGAAGGGAAAGGAAATAAGGAAAAGAAAGGAAAGGAGAAAGGAAAGGAAAAGAGAAAGGAAAGCAGTAAGGAAAGGAGAAGAGAAAGGAAAAGAGAAAGAAAAGGAAAAGGAAAGGAAGATAGAAGGAGGACAGAAAGGGAAAGGAAAGAGTGGAATGGATTGGTACTGCTCAAAAATCAAGTCTCAAGATCCCGTTGACCACTTTGGCTCAGGCAGTCCAATTCCATGCTGCTTCCCTCCCTCCACAAAGCGAAGGGAGAAGTCGAAGCAATGCCTGAGAAACGCCGGATGTGCAGAGAAATGCAGGCTGCAATCAGCGAATCACATTTTCCCATGAACCAATGAAGCCCCAGAGGACCAATGGGAATTCTCCCTTCTGCAGCGTCATCAGTCTTCAGGCAGTCTTCCTTGAATTCAGGAGAGAATTGGAGGCAGAAGAACTACGTGCCTCTCCTACCTCGGGATTTTTTAGGCTTTTAACCCTTGCTTAATTCTGCTCGAGCGATCATAAAATGCCTTAGAAGACAGATTAGACTAAATGAGGTACACAGTTCTCCTGCCTCATAGTAGAGGGCACTTTTTTAGAGGCTTTTTTAAACAGTTAGGCAGTCATTCACGGTGAGGCAGCAGCTAGCTAGCCTCACTTCAGCACTCGCCTTTTTCCTTTTACATTATTTTTCCTTTTCATGATGACAGTGGTGAGGCTGTGCCTCCCCTGACTGCACGTTACTGTAGAATGCAGACTATAGAAAAGCAGAGTTTAGAAGTAGTAGTCTTGAAAAGGATAATTACTAACACATAAAATTTGATAGGGGTCTCAGTTTAGTGTATGAGTCACAATGTTAACGTTCTCATTAACACATTATAATTTTACTTTTTATCTCCAATGGTATCTACTGCTCAAAGATTGAAGATAAGATGTTCTTTCACTTAACAATATCAGTATGGTACATTCACACAAGCTTAAAATGGAGCTGTATATTTATTACAAAAGAACAATTTAAATTTCACATTGCCCTGTTTGAGTTTCAGGACTAATGTGGGCATTGTGATAGCAACTAAAAGGGTAAAAAGTATTACCAAGAGAATAATATTTAACACTTTATCTCTTCTTTCCCTGAAAAAATCCTTTCAAAGGTTATTTGTTTGCTTGGTTCTTTGACAAACTAAACTTGAAAACAACTCTGATGTGACAATACGTCCGCAGAAAAAAGGGACATTTGGAGAAAATGTTGGTAAACCCAGATTTGCAAATACATGTTCATACCTTTAAATACTCTATAATGTTGGTTATAATTTTGAAAATATCTTGGCATTCCTCCGATGCCAGAGATTTACAAAAGCTGATCTAACCCATATGAAAATATATGGAAGTTCTTATTTTTATTTCCAGCATGAAACCTTATTTTAAAAATACAAACTAGCTGAACTGTTAAGGTTTCAAGATAACTACGAATTACTATGCAAACTATATGAGAGGACAGTCTGTTTGAAGTATTAATATTCTTATCAGTAACAAAGGTTGACATGTAGTAAAAAATGTTTTACATGTTTCTTTGGACGTTTGTTTTCTATTTCAACTACTTCCAAATTGGGCTTGTCTTTGACCAACTCATTTGACCAACTCATAGCCCATGAACCACAGGTAGTGGTTAGATGCTTTTTACATATGTGGCCTGGTAATTTTTAGATCCAATACTCATTTTCCCCCATTGCCCATTACATTCAATGGAGACTAGATTGCTATACTTCCAGTGCTGTAAATAGGAGAGAAACATTAATCTAATTAGAATCAATATATATATATATATATATATTTTCCTGAAATAATTCTTTATACAGTCTGGGATACAACTAATAATGTGCAATTTTCATTATTGTAAAATAAATAAGACACACATTCAGCATTCATTGGACTAAACGGTTCATAAGGAGATTTATAAAATGAGATTTGAACTTGGCTTTGGCCAAAAATTAAGTTCCCATTGTATGTAATTCTTCAGCCTCAAGAACAGAAGCTAAATTATAATAGTCACTTCATATTTTTCAGAACTTTTTTCAAATGCTCACAATTGCACAATGTTTCTCTTTTTGGTAATGATTCAGCAGTCTCCAAGGAGCTGGATACTGAGATCAGTTATCCCAACATTTAAGAGATTTTAAAAAAGGACTTTTTCATGCCAGACTTAATCGTTTGAAGCAAATTAGAAAGTGCAGAAAATTACCCTTGAAAATAACTTTACGGTAATTGTGGAGAACCACACCCTCTTTTCACACTTTTTTAAATTTTAGTTATCACTGCAAATAATGCTACAATAGTAGTAACCTTGAGGGCAAATACTTGAAAGTGAGCCCATTAGCAAGACTATATTACACATTGTACAATGTCCATTGATGTAAAGAAACCACCAAGAAGATTGAGTCAAGATAAATATTATGAATAACTTTACAGCCTGAGGAATGAACAGCAAAATTAATTCAATATATTCAAATTTAAATAAAATTAATTTTGTTAAGAAACTGTAGCTGAACTAAATTATTTTGACTTTTTGAATAAAAAAGCATGATGCATTTCTTCCATTCCAATTATTTCCACAAGTGGAAAACCCTTACTAATTGCATTTTCCCCTGTACCCCCTCACAACTGTTCTAGGTGTACAAACTTCACATGTTAAACAATATTTGGATATTCTATATTAGCAAACTGGGTATTTAAACAAAACGATAAAACTGACAGATCAGCATGCATCATTAGATTGGGTTTTTAAGTCCAATGTCAAAATAATGCATTTTCCTCTCAGACTTTGTAGAATTAAAAATACATTGTTCTGATATTAAGATAATAATTTTGCTGCTGCACACATATTCTGTATGATAACTTATTCTCAAAATAATTGCACACGTACAAAAAGCTTTCACTATTATGTTTTAGGTTAAAAAGAAACATACTTTTACAACTAAAATAAGGAACTCTTTCAAATCTCTTGTACAGTAATATACATCTAGAAGGGTATGGAGATTTATCACAATCTTATAAAAACCTATGCAGAATTTGCAGCAGATTTTTTTTTCTTTTCACCCTAGGAAAGAGACATCTGCCGCTGCCCAGGATTGAACTCTCAACCTAAGTGGGAGGCAAGCATCATTACTACTAGGCCACTAGGCCACTCTCAAAACCAGGATTTACCAATCATTAATAGATTTATAGGCTGCCAATAAATCTTTAAAACCAGGAGAACAATAACCCATAAACAATACAACATTTTCCATGAATTATGTGTTATAGCAAAGAAATTCTCATAGATTACTCTTGTCCCTTCATGATAAATATTTTGATATACAAATGATTCCCTGATTCTTTTTAATATTTAGAAAAATCCAACATGGCAACAATTAGTTTTCTAGCATGATATCCTGTTTGCATTTTTAAAGTTAAAATAACTGAATAATTCATCCAAGTTGAATCTGCCTGTCCAATGGTATCTATTAAGGAGGACTTGTTCCATGCCTGAAAAAATGTAACTGACACGAGATCACATATTCAAGTCTTCTCAGCAATGCCCCGTCCCCTTAGATCAGTGTTTCTCAACCTTAACAACTTTAAGATTTGTGGATTACAATTCCCAGAATCTCCTATTTTCAAAGAATTGTGGAATCATGGCTTTGCAGAACAGCATATAGAGATGACTAAAGATCTGCTGCTCACATGAGTGATACATTAAAATGTTCTTGCTGTATTGATTATACCAGTGATGGCGAACCTTTTTTGCCTCAGGTGCCAAAAGCACATATGTGCGCGCTATCACACGAACTCGAGTGCCGACCCACATAACTTAATGCCCCCCCTCACCTGTGTGGACCGCACATTTTTGCGCAAGGCTTCCTCGCCACTCCCTGCTCTGGCTGCTTCCCCTTGGATAACACCCAGTGAGGGGAGAAGTTGCTCTGCCACAAACGGGCAGAGATTGGGGTGGGGGTGGGGGTATGCTCAAGTGTGCTCCTGTGTCAAAAAACCTTCCCTTATCATTCTCCTGTGTAAAGATTGGGCCCTTTTTACTATGGCAGGTGTGAGTCCAGTTGCTAAATTCTCCCCTTCTATTAAAGAGGATCCTGGGCACTACAGTCAATAGACAAATGAGGAAGGGAGCTGCTGGCACAGGGAAAAGAAAAGCATCAAGAAAAGAAGAAAAAGCAGCTTTTTCCCCTCAAGGTGGCTGCTCTGTTTCCCCCCCCCCCCTCCCCTGTGCTAGCACAGAGGATCCTGCCTGGTTGCTGCAATCCAAAGAGAAAGGAGGAAGAGAGCAATCTGCATGAGGGAAAGACAAGCAACAAGGAAAGAAGAAAAAGCAGCTTTTTTCCCTCAAGGTGGCTGCTCTGTTGCCCTTTTCTCCATTTCAGCACCACTCCATGGAGCCTGCCCCACCCCCCATCGCCCAGGTCCTCGCTTCTCCCAAGCATTTCTTTGCCTATTTAATTTCCCCTCCGTAGCATTTTTCCATCGTGTTTCTTGCCGTTTTGGACAGGAAAACAAAGTTTGTGGGACTAAAAAAAACTCTTTTCAATCAATCAATTCCAACTTTGCGAGATCTCTTCTCCCCCCCCCCGCCCCAAGTTGTAATTGATTGAAGTTTTGTTTTAGTCCCACAAACCTCGTTTCTCTGCACACGCTGGCAAGAAATGCGATGGAGCTGGAAATCAGGTAGGCAAAGAAATGTTTGGGAGAAGCAAGGACCTGGGCGATGGTGGGTGGGGCAACCTCAATGCCCTAGCACTGAAATGGAGAAAAGGGCAACAGAGCAGCCACGTTGAATGAAAGAAGCCTCTTTTCTTGCCGCTTGTCTTCTCCCCCTCCCCCCTGCTGGCAACTCTCCTGATTTCCCTGCGGATTCAAGCGATCGGGCAGGATCCTTTTTAGTAGCAGGGGAGGAGGGGGGAACAGAGCAGCCAGCTCGAGTGAAAGAAGCCTCTTTCCTTGCTTGTCTTCTCCCCCTCCCCCCTGCTGGCAACTCTCCTGATTTCCCTGTGGATTCAAGCGATCGGGCAGGATCCTTTTTAGTAGCAGGGGAGGGAGGGGGGAACAGAGCAGCCAGCACGAGTGAAAGAAGCCTCTTGCCGCTTGTCTCCCCCCCCCCCGTTCCGGCAGCTCTCTCCTCATTTCTGGTTTGCATTGGGCTGTTTTTCGCCCTTTGGAGGCTTCAGGGAATCCTCCGGAGATTTTAAAAAAAACTATCGAAAAATCAGCTGGCCAGCGGGCGCATGCGCACTGGAGCTGACAGGGCAATGCCTCGCGTGCCCTCAGAAATGGCTCTGCGTGCCGCCTGTGGCACGCATGCCATAGGTTCGCCATCATGGGATTATACTATTGATATTCTAGATTTAAAGTTTAAGTTAATTGAAAGCCATTTGAAGCCTTCAGAAATAGTTTTATATAAGCCAAAATGATAAAATAAATACATAAATAATCTTCATAGTAATGGATGTCCAAGATGGAAACACTTACTGATTGCAGTGTGTTCATGGTGAATTCATCCTTTAAATTCTTTTCCACAAGTTCTGGTCACATGGTCAAATTCTACCACAGTTGCTTCCATCATTTGCTTCTCTGAAACAATTAACAGGTGAGAATGGGGCAGTCTGTAGGCAAACAGAACAAAACCCTTTTTATCTTATGGTATTTTCTGAGGCTATCTGAACTTGGAGTATTAACTGGAAAATTTTGATGTAATGTTGTAAAAGTGCTATCTGGATTCTATCCTGCTTATCTCTCCTTTGATCAAAGCTTGGTAATGATTTTGGTAATAGTTGCACTGAATCACTGACATGTAGGAACAGGCTCTTCTACTTAAAAAGATAAACAGCAAGATGTAAAAATTTTAAGTTAAAACTTGGAAGGTAGGAAACAAAACGTTCAATGTAGGTTACCAACTTTTCATTTAATAAGACTTGCAAAGGATTAATGCTGTATCAGCAGGATTTGAGGGGTTTTTAGTTACACAAATGATGATGTTGCCAGTTCTGTCCTTCAATAAATAAGGACAAGTCCCCAAGCTCAGTTCTATTAGGAGTTGGAATAAAGTTTGCAAAATTAATATTAATAATATTAGTAGAATATAAAGATGCTGAGATATTCTGAATAAACATACTTGAAATATTGCAGAAAAACCATGGTTGATAATGGCTTTGTTATGGGTAGATATCTTTAATTTTTACAGCTTTTACCTTTAAGTATTATGTTCTCATAAATAAACTTTATCCCAAGTACCTGTAATTACTGCTCATGTTATTATTAATATACAGATACACAGAAAGGAGACTGTGTCCCTCAATATTTGTGCTGATAGAAATGCTAGAAGATCTCTATCACAACAATACTCCCTTGTTCCCAAGTTCATTATAGTCACTTATATTGTTACTGTAAATCTTTCTAATGCCCCCATTGCCTCACTACAAAGAACATTTTTATAATGAGGGGTGGGGTATTAAAAAAGCAAACTCCATTCTTTACTAAATTATATTTTTAGTATCAGCACCATGGTGATTAAATCATAATAAAGCCTTTTAAAAATCATGTGAACATTCATCTGTAGTAGGTATCTATGTAAAAGAAAGAAAGCTGCTTCAGGGCATTTGCTAAGCTTCTTTGCTTTGTCCATCAGTTTCTATTCTATGGCCATCCTGAAAGATTTATGCTCTGTGTTTTGAGAGCGTGTTATTAAATGGCTTTGCAGAATTAAAAAAAACATTAAAATTTAAATATAACTTTTTAAAATGTGCGTTGGACCTTTGTGTCGTTCGAAAGAGGTCAAGTTCAAGACACTTATGAAAAGACTACATCCAGAGAGATTACAAGAGAAAGACTATTAGCTTTGCTCCACTTTTCTCTACCATTCTTTGATAATAAAATGATGTTATGAGCAGGGAGAGCAGCAGTGGAAGGAGAAACAAAAAGTAGAGAGGATCCTATTAACATTTTAGTTCTGAGGCAGCAAATCTTTTACTTAGGAATAAGTCCCATCATATTCATTGCTTCTTGTTTCTGAAAAAGAAATTTGGAGAAACAATTTTATTATTCAAATGGGTAAAACACCTTTTAGCCGTTTTAAATTTTAATTATATTTCACAATAATCTGTTGAGCAACATTATTGCCACGAATAGTAGGTATTTAAGAGATACTTAGTCTTTTTAAACTACAGCTCCCACAATTCCATGCTGTTATGGGCAAGGGTGATATGAAATGAAGTATTAAACATCTGGAGGATAATAGTCGATCTGAGAAGGTATATTAACATGTCCAAAGATATTGCTTTCTTGAGCCAAGTAGTAATTACATTTCATGAATAGAGGGTTATGTAAGAATTTCAAAGCTGCAACTTTTCAACTATGTAATTGAGAATGCATCTAAGTGCTCAGTTACAACCATAGATAGTATATGCTTATCTTATTCTCCCTTCACACACACACACCAACAATCTTCAGAAGCAAAAAGTTAATTGACAGGTTTGCTTAAAAGTACTTTAGTACAATGGTTCTTCCTCCCTTGCTAAGTTATTATTATGGGGAAAATGCTGTATACAGTAACTGCTATACCAAATATTCTGAGTTACCCTAAACATTCAGTTTCTGGAGAAATTACATAGGTTCCATCCATATTTTTATACCTTATCCTACATATAAAACTACTGACAAGGAAATCTGACTTTATATTGATTACTTACATATTTTTGTGACAGAACAAAAATAGAACAAAGGTAGTCCAGAAGTAATACCTATTCCAAAAAATTCTGCTAATTCATAAACTTATATAAGTACAACTCTAAGATTAATCTCCATATTGGGGTTGGGTCCAGGTTACTGTCTCCCCCACTAGGACTGGCCTGCGCCACTGGTAGAAAAGACAAACTGAGGGCCCCAACAGTCAAGAAATTCCCACTGGCGGGAAGGGCCTCCTCTGCCATGGTGCCTGGCTTTTGAACATTTTACCCCCTGAAATGAGATTGATGCCCATCCTTCTGCCTTCTGTAAGAGCCTGAAGACCTGATTTTGCCAGATGCCTTGAGGCCTCAAGGGGGGTCTGTTACACTGAAAGTGGTTAATGAAATAAGAGGCAATAACCCCCTCCACATACTCTGCTTCCTCTCCAACTTTTAATTTTAATTTTATTCTATTGTAATTCTATTTAATTATAATTTTATTCTATTGGAATTTTTTTATTGTTTTAGAAATATTTATGTTTTATGATTTTAATGCTTTTAATCCTGTAAGTCACCTAGAATCACTTCAAAATAAGCTAGATAGTAAGTAAAAATAAAATAAAATAAAGTAAAATACAATACAAAACAAATAAAACATTCCTTTGTATTACTTGAAGTTAGCATGGTGAATATGGCAAACACACGGTCTAATTTGGATTCCCACAACTTTCTTTAGAAAATATAGTTTATTAGTATATTTCTATGGAAATTCTCAGTCATCCAGTCATGGTTGTCTCAAAGATACTTTTTGAAAAAGTTGCCTTTTGAAAATGCACCTTTGAGATAGTTTGTTATTTCTTTTATTTCTTTTTTATTGTTACATGTATTTCTGTTAGCTTAGGACTCTGCATTATATATTTGTCATGTGTTGCCTTGGTACATGAGTCCTTTGAAGTCCTTTGAAGATCTGTTAACAAGACTCTCTGTGAGAAGCAATAGGCATTTCTTCTGACCACAGTATCAGAGATAGAATTAAATCCAACTAGGACTAGAATTGCATAGCCCTATTTGCTTTCCAAATGAAAGCATGCACATCTTTACTAGTGCTAAAGTAAAACACCACTGCCATTCCAATTACTTTTGTACATGTAAAATGAAAGGATACCATATTGCTTTAGGTACTAAACAGTTTTCCTGAGTGGCCCAGATTCAGAATCATAATTTTGAAATATTTAATATATTTGGATTTCAGTTAGTGACAATCTTGCTATCACAAAACAGTGAGTTTGTAAACTTGCGAGATAAGCTGCTATTAAAAATAAGCTGTGAAATGCTCATTTCGTTGTAACTATCCCTATCATTTCCCCAAACATTCTGAATGTACTACCATACATTTCTCTATGTAATTTCCTGGAAGTAAACAGCACGTATTTCATTTCATAGTAAAATCATCATCTCCTTCTCCTCTCAAAATATAATATTTGAATAGTGATGTGTGATACTGAAATCACTGTTGCCAGTTTCCCAACCAGATGAACATAAGCACAATGCACATATAAATCTTTGCAAATTAGTACCTCATAATTCATTATATACAGCAAGGTAATTTGGATGCAATTAGAGGAAAACTTCAGATAGGGAAAACTTGACTAGATCTGTGAAATGGGAGACTAAGACTAATCAAAATGTGGCCCTAATTTTCAAATATATCCATATGCTTTCTTCCCACAAAATTAATACCTATCATCAACTATCTTAAAACACATTTTAATTCACAAACTAATAAGAGAGTTCTAATTCAAATAAATGTTTCATCCTATACAGTGAGAAATGCATTAAAAGCTTTGCAACTTTGGGTTGGGAAGAAAGAAGAGTTTTTCTTCAGGTGGACTTCAGCTTCCCTAAAACCCAGTAATTAAGACACAATCAGTCCAGCCATGTCAGAGTTTAAATGGACAATAAACTAAACTGATTTCGTGAAAAGATTTGCATGTACTTTGTAAATATAAATTTAGATTCATAAATCACAAATTTAAAAAACATAAATCAAATAACATTTAATAGTGATTTAGCTAGGCTTCAGAATAAAACGTATTACCCAAACTTACACTGTTTGATATTTCAGAATAATAATTTTATCTTTTTTCATGGTACTATAAACAATGGACTCGGGACAAAATTCAGATTAAAGTACATCCAATGGACTTTAATATGTACATGTATTCCTGTATATAGTTTTTCAGTTCTTAACTTAATACAGAAAAAGAGTCTCCACCTTGAAAATACTGATTTAAAAACAATGTTCCTTACTGGAAGTTTTCTAAATAAAAATACAATATTCTAATATTCTAACCTAATCTAAAATTCAATATGTCCATTCTTAAAATGTAATGTTAAACAAATGGGAAAAACTCTGTTTATAGTCAAAACATTTCATACGTTTAATAGAAGCTTTTTGAAAACCATCATGGTATATAGAAGTTAAGATGCTTAACTAGAAACAAGGAAACTAGGTTCTAGTCCTGTGATGACAAACACATGTGGCATGTGTGCCAGAGGTGGCACGCAGAATCCTCTCGTGGGCATGTGCACCGTCGCCACATGCATGCCAGAGCACGAAAGAGCAGCTGTCTGGTGCTAATGCACACGACAGAACCCGGAAGAGCAGCTGGCTGCCGTGCACATGCGCACCAGCCAGCTGCTCTCTTCTGGGTGCCGGTACGCACGCACATGCTCCAGTTTCAGCAGTCAGTGTCAAAAAGGTTAACCATCACTGTTCTAGTCCATCTTAGGCGTGGAAACTAATCAAATGACCTTAGTCTAGTCGTTCTAATCAGTATCAGAGTTGGCTTATTGCTTCATCAATTGATAAGCTTCACTAAGAACAATATATTTATTAAACAAAATCATAGGGCAGAACAACTCACACACAAATAACTCTGGGCAATTGACAATATTAAAAATCCACAAGATAAAAACATTCTGATAATGAATATTTTATTGTACTCTAAGACCAGATCATAAAAGTAACCTTCTCATAAAAATGTTTAAAACAGAACATAAATGTTCATATTCTATGACCCATTCATAAATTTTAAAAAATAGCAAGCAGGCCTATTACAGATACAATGAATTAAATAATAGTTAAGAATCAAACCAGGATATTTGCAGATATAGAATGTTGGTCTTACCTGAACGTGTCTTTTCTGGGGAAGAGAGGAAGTGGTCACGTGTGGGTATTCTCAAAGCCTGATTGGTCCAAAGACTGAGAGTAAACTTCTTAAATACTCCTGCCTTCCTTTCCTGCCCAGTTTCCTCGAAGGCGAACAACAGAACTGGAACAAAAAAACAAACAACACAACATCAAACCCCGGGAACCACCCGGCCTCTCCTTGGCCCCCATAACCCAAAAACAGGGCGGGTCATGAGCACTCCCTCTCTTCCCCAGAAAAGACACGTTCAGGTAAGACCAACATTCTTTTTCCAGTGGAAGAGAGGGAGTGATCATGTGTGGCCCAGTCCCAAGGGAGGGAACAAATGCAACCACCAGCTATGGCCCAGGGGGAGTATCCGCTACCACCCTCTGTAGGACCCTCCGACCAAAAGAAGCATCTGCCAAAGCGAACAAATCCAGATGATAATGTCTGATGAACGGGGTCGGAGACGCCCAAGTGGCGGCCCAGCAAATGTCTTCAAAAGGAGCCCTAGTGGCCCATGCCGCCATGATCGCGGCACTCCTAGTAGAATGAGCTGTTATTTCCAATGTAACAGGCCGCCCCGCGCCCCATAGGCCTCCCCGATGGCCTGCCATAGCCAACAGCCAATGGTAGCTGAGGACACCCTAGCTCCCAAAGTCCTAGGTTGAAAGGAGACAAACAAGGCCTCTGAGCGACGAATATCCGACGTCCGCTGGAGATAAATACGCAAAGCCCGACGAACATCCAGCCGGTGCCAGAGCCTCTCCCTATCATTAGACGGCCCCAGACAAAAATCGGGCAGGACAACTTCTTGTGCCCTGTGAAAAGGAGTGTTCACCTTTGGGAGGAAGGTAGGGTCAAGTCGAAGGACCACCCTATCCTGATGAAAATGGCAAAGATCATCCTTGGATGACAGAGCGCCGAGCTCCAAGATATGCCGGGTGAGGTAATTGCCCCTAGAAACACCACCTTAAGGGACAAGAATCTTAGATGAACCAATCAGAGATGGTACAGATGACTCCAGAGGACAGACTGGCTGCCCTCAGTAGTCTCCGTTCAAAAGCCAGGCGGTCAGATGAAGCCACTGGGGCTCCGGGTGAACTAGAATCCCCTAGCGTAAGACCACTTCCTCGGGGCGGGCTACCGACAGCTGAACAAGATCCGCAAACCAAGGCCTCCTGGGCCAAAAGAGGGCCACTACTATGACTAGTGCTTTCTCCACTACCATCTTCCTGAGTATCCCCGGGATGAGGGGAATTGGAGGGAAAGCGTAGAGCAGGCCTGCCGGCCATCCACTCCTGAGGGCATCTGTGCCCTCCGCCATCCGTGACTGAAAACATGTGAAGAATCGGGGCAGTTGCGCATTTGCCGGAGACGTGAAGAGGTCTACCAGGGGGGTGCCGAACCTCTGACAGATCCTCCGGAAAATGGTTGGATGGAGTTGCCATTCGCCATTGTCCAGGGTCACCTGACTCAACCAGTCCGCCTGGTGGTTGGAGAGGCTGGAGATGTGTTCTTACACCAAGGACAACAGGTGCCTCTCCGCCCAGGCACCCAGTCTCAGAGGCTCTAGCCAGAGGGCTCAAGAGTGAATCCCTCCCTGATGATTGATGTGGGCCTTGGGGGCCACATTGTCTGTCAGCAGAAGCACGTGCTGGCTTTCCACTGAGGTCCGGAAGTGCTGGAGAGCAAGGCGGGCAGCCTTCAGCTCTAACCAATTGAAATTGTGCCATACATCCGCCTGTGTCCATCTGCCCTGAGCCAAGCGAGAGCCCACTAGGGGCCCTCAACTGAACAAGCTCGCGTCTGTGGTGATGGTCACCCTGTCCGGCTCCCAGAAGGAGCAGCCCTGCTGAATGGCCAGTGAGGTTCACCACCTGAGGGAAGCCCAGACCCCCGCTGGGAGGCGTAGGGTTCGGAGTGAGTTGCTCATCCGTCCCCTCTGCAATGGAATGAGCTCCCACTGCAGAGGCCAGAGGTGAAGCCTGGCCCACGGAACTATCCCTATGCAAGACACCATCTTGCCCAATAACTGTGACAATGTGAGGACAGAAACGAACCGATCTCTCCGGACCTTTTCTGCCAACTGTCATAGACTGCTCCGCCGGTCCCAGGACAGATGGACACACCTGCCATGAGTCTATGACTGTCCCCAGGTGAAGTATACGTGTGGTGGGGGACAGCTGGCTCTTGAGAAAGTTGAACAAAAGCCCCAGGGATTGGAGACTTCGAATGGTAAGATGAAGGTCCGTGATCGCCTGAGAAAGGGATCCCGCCTGAACTAAGACATCATCCAGGTAACATTGAAGCCTTACTGGGATGGACCGGAGATGTGCCGCCAGCACCTTCGTAAAAGCGGGAAGCCGAAGCCAGCCCAAACGGAAGAGCCCTGTATTGGTAATGATGGTCCCCGTGGGAGAACCTTAGGAACCTGTGGTGAGCTGGGAAGATTGGGATGTGAAGGCCTCTGTGAGGTCTACCGATGCCAAGAAGTGCCCTTTCCGGATGCCCTGAAGGATAGATTTAAGGGAAGACATTTTGAACCGCCTGTACACTATGAAGCGATTCAGACGTTTGAGGTCCAGAATCGCCCTCCAGCCCCCCGAACTCTTTGGAACCACAAACGGGTTGGAGTAGTGGCCCAGTCCTCTTTCCAACTGGGGAACCATTTCCACCGCCTGAATGTCTAGAAGATGTTTGATTGCCTGATCCATCAGGTGGCGGCGTTCCAGGCTCTGGGACGGAGGGAACGACTTGAAGGAATTCGGGGGTGTGGAGAGAAACTCTAACCTGAGACCCTGACGAACTGTGGATGCGACCCAAGTGTCTGACATGATGTCGTCCCAACGATCCGCATAGAGGGACAGGCGGCCGCCTATGGGATGACTCGGGTTCGAGTCACTTCCCTCTGCGGTACGGGCAACCGCCTCCCCCTTGAAAGGGCCGCCGGGACTGATGCTGAAACCTATTCCAGTCCTGATATGATGGCCAAGAAAACTGTCTGTCGGACCTGAAGGAAGAGAAGCGCTGTTGCTGGTCAAACTCAGAGGCCCTATAAGATTGCCTACGGTGAGGATGAGACCGAGCTTCAGGCTTTTTAGTGTTAGATGGGAGCACCTTCTTCTTGTCTTTATTCTCGACAAGAATGGGGTCGAGGGCCTCCCCAAAGAGGTTAGGACCCTTGAATGGGGCGGCCGCCAGATTCCACTTGGCCTTGTTATCTATCTGCCAGTTACGAAGCCATAACAGGTGGCGGGAAATAACAGAGTTGGCCAAGGCACTGGACACAAATTTCACCGTGTCTAAAGTGGCATCAGCAGAAAATTGGGAAGCTGCAATAATCTTTGTCAGGTCTTGTAATCGCTCGTCCTGGATGCGATCCTGGAGTTGGCGTAGCCACATGACCGTAGCGCGGTTGAAATACGAGGCTGCGGCTGCAGACTTTATGGCCCAAGGCGTGACATTAAAATTCTTCCACAAGGTAAGCTCCGCCCATTTATCTTCGGGCTTCTACTTATCCGCCGCATCCCCGAACACCACTGGGGAACATGAGACTAAAGTAGCCACCGGGGTGTCAATGGAGGGCAGTTGAATGGCCTGAGCAAAAGTTTGCTCCACATTATAAAAGCAGCGGTCATTACTCCCAGGGTTATAAAAATTTGAGGGCGGGACCACCATGAACAAGGGAGGGGCTGGAATCTCCTCCTTGTTTGTGGCCGTGTTCGAAAACATGGCCATATCTGGATCCCTAGGTGGGGGAACCGTGGGATCCCCTGTCCCCACCTTGGTGGTCTTCCTCACCTTGTTCAGGAGAACTTTGAACATGGCCGGAGGAAAAAGGAGGATCAGGCTTGGTTGTATCCTCGTCTTCCGAGAACCCCATATCCTGGAGATTCTCTTCCCCCATGGCAGAAGTCTCGCTAACCATGGAAGGAGATGATGCCCTATACTGAGATCTAGCTGAGTGTGAGCTCCTGCCCCTAGAAATGGCTGCAGAAATAAGTCTCTTAATGCCTTCAGGGAGATGTTCCAAATCCTCCCCATCCCTATAAGCATTGCCAGACCCCTGGGGCGCCAACCTGCGTGAGGTATAATGTCCCCTGGATGTCCCTTCCAAAGGGTCCGCCAGATTCCTCCTCGCCAAACCTGGAGAGACCGAAGGGGAAGGGTAGGGAGACCCCCTCTGCCTGGAATACCTGCGGGACCTGGCAGGAGAAACAGAGGGGGAGGAAGGGCTGAAGCCCCAAGGAGAGGATTGTTCAGACGGAGGCCTGATGGGAGATCGTGACCTGCTGGCAGAATCAGGCCCTGCAGACCTAGCCTGCCTCTCGGCTCTGGCAAAAGTCTTTTCCAGGGCCCTATGCCTCCTCTCTGTGGAGGTTCTAGAGGGACGCTGAGCCGCCGCTGGCCTTACTGGGGGATCCCTGGGTCGGGACTGCCCCCGGACTTCTTCCCCCCACACCAGGCCCTCTGCCTGGCCCTGGGGAATTTCTGAGCCCTCCTCCACAGCCCCACTCACGTGTCCCGACATGTGGAGGAAGAAGAAGATAGACCACTGTAGGCCCTTCTGGAACCTGGGCCTGGGCTGGAACTGGAGCCGGTCGACTAGGCCGCACGCCTCGGCCTAGGCCTCCCAAGTGGCCCTACAAGCCAATAGAGGCCGCGCGCATGTGGTGCAATTCAAAATGGCTGCCGGGACTCGTGCGAGGCCAAGGGAGGCCGAAATCAGCAGTGGAGATTGGCCTGGTGGCGATGGGGGCCTCACGGCAGTACTGCACACACTCCCCCCTTCGCTCGCTTGCTTTCGCGCTCCAAAGATTAATACAAAGCGAGCAGCCGCCACGCAAATCAAGCAGTGGCTTCCCTAGCAGCTCACGTGCACCTCGTGGTGCCGACGCTGCCTCTCTTAGCTTCCAGGAGCAATCGTCGCGTCTGCAGCTAAATGAGAGCTGGCACCCACGCGGTCCCGGGGATCGGGCTAAGGCTCCGCGCCCACGGATGGGAGGCTGGATGCCCCACAGGGCCCTCCCCAACTACCCAGAGGCAGAAGAACTGTCCCTTGGGCCACAGCTGCAAATTTAGAATTGTTTATAATTTGAAATGCTCAATTAGCCAAATCGAAAACCAGATTGAATAAAAAGCAAGAATCTTTAAAATATTTCCTACCTAACTCAATTCTCAACAGTGCCTGGACCAAGAGACAGAGAGGAAACTGGACAGGAAAGGAAGGCAGGAGTATTTAAGAAGTTTACTCTCAGTCTTTGGACCAATCAGGCTTTGAGAATACCCACACGTGACCACTCCCCTTCTTCCACTGGAAAACAACTAATTAGTTTAAATTTCTCATAACCAGGATACCAGTGTCCCAAATTGTTAGGTTACAACCATTTTTTAAAAATTCTGTAAGTATATGTAAATTTAGTCACAATAAATAAATATTATCTTTTTAGATTTAAAAAGTCATTTTCCTTGAAAGCACTTCACCCAGCCCTCACCTGAAAAAGCAAAGCTCTCTTCAAACTACGTAAACACATTATTAAAGCCAGCTAATTATGCTTTTCCAAAATAAACACTAAAGATGCATGAAACCGACAGCTTTACTGTTGCCTTTTATTTCAATGTTCTCTTCACTCTTGCCACTTAATACTTATTTGTGGTAGCAGCTGGTAAGCCTACTCAATAGCTGCAGAACTTCTTTTGATCAACATCTATAGATATAATGCAGTCTAGGCCTAGTGAAACAGAATGAATTCTAAAATGTCATTGGCTTTTTAAACCTATATTTGTAATACAGGCACTCTTTTGCAACTGAATGGCTCTGAAGATTAATATGTGTGCAAAGGCTCTTTTTCATTTCAGTTACTACTAGATCAAATAAAAGAACCCATCAGGAATAACTAGCAGTTATTGCTTCTTAATGAATGTGAAAAGTTAGCTGATTTCAGTTCAGTAAATACTGAAAGAAGTTTCATTACTACTGAAGCACTCTCAGCTTATTTTAAACTATTGAGGGTCATATCTACACCATAAATGAATTAACAGTAATATTTTCCCTTCTGTTCCTTCTGCACATAGCAATGGTAAAGAGAATTGTAATTAATGAGAAAGCATAAGATATCTAGCAGATTACTTTCAGAAACCCAATACAATTCCTGTTTTCCAGGTTCCTTATAAGAAGCAATGCCAGAAGTTAGTAGTGTAGATGACTCATGGCTAGACTTTTAATTTCAATTACTCTACTGCATATTTCAGTGAGATGTCTCTTAACTTTTCATAATTATCAGTAAATTAATACCCTTAATTTTTCCAAGGGAAGTTAACAAATGAAACTGTGATTTAACCTGACCCCCACCAGACATTTCCATCTATTTATTTCACTGCCAATCATAGCACAAGTTGCATTATAAAGAACATGAACACTGAAACAAGAATATGAAAAAAACCTTTAAAGCCCAATGTTCAACTACTGCTCCATAAAAGAATCTTGAGCTATAACCTACCACATGCAAAACCAGTCAAACGGGCTCCTGCTTTCTCAATTTAAACCGCACTGAATCCAAATGTTAATATCTAATAATATCGTTTTGAATGAACTTCCAGTGACCCTCCAATTCCAGGAAAATTCCAGAGCTCACATATTGTACAGGATTTGAACAAAGTTGCAGAAACAGTTATTGAACATAGGGATCATTTGCAAACATTTTCATTTAGCACCTCATAATTATAATAATTTAACAAAAGACATGATTCTTCCAAAATGAGCTCAAGAAAACACCTTAATTGCTTAAACAGAAGCATTTTTCTGAGCCAGAGGACTTACTGGAGCCTAAATGATCATTTCTGAATGCTTAGGGTTGGCAGTACCATACCCTAGCCCCTCTGCTTCCTGGATTCCTGGTGGGCTAATGAAGGTGAACTGGTTTCACGATATTGCTCCCAGCATAGCTCTGAGCATTTATGATATCATCAGCCACAGCACAGAAAGCACAGATTCATGAACTCAGCATCTGGCAGATAAGCAAAAGAGAAGTTGATTTTCCAGAATATCCTTCCGTTCCATCCTCCAACCTTATTATAAAATTATAATGACACACCTTGTACTTTCTAGTTATATATTGATACAGACACTACTATATTATGTGTCTCAGCATAAAGCATTCAAACACATTAGATAAAGTTTATTCCTTTTCTGCAAATACAAATAATAACATGTGCTTAATGTAATGGATTTATTTACAGAAATATGGTTTTAATCACTGAGCTATTTTCCTTTTTCCTTTGATTAGAATAATATTTACAACAGGTAGAAAAACAATGCAATGCTTTAGAAATACACAGATACAAACCATTTAGAAAAATATACCCTCCATCATATGTAAGAATGTCCCTTCTACTCTGGAAACTTTTGAAAAAAGATGTTTCAAACACTGCTCACAAATTATAACTTGTAAAATATATGCTCTTAACAATGAGGACAGGCAATTTGTTAGACTAAAAAAAAGAGGACATTTTTTTCAGGATTTTGGTAGTTTAATCCTGTGCATTCTATGGTTTTCCAGGATCTGCATAGAAGTGCCTCAGATTTACAATGGTGT